>NC_045442.1:28597938-28683930 GCF_002776525.5 Piliocolobus tephrosceles
TTTCTTTCTTTCTTTCTTTCTTTCTTTCTTTCTTTCTTTCTTTCTTTCTTTCTTTCTTTCTATCTATCTATCTATCTATCTATCTATCTATCTATCAATCATCTATCTATCTATCTATCTATAGAGTTTTGCTCTTGTTGCCCAGGCTGGAGGGCAGTGGCGCACTCTTGGCTCACTGCAACCTCTGCCTTCCAGTTTCAAACGATTCTCCTGCCTCAGCCTCTCAAGTAGTTGGGATTACAGGAGCCTGCCACCATACCCGGCTAATTTTGTATTTTTAGTAGAGATGGGGTTTCTCCATGTTGGTCAGGCTGGTCTTGAACTCCTGACCTCAAGTGATCTGCCCACCTCGGCCTCCCAAAGTGCTGGGATTACAGGTGTGAGCCACTGCACCAGGCCCTGAGAAACATTCAAAACAATATGCCAGGGAAAATCCGTAGAAACTTGGATTAGTTGGTAGAGAAGACTGAACAACGAGGAAAGACGTTTATAACTGTTCTCAGGTGTAGGCAAAGGTTGGGAGGACCATGAGACATTCTTCCATGTAACATTGGAGGGCAGAAGCAGAAACAACAGGTGAAATCTAAGCAGAAGCAAATGGTGGCTTGGTGTAAGAAATAACATCCTCTTGGTAAGAATTCCCTGAGGCTGGAAGGAGCTGCCTCACACAGCAGCAAGTTCTCCAGGGAGTAATGTGATGTGTTTCAGCAGAAGATGGATGAACACTTTGATTAAGGGAAAATTATCAGGAAATTAAAGTATCAGCTAGGGTTTAAAACAATGAATTCTTAGGTTCCTTTAGATATATATATTTTGATTATATATCTCAGCCTCCAGAGTAGCTGGGATTACAGGCACCCGCTACCATCCCCAGCTAATTTTTTTATGTGCTTTTAGTAGAGATGCGGGTTTACCATGTTGACCAGGCTGGTCTCAAACTCCTGACCTCAGGTGATCTGCCCACCTCGGCCTCCCAAAGTGCTCGGATTACAGGCATGAGTCACTGTACATGGCCAAACATACATGTTTTAAAGGTACTTGAATATTGTAGAAAAGGCCCAGGACTCTGCATAACAGTCTTCGGTAGATTCGTTCAGCCTCCCTGTATCTAAGACCTTTGTAGAAAGGATCCTCAGGCCGGGTGCAGTGGCTCACACCTGTAATCCCAGCACTTTGGGAGGCTGAAGTGGGCAGATCACCTGAGGTCAGGAGTTCAAGACCAGCCTGACCAACATGGTGAAACCTCATCTCTACTAGAAATACAAAAATTAGCTGGGCACGGTGGCACATGCCTGTAATCCCAGCTACTTGGGAGGCTGAGGCAGGAGAATCACTTTAACCCAGGAGGCAGAGGTTGCAGTAAGCCAAGATCGCACCATTGCACTCCAGCCTGGGCAACAAGAGCAAAGCTCCACCTCACAAAAAAATAAACAATCTTCAGTATCTTCTTTGGAGAGCTAGGATTTCTTTCCTCACCTCCTAAGTCTAGATTGTCCTTGTTCCTTGTTTTGGCATCAGAATTCAATGTAAATGACAGTTTCCCAGTTTTGTGCAGGAGCCTTGGACACTTCCAATCTCTCAAAACGTTGTGACCATTAGGTGAGCACAGCCCTGCTAGCCTGCTGGAGGTAAGAGACCATATGGAAGAGAATCCAGACATCCCAGCTGAGACCATCTCAGACCAGCATGCAGCCAACCTACCCAAATGTAAAAGAGAGTCCAGCCAAGATCAGCAGAACTGTCTACTCAACCACAGTTAACAATAAGCACAGAAGTGAATCTAGCTGAGACCAGAAACATCACCCATATATGTGTGAGCAATAATGAATGTTTACTGTTTTAAAATCATTAAGGTTTGGGGGAGTTGGTTACATAGCATTAACTAGCTGATAACAGAGTCAGATCCAACTCCTAGCTTCAGCAATGAACTAACCGGGCTGTTTTAAAGAGGACTTTAAATTCCTCAATCTCAGTCTTATGTAAGTAGGGTGAAGGGCTCCCTCCAGAATAGCAGCTTTCAAATTTCAAAGTTATCCAGATATCTTTTTAAAAATGTACATTCCAGTATCCCCTCCAGAAAATCCAATTCAGTGGGTCAGGAATAAAACCCAGATGTCTGCATTTTAACAAGCTCCCATATGATTTTAATGAAAATGGGGAAGAAGGGAGAAACTCTGTTCAGGCAATTCTTGAGGAAGCTTGGACATTTATGACTAAGTTCATCCCCCTGTCTTCAGCTAACCTCTACCCCTATATCAAATGGGGGATGACAATTAGCTGAGTATTTGAAGCTTCTTAAAGAAGGGAGTATCATAAGCTTCTTCTAGGACTCATTAAAGAAGAGTACCTTGGCCTTAAGACAGAGATCTTTTGATTCCTGGGAGCCCACTACCAGCTCCATCAGAGAAGTCATGGCTTTGACAAAGGAGATTGGAAGACTGTTTCCACTCAAAACCATTCCAACTGCCAATGCTGGAAGACAATTAGACAGCCGAAAGCACAGCCTCAGCTAAAATGCAGAGTAACAGCTGGACTGTATTCCCTGAAAGTACAATTCATTTATTAGACAGATAATTAGGTTTCCCTCTAGATACAAAAGGGATATGGTCTGTGCATTAAGCAAAGAAGATTTACTGAGACCGGCCAATTCCTACCCAAAGCTCTCCAACCATGCTTGTCCTTGGATTTTAAAATGGGGTGAGAAAGAAACTAGGGTGGGGGCAGAAAGACAGCATCGGCTTTGCGACTCATCTATCCATGGCTTTAATGATCCAAATCAGTGGTTCTCAACTCTGCATTAGAGTTACCTGGGAGTTGTAAATTATATTGATACCTGGGTCCCACCCCCCAAAATTAAATCAGAATCTCTGGGAATAGAACACCTGGTCAGAGGTAGTTTTAAAGTTCCCCAGGTGATTCTAATGCAGAGGCAGGGTTGAGTAGCCTTGATCCAAAGCAGAGGTTGGCCAACTATGACCCACCTGTTTTTGTAAAGATAGTTTGATTGGAACATAGCCACACCTTCATTAGAGTTGGGTTGTTGTGACAGAGATCTGATGGCCAATAAAGCCTAAAATATTCACTTATCCAGTCCTTTACAGAAAAAGTTTGCTGACCCCTGCTCTTAGGTACCAATCTTGAGAACTTGTTAAGGGCTGCTGACAGTGGAACTTTATCCTGGGTGCCTCCTGGTTTGGTTTTGCATCTCTTTGACCTCTAACACCAGGAGCCCAAAGCACATAAAAACAGTAAGAACTAATGTCTAAGAAATACTTCTTATGTGTCAGTTGCTAGGTTAAGTGGTTGCATCATCCCGGTTAATCCCCACAACCACCCCGTGGAGGATGTTTGATTATCCTCATCTTATGGTACAAAAAAATAAAGCTTTGGAGAGGATTAAGTCCAAATACACAGACTAAGTGTGGAAGTCGGATTCAAACTAGGCTGTTTGATTTCACGGCCCATGTGTTCAAACACCACACCCACCAAGATTCACTAGGTGGATATATGGAGTGCCTGAGCCAGACTGTCCTGTGATCTTGGGTGGGCCACTTCAAGGGGAGGGGGTGGAGAAGCTGCTATTAATACTTTGCAAGGACATGGCAAGACTGGAGATCAGCATGATGCCTAATAATGTCCTAGGAAACTTATTTTGTCAGAGTTTCTTTCCCTGAGTCATTCTTGACTATATTTCATTCATTTGTTCAACCATTTAATCATTCAGTAATTGAGTGAGCACCTTCCATGAGCCAGGCATGGTTCTAGGTGCTGAGAAAATAGCAGAGAATAAGAATCTGGGAAAACACAGGGTACCGACCCCTGACTCCATGGACTTTACATGGTAATGAGAGAAATGGGCAATAAGAAAACCTACTTACATATACATAAGTAAGCAAATACACACACACAATTGAGTCTCATTGTTTGTGGTAGTTATGATCTATAAAGCCACTGTAAAAGCTGATTTAGTGAATACTGACTATTGTTCCTGGGGGAAATACAAGGTTAAGTATCTATGAGTCTCTGGTCACAACATTTTTATAAAATCAATCAATATGCAACATTGTTTTAGGTGTTTTCTGTTTAAATATAACTTTTTAAATATATATAGTGATTCATTAACGTTGAACTGATGGCCAACAGCAGGGAGGCTGCTCTACCACATGTGTTTCTCCATAAGGGACATCACAGTCTCCTTGTGCTCAGGAACACTAGGAAGCCCTTCAACACATGTCCTGGGACATTTTAAACAGGGAGATTACCAAACAAAGCACAAAAGTGCAAAATATGTGTCACAAAATAGTCCACAGAAAGGACACTTGTGGACAGCGTCAGAGCTAGAACCAGAAGGCCGAGTGTTGCTTGTTGAACCTCAGCTGAGTATGTGCCCGTCATGTGGCTCACATTTTTTGCCACTCTCTGCATCTCTGTGAATGACCATGAAAAAATGGTGAGTATAGGTTTTTAGGCTTACAAATAAACTGCAGCAGGTAGGCAAAGTCAGAAATAGGGAATTGCAAATAATGAGGATCCACTCATTATTATATAATGTCATGCAGCAGTAGCTGCTACGAAGAAAATTAAAGCAGAGAAAGTGGATAGAGCATGTCAGTGGTACTTTTTTTTATTGTACATTGACAGTTTGTACTTGCATAAGTTTATGGGGTACAAAGTGATATTATGATCCATGAATACAATGTGGAAGAATTAAATTAAGCTAATTTTCACACGATCCAGTGGCATCGTTTTTATAAAAGCTAGAGGAGACCTTGAGGTGCTACCATTTGAGCAGAAACCTGAAGGAAATGAAAGGGCAGGTGACGTGGACATCTGAAGAAGTCACCTAGGATGGAAGGATGGGAAGGATACAGACCCAGAAGTAGGTGCTTCCACAGCGCCTTGAGGAACAGTATGGGCCAGTGTGGCTGGAGCAGAGAGAGTAGGAGGGAAGTACCAGAGGTTAGGTTAGAGAGAAAGCCAGGACAAGATCACGTCAAAGGCAGGTTTTACCTGGATAGGGTCTTGGGGTTTCTGTTTGCTTAATTTCAACTTTTATTTTAGATTCAGGAGGTACATATGCAGATTTAAAAGGGCACACTGTGTGATGCTGAGGTTTGGGGTACAATTGAAGCCATAACCCAAGCAGTGAGCACAGTACCCAATAGGTGGTTTTTCACCCCTTGGTCCCCTTTTTCCCCTCCCACCTCTTATAGTCCCCAGTATATATTGTTCCCATCTTTGTGTCCACATGTACCCAATGTTTAGCTCCCATTTATAAGTGAGAACACGTGGTATTTGGTTTTGTGTTTCTGCCTTAATTCACTTAGGATAATGGTCTCCAGCTTCATTCCATGTTGCTGCAAAGGACATTATTAACTTCTTTTTAACAGCTGTGTCGTATTCCATGGTGTATATGTACCAAATTTTATCCAGTCCACAGTTGATGGGCATCTAGGTTGATTCCATGTCTGTGCTACTGTGAATTGTGCTGTCATGAACATACAAGTGCCTGTGTCCTTTTGGTAGAACAACTTATTTTCCTTTGGTACATACCTAATAATGGGATTGCTGGTTGAATGGTGATTCTATCTTGCTTCCTTTCATGCATCAGGGAAGTCTACTGATGCATTTAAAGAGAAGACTGCCACAATCTGATTTAGTGACCTGTAAAGATCACGGGCAACTCTGTGGAGCAGAAAGTGGGGAACCCACAGAGAGGAGCACTGAGCCTAGAGAAGACTGTGGTTGTCCAGGGAGAGGGCTGGTGGCTTGGAATAGTGTGTTAGGCGTGGAGGTAGGGATGTGGAGCGATTTGCAAAATATTCTGGAGGTAACACCAATAAGATGTGTAGCAGAATGGCTGTGAGGTCTGAGGGAAGAAGAGGAGTCAAAGATAGCTCTGAGACTGTGGGCCCCATTCACTAAGTAGTGGAGGAGAATAGGAGAACTGATCACATCTGGGATATTTTTTGAAGGCAGAAGTGACAATTTGCTGCTGTACTGAAGTTGGGTTTGAGAGAAAGAGTCAAAGATGACTTCCAGATTTTGAGCCCACAGAAAGGGGTGTCACTTACTGTAACTTAAATTTGGGAAATTAATGAGTTGTGAGGGTGTCAAGATTTGCATGCATTAACTTGTTCTTCAGGGATGTATGTGTGTGTGTGTGTGTGTTTAAGAAGACATAATTATAAAACAGTACAGGCATTGGATATTCATCCAATACTTACAAATTGTCCATTGTGTGTGCTCTGCTAAGGGCTGAGGATAAGGCAGAAACAAAATACAACCACCCTGGAGGGACCTGAAGTCTATTTGGGGAAACAGACAACCAAACAGGTGACTATTAAAAGAAAAAACTCTCGATACAAGTTCCGAAGCTAGAAAACGCCAGGCAATGCTTGAAACTGCACAGAAAGAGCACTGGAGTGAGATTCAAAAGTCCCAGTGTATAGAAATTCCAATTTCTCTGAAGAAAGACATGAGAAAGTATAATTTTGCTGGCCTCAAACACACAGTCAAAAATTTTCAGCTCAGGTGGTTCAGCTGATGATTAGATTGCTTCTAGAATCTCCTTGGGAAGAAAGCGTTATGAGAAACCTAACCAGGCAGGCCCATAGCCACCATAAATGTAGTACCATATAAATGCCTTGTTGCTCAAAGGACAGCCCACAGCTATCAGGACCTGGCTCTCTTCCTCATATTCATTCATTCTACCAATTGATCTTGCCTCCAGATGCGCTTGTTGCTTTTAAAGTGTAACCAAGGGCCACTCTCAGGGAGAGACGCCAACAGAGCTAAAAGCCCTTATGCAAGGGAATTACCTCCACAAACAAAACACAAATTCCTCCAAGGTTTGAGCAAGGGCAAAACAGCTCTCTTGAGGAATATCTCTGTTGAAGGAAGGGTACTTTTTCCTCTGAGTTTGTTTCTACCTTTCTCTGTGGTCCCAGCACTGGCAGAGATGAAACTGAAAAATGAGACACAATCCTTTCCCTTAGTTCCCTTGGTACAGCAGCTAGAGGCCAGCATTTTCAAAAAGAACTCACTATAGAAATTCAAGAGGGAAATAAACAAAGAAAGTATAAAATCTGTAAAATCGTTGCACTTACAAAGCAGAGGTTCCTGACCTTACAATAGCTAAGAAATGTTACTTACCAGGCACATAGGCCTGTTTTGTTACACATTCTGTCTGAAAGCTTCAAACCCAGAAAACACCTTTAATTCCTAAGCAGGCAGTTGGTGCAAACACATACATTTATATGTATAAAATAGTAAGGCTTGCTTTGCTGTCCATTTTGGATGATGCCTGAAGTGCAAACTCCAATCCAGTGGCTGTTTGTGGTGTTATGAGTGGGGACTGGGGACTGGGGCTGTTGAAGCTTCCCTTGGCAAACAAAAATGCAAAACTCATATGCTTTCAAACGTGTAACAGTAAAGACATGGGTTAGGCAAAGATCTGATCTCCTCTTCTCCATTTCCCCTGCCCCATTCTCTTCCTATTTCAGGGCTGTGGGTTCCCATGAAATCAATGCTGGAGTCCTTTTCTACAGCTAATAACCCTGGCAGATGGGCCTACATCCTTGTCTGACTGCACAGTGACCCCATACCTCTCTAATGTTGTCAACATGACACCTCAAAGAACAGCGAGAGACAAAAGTCAAATGCACTCCTAGCTATTTTAATGGACATGAGAACAACAACAAAAAAAAGAGTGTGCCACCTTTTGAGGAAAACCAGTAAGGTCACCCACAAAATCACAGTGGAGTCCACGGAATTTACTCTCACCCACAGTTTACTTTTGTGTTATTGAATATCACAAACTATACAGTGTGATAGCTACAGATGCCTCCTCCCATCACTTTGCTGTCTTATTTGACACGAACATTATTGCACAAAGAACACTAACACTGACAGGGTTTCCATGACAAAGTCAAATTACAAAGATAAACATAATTAGGCTGGGAAAGGAGAGGCTGGCTTCTCCTTGGGCCAGTGCCTTCCCATCTCCTTGCCTGCATGAGTAAGTGAATTGGAACTACGCTGCATATGAGTTTGCCCTCCTGTTTCCAACTGTATTTTATGGTTTGATAATTTCATACTATTTGTCTCCCCACTATCCTATCCCCATTCAGAGTTCATAATTTGCCAGGAAACTTAGAATTTATTTTCCATTTCTTTCTCACTGCATTGCTCAGCAACCAGAGATGCCTTGGACTGATTTTCCAACACCCCCCACCATTGTCCCCAGGCGAAGAACACAAGTTTCTGTTGGATCCGTCATTTGGATGTGCTCATTCTCTATGGCATGATTTATAGAAAGGCAACCTCAATTACAATTTCTCTTACTTTTTGCATTGACTAAAATGCTGAAAATACAGAACTGCCAAGATGGCACGGTACACAGCCTGCAACTCAAACAGCTTACTGCGACAGCCCCGAGCAAAAAAAGAAAGAAACAAACAAACTAACTAAAAAAAACACTGCTCTGCCAAGAACAATCACTCAATCCATCAGCAACAAAGATGGGAAGACCAGGAGATGTTTTCCTAACTCAGAAAGGAGGCTCCCCCTACAGTTCTCCACCCTCCAACCACTGGGAACTCTGCTCTCTTTCTTCTGGCTGGGAGCTTAGAGGCACTCATTGTCATGGGCCAAGCAATTTCAGGAGCAGCAGCCAGCAGACAGGAATTGGGGGATTAAAAAATAAATCTGCATATGTGCTTCTATTTCCAGACCTTGTTTACACACAGTAATAAAAAATGAAGCCAGTAACTGAAATGAAAATAAATAGACCCATATATGTGTGGGCTTTGATTTCACTCAGTTCTGTTGATTTGAGAATGGTGAGAACTCCAAAATTGTGCCATCTCACCAAATAGGAGAATTTGTGGGAACAGCTTACACTAGTGGCATACAGCCACATTCTCCTATCAGAAGGTGAGCCTGGGAAGAGGCTGGTAGTGGGAAAGGTACCTTAATGTGGGTCATTAGCTGGTAGAGGGGGGAGCATATTAAAACCAGGCCACCCCTGAACTACCCTCTGCAGACCTCCCATTCTTATTCTTTTTTAATTCTATTTCTTCTCAAGTCCTTTTTATTATATCACAGCCTTAGTGATCATCATGGCACCTTAGAAAGTCCTGTTTTAAAACTCCATGTTTGGAAAAGGTGCTCAGAGGATGTCACTCATTTTGGGCTTACTGGGTCTACTTCCAAATCAAGGTGCCCACAGTCACAATAACAGTGTCCTTTCCCCACACTCCCAGTGTTTCCCACAGTGACATTCTGGATAAAATTTCTAAGAAGTCATCTCTTGACAATTGGGATATATTTTTATTGTCTTAATGACTTAAATTGAGAATTGCTTTTTTAAAAATTAATATTTTGGGAGACATTTTAGGCTTATAGAAAAATGAGTGGAAAGTACCTGAGGTCAGGAGTTCGAGACCAGCCTGGCCATCATAGTGAAACCTCGTCTCTACTAAAAAAAAAAAAAAAAAGAAAAAAAATACAAAAAATTAGCTGGGCATAGTGGCAAGCACCTGTAATCCCAGCTACACACGAAGCTGAGGCAGGAGAATCGCTTGAACCTGGGAGGCAGAGGTTTCAATGAGCCGAGATTGCCCCATTGCACTCCAGCCTGGGCAACAAGAATGAAACTCCTTCTTGGAAAGAAAAAAAAACAAAAAGAAAAGAAAAACGAATGGAAAGTAAACAGATAGTTCCCATATGCCCTGTCACCCCACACATTTGTAAAATTGATGAGCCAATATTGATACGTTACTAACAAAAGTCTATAGTTTGCATTAGTTTTACTTTTTGTTTTGTGCATTCATACAGGTTTTCATAAAGGGATGACATGCAGCCACCACTGTACTATGATGTGGAATAGTTTCACTGCCCCAAAAATCTTCTGTACTCTGCCTATTTATCCCTCTTTCCCTACAATCCCTGGCAGCTATTGATCTTGTTACTGTTTCCACAGGTTCACCTTCTCCAAAATGTCATAGTTGGAATCATACATTATGTAGCAGTTTCAGATCCACTTCTTTCACTTAGCAATAAGCATTTTAAGTTTCCTTTGGGTCTTTCCATGGAAGAACTGCTTTTTGTTTGGTTGGTTGCTAGAACTGGAAGCTTGTAAGCACAGGGCCAGAAGTAATGGCTTTTAAAATTATGAAATTTCTCTCTCAAATGTCTCCTCTCTGAACTGCAAGCTCTAAAGCAGAATGGACACCATAAGAAAACAGACGAAAGCTTGCGGCTTTCTGTTACTTGTAAGGGTAAAACCACAGAGATGGATTTTATATTAGGCAGTGTGTATTTATAAATGGGTCATGTGAGTCTCCCAAAATTATCCCATCTCAGGGAACATTATTATAATTACTAGTTATTCAAATTATTCATTATTAAAATTGGAATGTGTCAGAGTTCAGGTAGAGGAAAAGAGTGCTTGAATTCTAAAACAGCAAAGAAAAGATATACATTCTATCAACTGGTTAATAACATTTTAGTTTATGCTATGGTTTGAATGTGTCCCCCAGAGAACATGTGTTGGAAACTCAATCCCCAGTGCAATATTGTTGGGAGGTGGGGCCTAATGGGAAGTTTTGGGTTCATAAGGGTTCCACTCTCATGAATGGATTAATATAGATCATAAAAGGGCTTGAGGTTAAGAGTTTGATTTCTTGCCCTCTCTTACCCTTTCTTTGCCCTTCTACCATGGGATGACACCACAAGAAGGCCCTCTCCCAATGCTGGCCCCTCAGTCTTGGACTTTCCAGCAACTAGAATCATGAGACAATAAATTTGTTTATAATGAAATACCCAGCCTCAAGTATTCTGTCATAGCAGCACACAAAACAAACGAAGAAAGTGTACATACATGTTGATGGCTCAAATGTCAGTCAATGGGTGCCATCTGAGAATTTAGCAATGTCTAGGCTTTGTGCAATGCATTTGGGCATGGGGATGTCTAAGACACACACTCTGAACATTGCAGTATATGATCTCCAAGAAGAGGGTGATACTTGCAATAACTGCTACAAAGTTAGACATTATGTACTGTGGCCAAGGATATAGATGATGAGTATCATGGGAACTCCGACAAGGAAGAGAAATCTTTCTGACTGGGTGACATATGATGTGGTATCCCTCCATGAATGGCAGGAAGTCATTCATAAACAATGGCACAGTAACAACACAGCATAAGGTAAATGGAGGTGATGGTGAGAATCAGGTACCTTATTTGTTTATTGACTAATTGGTACAGAATTCTCAATACTGTGATCCATGGGCCAAATATAGTTTTTAATATTTGTCTGTGATAATGTTTTGAAGAAAGGAGAGTTGTTTTGGTTTATTTATTTTTATTTTGCTGAAGTAGTATTTTAACGAGTTTGAATATCTTTAGGCAGAAGATGTGCTCTCTAATTTACCATAGTGTAAAATGATTCCCACTTATATGATCTTACTGTCCCCAGTGTTCATCTGACATAAACCGAGGGTAGAGGCTTTGCACAGAAAATAACATGACACACGTATGTCATATAGATGAGTGACACTTCTATGATACAAACTGTGAATAGATGAAATTGTAAGTTTATAAGCTTGTAGTTCATCCTGACAGCAAAGGAGAGCCAATGAAGACTTGGTAACTTCATTTGGAAGAAACTATTTTATGTGGTCAGTATTTATGAGGCCTTTAATTTAAAAGACTTTCTCTCCATAAAGAACAAGTCCCATGTCTTGGATGTCCAGTGACAGGTATATGGACAGCCCTATGGATACCAATAACAGAGCCAAAAAGCTTCCTGATGCTGCAACAAGACCATGGCCACTAGGGCTTGGAAATGAGACAGTGGATTTCCTAGAGTGAAAACTTAGGCTCTGGTTTAGTCACTTGGGTTAAGTAAAGCCATAAAGCACTGGAGCTCTAAGGCCTTAAAATTCAATTGTAAGTAGCTGCTACTGCTGCAAAATTCATGAAATGGAAGGAAAGAGAAGTGAATGCATTTCTATGGTAATCAGTGCCCTTTTAATACAGAGGAGAATCATCTACAACGTTAGTCCAGAAAAATGAGCCCCTGCAACAAGCTAATCTTTAATTCAGCAATAATTGCATTTTCTTTATTTATTCACTTATTCACTCATTTAACAAATGCCTATTGATGGTCTTCTATGTGCGAGGTATTGTGATGGAAGAGCCACAATGATGATACGACAAATTCTCTCCAACATGATTCTTACGTGAAAATACAAAATGTGCATCATGGAACAGGGTAGAATAATTGCCTACCAAAATATTTGTGGCACATAGGAGACACTTGATAAATAGACATGCTTAACATTGATTAGGTTAACATCTAATCAATGTTAGCTTCAGAGGGGTGTGAGGAATGTTCAGCCTCAGAGGGGTGTGATCAGTTTCACTGGTGACTGAGGGAAGCCTCAGGGAAAAGTGGCATTTGATCATGGAAATACATTAGCATGTGAGTTGCAAAGGTAAGAGAAGAGATGGAAAGAGGAAGGCTAGCAAACGTTTACAGAAAACAATGCAACTCAAACATGTCTAGAACATGAAGTATATGAAGAGAAGTGGAAATGCTAGGTGGGATCTAGACTGAAAGATTCAAATGCCAACCTAAAGTGTGGGCAATGGAGAATTGGCCATTCTTCTATGTGGAATGACATACTATACAATATACAGTAGCACAAACTGATTTAATGACATTAAGTAACGGTCGTATTCTCCCTTCAGTTTTTTCATCTGCAAAATGAACCAAGAGTAGAAATGGCTTCTGAAGAAGGGTCAGATATGTGGTTTTGTAAAAATTTTAATCTGGTGTCAGTACATAAAGAAGCTTAAATGGAAGAGGCAAAGAGGGACATTTGAAGAATTCGTAAGCCACTACAGGTGTTGTCAAATAAAGACAAAAACTGAGGTGATAACAATGAAAATAAAAAGGAAGTGAAGACAGTGATAGGACAGCCAGATATAATAATTTCAACATGGAGGACAAGAAAGAGGGGGAAGTCCCAAGAGTTAGTGACAGGAAGAATGGATGGGGCACTGATATAACCAGGGGAGATGAGAAAAAAAATCAGATGGGAGTTTGGCAGATGATGCGGACGATTTTTAAAATATTTCATAAGTATAACCAATAATATAAGTTTGAGAGAAAGAAGTAATAGAAAGTGAGAGAGGGATTCACTTAGAGTATGTAACTATAATTAGTCAAGAGAGAAATTGAAGGAGCAACTATATCTATGGCCTCTTCAAGCCTCTCCTGAAGGAGACAATTCAATTCAATCTTGTTGAGCCCATTGAATTATTGTTATATATTGTTTTCAAAAGTTAGGGGAGAAGAAAAACATAAGCTCACAAGTAATAACCTTACAATTTAATTGAGAAAAATGTCAAATCCACGTTTCTACATGGAGCAACATAAGATATCTATGTTTTATATTTGTTGTTTTCCTGCTGTATACCAACTTCTACATCTACCAGCAACCCCTAATTGCCCTGGGACTACTCCTCCTCCAATTAGTTCATGAGAGTTGCATAAAACTCTCCCCCACCTTGAGATCTGGATTAGCATAAGATCCAGGTCTAATCCAAGTGCAGTGGCCTTGCCCATTAGTTTAGGGTGGGCATGCCACACAATGAGAGGCAGTCAGAGCCAATCCCAAGACTTTGTGTTAGAGGAAGGAGCCCTCTTTCCACCAGAGTTACTGACAGATTGGGACAGAAGCATGGAGTTGATGGCAGTCATCTTGACCCTCTGAGGGGAACGTTGCCTGAGAACAGAAACACCACCAGAAAAGAGAAGCAAAGCACTGAAAGATCAAGACAAGAGAGCAACACTGGTGCAATATTTGCTCTTGGACCTGGTTAAACTTGAAGCCAGGTCTTCTCTTGAACATCACAGCTAACTTAGCCCATAAATTCACCTTTGGCTAATTCAGTTGAGGTGTCCTGTCACTTTCAACTACCATTCCTTACTCTACACAGCATACAACCACATGCAAAACTTAGAAACTAGGTCCAGAGAAAGAAATGCATTTCATAGGTTACATCAGCCAGAAAACACCCCATGAAAGAGGCCAAGTCTTAGAGGCTGGTCCATTGCACTTTGGCTAATACAATTCTTATTCTACTACAGGGAATATAAAAAATGACCTCAGTGAGCTCCTCCTAATCAAGGACCTCATGATTTCAAGTGGTAAACAATGGCATGTTTAGATCCAACAAAAATGTGAGCAAAGTTTAAGGGATAAAGAGTGGATCATAACAGACAAGGATCCACCCTTGTGGAACAAATGAAACTTAAGGAAGACCATGGCACTTTAGAATGCAGCATTTATTGAGCAACATTTTATGTGCTAGGACTTCTCACATTCCTATCTCCATATTCTATTTCCAACAATAATAATAATAACAATAGAAGCCATAAAGCCCACGAGTGCCTTCCCATTTTTTTAGACTGGACTGTGCCATCTAAAAGTCCATGCTTTAACCATATCTTATGCTGCTAGCAAACCCTTGCAAACTGGCTAATCTAACCAGACTTCATGGTTAATTGATCCTCTTTGTCATCTCTGAATCAGTGGAGAAGACTCTTTGTCAGCACCAGCTGGAAGTGGGAAACCACCTTCCTATTCTTTCACTGCATCTTGGAGTCCCGTGAGTCACCTAAATACAACTGCCCCTCTAAGGTAGGGCCTTCTACCAGTAACATCACCACTTCCTGTGTGGGGACCTCCATCTCCACCCCAGCTACAAACCCCAATTGTATAATCATTTCATGCAGAGACCAGGAGAAGCAGATGGTTCCCTCAAAAAAAAAAAATCCCCTTCATTATAACGAATAACCTTGATAATCACCCAAGGTGGCAGAAGGAAATATTACTAGCATGGGAGAACAAGTAAAACTTAATCTTTAAGTGAGATGTAATGGAGTTTCTTGCACCGCATCAAAGTCATTGTTAAAAATGCTGTCCTTCAAATGAGTACACTGCTCTCTTGATTCCGAGTCAAATCCGTTTAAATACATCTTTCCCTCAAGGCAGTTTTCAAGGTTAATAATATTGCACATGTTGCTTTAGGAAACTTTTTTAAACTGCAGCTCAGAATAACATTTATGTTGTGAGTTTTGAGTAGGCCAGCCCTCCATTCCCCATATATACAATAAGTAGAGAGATAATGCAACCTCTACCAGGGACAGGAGATTGAAGTGGAGACAGAAATAACACTGTCTACACTGGCTGAAGGGTCCACCTTCCAGCCAGTGTGATAGAACCTTCAGCAATCTTAATCTTCTGTGATAATAATTCATATAAGAGAGAACACCAAAAAAGTCATCACCATTTGAAAGAAATAGATACCATTACAAAATTAACAGCGATTTGTTGTTGTTGTTGCTGTTACTGCGGTTAGACTACAGACACGGTGCTGAGCCCTTTCAGCTCTACAATTTCTTCAGTGTTACGTGCCTGCTTGCTAAAAATCATGTAATATTTTATGTTTATAAAATATGTATTTATAGGGCCAGGCACGGTGGCTCACACCCAGCACTTTGGGAGGCCAAGGTGGGCGGATCACAAGGACAAGAGATCGAGACCATCCTGGCCAACATGGTGCCACCTTGTCTTTACCAAAAATACAAAGATTAGCTGGGAGTGGTGGCGGGTGCCTGTAGTCCAGCTACTCGGGAGGCTGAGGCAGGAGAATTGCTTGAACCCAGGAGGCGGAGGTTGCAGTGAGCTGAGATCGTGCCACTGCACTACAGCCTGGTGCCAGAGTGAGACTTCATCTCAAAAATAAAATAAAATAAAATAAAACAAAATATATATTTATATAATATTTCTAATAGGTAATACATAACATAAATTTAAGTTATGAAACAAACAATACTAACATTTGTGATCCTACCACCAAAAGTCAAGAAGTAGAACCTTACAGCTGGGTGCAGTGGCTCACTCCTGTAATCCCAGCACTTTGGGATGCTGAGTGGGGGCAGATCACGAAGTCAGGAGTTCAAGGCCAGCCTGACCAACATGGTGAAACCCCATCTCTACTAAAAATACAAATATTAACCAGGCATAGTGGTGGGCGCCTGTAATTCCAGCTACTCAGAAGGTTGAGGCAGGAGAATCGCTTGAACCTGGGAGGGGGAGGTTGTGCCACTGCACTCCAGCCTGGGTGACAGAGCGAGACTCTGTCCCAAAAAAAACAAACCAAAAAAAGAAGTAGAACCTTACTTCTTCCATTGAAGCTATCCCCATGATTCTTCCTGAACCCAAAATGTAAGTATTTGCCAGAATCTCGGCTTTATTGTCCCCATCGTCTCTTTGCTTTCAAAAATAATTCTACCCCATAGGTATGTATCTTGAAACATGATATTGTCAGGCATTGCTTGTTTCTGAAATTTATGAAAACGGCATCATCCTGCATAAAACCTAATTTGATGTGATTTTTTTTTCCATTCAGGATTGTTTTGCTAAGATCCATCCATGTGGTTAAATGCAGACTTACTTCATTAATTTTCATGGCCAAATAATATTCCACTGTGTCAATAAAATTTATCCATTCTCCTATCTATGTACATTTGAGTTACTTCCAGCCTTTTTGCTATAACAAGAAATTATGTGTAAATATTTATACATGTGTCGCCTGGCAAGTGTTTCTCCAAGGTTTATATCCAGGAGTAGGTTGTTCAATTGCAGAATTTACACTTATTTGGCTGCAAATGTACTGCCAGCTTGTTTTCCAAAGTAGTTGTTCAAATTTACACTGTTACCCAGGACATACTAGGGTTTCCACTGAACCTCCACCTCACCCATACTGAAATTACAATGTTCTTAACTTTGCAGTCTTGTGGGTAATAAATAGTCCATTACTATAGTCTTAATTTGCAATGCATTGATTACTAATGAGGTTATGCATTTTTTCATGCTAATTTTCTGTCTTAGTCCATTTAGACTGCTGTAGCAAAATACCATAAACTGGGTAGCTTATAAACAACAGAATTTTACTTCTCACAGTTGTGGAGGCTGGGTAGTCCTAGATCAAGATGCCAGCAGATACGGTGTCTAGTGAGGGCCCATTTGATGGTTCATAAATGGTACCTTCTAGCTCTGTTCTCAGATGGTAAAAGAGGAGAACTTTGATCTCTTCAGCCCCTTATAGGTGCGTTAATCACATTCATGACCTAATCACTTTCCAAAGGCCCCACCTCCTAAATATCATCACCTTGGAGATTAAGTTTCAACATACAAATTTTGGGGGAATGCAAACATTCAGACCACAGAATTTTTTGTTAGTGTTTCCTATAAATGGTATGGCTTTTCACTCCTTTGGCTATCATTTTGTTGGCTTGTCTTTCTTTTGCTTATAAACTTATAATATTTCTTTATACAAAATAGATACTTATCCTTTGATAGGATTATGTGCAGCAAGAATCTTCTCCAAGCTTATGGCCTATCTTTTCACATACCATTTTTGGAATCTTTTAATGCGTTACTATTCTTCATTATTATAAACTTTAATTAATAGCATTATATACATTCATCTTATGGCTAGCATTTTTGCATCTTAATTCAGAAACCCCTACTTGTCATAAGGTATAAAAGATAGTTTCCAAAATTTTCTTCTTAAATGTTGACATTTGTCTTACACAGTTATGTCTTAAGTCCATCTGAAATTTTGTTTTAACATCTGTTAACAGGTTCCAATCCAAATTTATTTCTTTCCTATGAATAACCCATTGTCCCAGAATAATAATTAAATAGCCCACTCAATAACCATTTTTTTACTATGCCAATTTTGTTATATTACATTGTTTTTTATATATATATATATATATATATATATAATGGTTTTATATATATATATAAATGGTTATATATATATAGATCTGTGCTGGGCTCTCTATTCTGTACCATTTGTCAATTTTCCCATGTCTCTGTGTGTGTGTGTGTGTGTGTCTACACAAGCTGAACAGCAGTACAGAATAAAACAATAACTTCTGATATCTCTTAAGTTAGCAACCCACTCCAACCACACACCCTTTATTCCTCTTCAGGTGAATCTGGTTTGCTCTTGGACCTTTGCTATTTTCTGTGCATTAGAAAATCAGTTTGATAAGTTCCTATAAGTACCTGTTGCGATTTTAATTGATTTGTATTGAAACAGAGAAACTTGCAGAGACTTTATGTTTTCATGCTATTGAGGATTCCAGTAAATGTACATGGTGTATTTAATTCATTCAAATTGTTTTGCCTTAGTGTCTTATAAGAGTTTTAAGATTTTTTTCAATAAACACCTTGCCCAACTTTTGTTTTATCTGTTCTTGTTGGATATTGAAATAAGATATACTGTGTAAATTATATTTTAATTGTGTTTTCTAATTTATTATTGCTGGAGAATAAAAATCCATTTGATTTTGCTTAAAATAACTTAAAATTATTAAGTTTAATAATTTGCCTATAGTTTCTGAGTCTTAAATGTAGAGAATCATATTATGTACAGATAATGGCCTTTTTCCTTTTTCTTATTTTATTGTGATGAATAAGCCTCCCAGTATATTATTGATTTCAAGCTATGGTTCTGAGTATCCATGTCTTAGTCCTGATTTTAAAGGAAATGTTTGTAATGTTTTACTATTAAAATAATATGTTATATGTTTTTGGTAGATAATCTTTATTAGGCTAAAGAAGTACTCATCTCCTGGTTTGCTAATAATTTTTTGTTTACTCCTTTGTTTTGCTTTCTTGTTTTTCTTTTGTAAATCATTAATGGGTGTTCCATTTTATTCAATAACTTTCATGAGTCAATTGAGAGATTGATGTAGTTTTTCTCCTTAAACCTTTAGTATACTACATTCTACTTTTAGATTTTTCTAACATTAACATCTTACATTCTAGAAATAAACCACCCTCAATCATAATGCATTCCCTTTTGTATACACTGCTGGGTTCAGTTCGTTATTTCATTCAACCTTCACATTATGAGGTAGGTGCTTTACAATCTTTTTACAGCTTGTTATTTAGTAATGATATGACCATGAATAAAGGCAAAACTTGGCCTCAGGTCTGTCTGACTTTAAAACCCAAGATTTCAATCATCTTCCATGCTTCTCTGGATGCTTTGAAGTTAACAACTCACAAGAATGCCTCAACAAACAATATTTTCATAGTGTCCACTAGGCATCTATCTAGTCCAGTTCTTTTGTTCTTGAGATGATAATTTACTTATGCTTGACTGGTGGACCTTAGAAGTCAACCTCATAGATACATGTGTGGAGGGAGAAAAGGAAAGGTGGAACTTCTGGCATTAAAATGCTTAAAAAACAGAGGGTGGAGTGTGAATCAAGACTTTAGGCATGTTATTCGGGAGAATGAGTAGAAGATTCTCAAGTTACCATCTTAATAGTTAAGAAGGCCTCCTTAACTCTTTTCCATCCAGACTTTCTTCCTCAACATTATCAACCATATGGAACTTCAGGACAAGAGAACATTCACCAGGAAAAAAAATGGCAAGACCTTGACAAACCATCCAATGTCAACAGAATCCAATTCGATTTCCTCCTTACCATGATTTTCCTTCACTTTGAACATGCATTTTTTTATTGACCTGCTCCAGTTTCCTCACATTCTTTTCTAAGAATAGTAGCCAGAACCAAACATCATAAAGAACTCAGATGAACCAGGGAGAACACCTAGCACTAGGGAGACAGAAGTTTTGGAAACACAAGTATGGGTGCCATGATGCTTCATCCCTTCTATGCCCTTAAAAATCTGCCCACATTCAGGAGATCATGCTCCAGATGTCAATGTTATGCTGGAGACCCAGAGAACTGGCTGAAGACTGCTCTGAAACTTTTGCTCTCTGGAATGTCACTGCCTTGATGAGAACTTCCCTGAACACCCTATGTAAGGAGAAGCTCTTTTATCTGGACTTCCACTATGCTCCTTTCTTGCTTTATTTTCCTTATAATATTTACGACCAACTAACAATATATGTTGTTAGGCCAACTATAACAATAAATGCTATAAGTTTTAAAAATTCTACAGACATAAGAAGCTTCACAATGGGAAGGGTTCCTGGTTCTGTTTCATAATGTACCCAAGTGCTGAGAGCAGTCTTGGGACATAGTCAGTGTTCAATCAACACTGGTGGAAAGAGGAATGGAAATGTGAAAGGACAGTTGGAAAGAGGAGAGGCCATCTCTCACTATGCAACCTACACTGGCAAATACTTCTTACCACTGTTGGCCGCTAGAGTAGGCCCTATGCCCTCAAAATGTGGTGTACCTCACCTCAGAGACACATAGGGAGTTTCTTTGGTACTGGAAAGCAATAGGAGCCATGTAATCAAGATAAATAACTGCATTCACATTAAAACATCATAACCTACTCAGCAATAAAAAGGAATGAACTGCTGATACACACACCAACATGGAGGAATCTGAGAATCACTGTGCTCAGTGAAAGAAGTCAGATACATGAAAGAAATGCATATTGTATGCTCTATTTGCATATAATGCAAATAGACAAAAAGCAGACTGCTGTTTTTCCGGGGTCAGAGAAGGGAGGGAAGGACTACAAAGGCATGAGGAATCTTTGGTGAAGGTGATAGACATGTTCCATATCATGATGGTGGTTTCACAGATGCTTACGACTCTCAAAACTCATTGAACTAGGTACTTTAAGGGAATGTAGTTTATTAGACGTAAATTATTTTTCAATAAAGTTGTAAGGGATAAAATATTGCAACAGGCACAGAGAGGAGCAGATGGGCTTTTTAGTCTGGTTTCCTATCTAAAGTTCCTATCTAAAGCCAAGAGCAGTCAGGCTTTTCATACAAAGTCATCAGGCTGGACATCCACAAAGTGTAACATCAGCCAAGAAGTATGATGATTTTCTCTGCCCTTCCCCTTCCTCCAGCCATCACTCCTCCTCCTGAGACTAACAAATCCTCTAACAGTAACTCATATATGCACAAGCTCCCTTCACAAGCCTCACTGTATAATCACACCAGATACTGTTTATATCACCTGTCACTATATCGCTATATGAGGTTTAGTTAACACTCTGTCAAGGCCAAGGCAGCCATAACCCTGAGCGTCTCCCTGGAGAATCTCACCTTGACCCAAGACTGCTCCTCCATTCTCTAAGAAATGTTTAAACATCAGAAAAGTACCACCGAAAGAGAGAAAAAAAAAAAGAAACTATGCTTCCAATGGAAACATTTTTCATTTAAATGCACTTCATTGTGTGATGTATTCCTTTAATTAAAGTGTGTGTCTGGGTGCACTGGTTGCTATTACAGTGCAATCTCTCATGTTTATTGAATGCAAGAGTAGCTGGGGCAATGCAGTGGAAACTCACATATTAGCTAGAGCACAACTTAAAGCTGTAGTTCCCTGATCTTCTAAGCTTCTAAAAGGTATATAATCTTCAGAATGATCTTGGTTAATGACCAGTATGATAAGATGCCTTCTGTCAATTTGAGTAGGTCTTGTCTGAAAAAAACAACTATTTCTCAAAGACCATATTTGACTTTGTCTTTTTGTCTAACTGACATTCCATCCTTCATCTCTAGCAGAAGCAAAGAACCAGAGGAACACTCAGTTACTAAAGGGTTTGCAAAAGTAGTATAGGGAAGTAGAATTATCAACAATCCCTGGCATTCATATGTTACCTTACAGTTTACAAAGTACTTTGTTTCTTCATGAGCTCCTCTTAAGGAACTTGTGGAGTATATATCGTTACCTCCCATCCTGATTTGGGAACTGAGACTCACAGCATAGTGAGATAGCCAAGGCGCATGGGAAAGAGCAGAGGTGCACTTGAGCCACACCCCTGAATGGGTCCTGTGCATTTTCTGCCACCCCAGACCTGGGAGTCAGATTTCTGTTCTGATTGTGCCTCAGGGTTTGATTGACTTTGGGACAAATCTTAGATCATGTTTGGGTTTTTATCTCCTCATCTGTGTAAAGAGGGAATATTTCAATAGCCTTTCAATTATTAAATTCGAAGTCTCTCTATGTTTCCACAAACTGAGAAATGGGAAGTCAGGGAGAAAGGGAGTTTTGTCCCATGGTCTTCTAAAAGAATGGTAAATTTTCTTCCCAGCCAGGGCCCTGTCGTACTACAAAGAAAAGCTAGGTTTTCCTTCAGTTTTTGAAAATTACTGAAAAAAAAAAATGAAAAAAATATTGAAAATTATTGAAAATTTTGAATTATATGAAAAGTATTGAAAAAGTCATAAAAAACACTCAAAACACAGTCAAATATTAATCAATAACTGTAACAGATTAACTGTTTTCCTTTCCCTACAGTCTCTGTCTGGACTTGCCAACACAAAATCATATCCTCTCACTACAGTTTTGTGGGGGTTTTTTGTTGTTTTTTTGCTGTTGTTGTTTTATTTTTACAGGGAAGAAGACCTGTCCTTTTATTCTTCTCTGCAGCAAAAATTGTATCTCCTGAATACCTTTTCTCCCCAACTAGATTATAAACTTCTTGAGGGCAGAAACCCTACATAACACCCCTTTGGATGTGCCTCAGCATTTAGCTGATACAATCACATTGAAAGTATGCTTCCTCTGTTTCTTGAATTCTTCCTTCCACAATTTAAACTCTGTACTTTTCCAGATTCTCCTAAAAAATTAGTTTCTCCTTTGGCTCTGACATGCACTAGCTCCTCCTATTAGTCTTAAATCACTGACTTTTCTATGCCCTGTTTTAAATTCCTCAACTTGGAAATAAGAAAATAAGAACCAAATCTGCCAGGCTATTGTGATATAAAAAAGGATAATGCACATGGAAGCACTTAGCACATGACTGAGATATAGTAACTGCTCAATAACTATGCATTCAATCTGAGAATCTAAAACAGTATTTGTCTGTATTCATACTTCTTCCTAGGGCTAAAGGGGAAAAGAGAAAAAGAAAACATGCAGCCAAAACAGCTCAGGCCGGTCGCAGTGGCTCATGCCTGTAATCCCAGCACTTTGGGAGGCCGAGGCAGGCATATGGCTTGAGCTCATGAGTTCGAGACCAGCCTGGGAAACATGGTGAAAACCCATCTGTACTAAAAATACAAAAATTAGCCAGCAGTGATGGCATGTGCCTGTAATCCCAGCTACTCAGGAGGCTGAGGCAGGAGAATCACTTGAACCTGAGAGGTGGAGGTTGCAGTGAGCTGAGATTGCACCATTGCACTCCAGCCTGGGCAACAGAATGAGACTCTGTCTCAGAAAAAGAAAAATCAAAAACAAAAACAAAAAAACCTCAGCTCGATCTTACCTTCTCAAAACTACTTTCATTATACTTTCAGTAATATTCAGTAGAGTGAACAGCATCCTCTAACAACATTGTGCCTATGAAGCATCTCACCATGGATTTCTCATGAGTCAGTGCAACAAAAACCATAGCAGGTACCAAACGATAGCTTAAAGCCACATCAGAATGATACACGCATCCAGAATGGTGTCACAGCCTTCAATTTCAGCCAGGTTTGAATATATTTCCTTGGTCAGAGGCTGTTAAAGTGAAGAAGGCGATCTCTTCACAGGGAGTTTTCATTAGACATCAGTGAAATGCACACCTTCATCCAAGAACAGATTAAATATTTACTACAGGCTGACTACTAGGGATTCCCAGAAGAAAAGACAAGGTGTCTTGTTCACTATTGCTCACAGTCTTGTGCAAAATGGGGTGGTTATAATATGAAGTGGTTAATGCTAAGATGGAGATATGTCTGCAGCAACTATAAAGGACCTAAGGCAGCTTGGTAGAGATCAAAAAAGCTTCCCAGAGTTACTCAAGCTGAATCAGAAGTGCTAAACAGAAATCACACCATGCAATCAGAATCATGCTAGGCCAGCGATTTCTTTGTTCTTGCTTCTCCATTCCTCTCCAGCTACACATCCCCACCCTGCCCCCCATCTTTTAGGTCAACCTTAAGTCCCCTTCTTTATTATGAGAAGTCCAGTTATACAGCCCAGAGGGACTTCTTCCCAGAAAAGAGGTCCCCATATTTCTGGATTTCTAGCTTATGTCCTGATTTCAAATTTCTGTTCTACCTTCTGAGCTCTTTGAAGGCAGGATTAGGCCAGGGGTTACTCATCATTTTATGCCCAGCGCAAACAACCCTGCTTGGTACCTAGTAAGCACTCCTATAAATAACTAACCAATGACTACCTATTTCAAGACATGACAATAAATGTTCAGGTCATGAGCTGATCTTGTGGCCAGATGTTTTGGGGGGTTGGGGGAAGGGGTTCAGAAAACACGGTCTGCAGTTATGGCTATGAATGTCAGGCAGGTGGATTTGAACCCAGTCTCTGCTGTTTCACTCACTGTCTTCCCTCTCACAAACTCACACTCACACATTCATCTTGGAAAAGTTACTTCTGCTTTCTAGGGTTCTGTTTTCTATCTGTTTCTCTGGGAGGAGGAGGAGAGATGGGTATAACAATGGTATCTTGTTATAAGAATTAGATTCTGAATGTAAGGGTTTGGTGCACTGCCTGGAATATAAATATTCATATTAATACCACTGCCTGGTATTGTTGTTGTTGTTGTTATGTGTATTTTCACCTCAACTAGACTGTAAAGGTCCTTGACAGCAGAAATTATATCACGTATTTTTCTGTATCTCTCATAACACTGAACACAGGACTGCACAAGAAGTAGATCCCTCATAATTATTAATTAACAATTCATTAAAATGCTTAACTAGACAGAACTTCAGGATGAAAGGAAGTCACTAACACTAGATTAGAGTAACTTCCTTTTCTTCCTTGGGGAAGGAGCTTTCACTAGAGTGTAAGCTGTCACTAGAGTGAAGATCTTGTGCTGGGACTTTCTCACACTCACTTATCCAGTTGGTCAACAGGTAAGTCTAGATCACCCATCCTATGCAGCCTGGGCCAAAGGAGACCAAGTTTTTTCCTTCCTAGAGCTCTAATTCTACTGGGAGTAACAGACATGTCAGAGATAAGAATTAACATTCTGAATGATGCCAAACTATTATGAAGAAAAATAAAGCAGGATAAGGGGTGCCTGTTTTAAGTTGAGAAGAAGTTAGATTTTATATAGGATGGTTGGGGAAGGCATTTCCAAAAAGATGTGATTTCAGCAGAGACCTGGAGGTAGTGAGAACTTGAACCAAGTGGATAATCATATCCCAAACAGTGCAAGACAGGACTGTGTTTGTCCACTGGTAGAAGAGCAAAGAAAATTAAGCGGTTGGGGAACAGAGAGATAAGGTCAGAGAAGTGGCAAGGGCAGAGAGAAGTGGAAATTATGTATAATCTTATGAGCCATGGAAGACCTAAAGTATACTGAGTGAGATGAGATCCACTGAAGATTTTTGAGCAAAGATGACATAATACCACTTACATTTTAGTGGATCAGTCTGGTTGCTTTATGGAGAGCAGAGGTATGTGCATTAGGGAGGAAGAGGTTGTTATAATAATCCATGTGAGAGAGGGATGAAGGTGACATGGACCAGAAGTGAGTAGTGGAGGAGGAAGTAAAGAGTGTTGTGATTCTGTCTGTATTTTAAAAGTAAGTCAAGACAATTTGCTTAGGGACTGATTGCAGGGTATGAAATGAAGAAAAGAGCCAAGACTCCAAAGTATTTGCCCTGAGAATTTAGAAGAATTGGCCGGGGCATGGTGGCTCACGCCTGTAATCCAAGCACTTTGAGAGGCCGAGGCAGGTGGGTTACCTGAGGTCAGGAGTTCAAGACCAGCCTTGCCAACATGGTGAAACCCTGCTTCTACTAAAAATACAAAAATGAGCTGGGCATGATGGCATGTGCCTGTAATCCCAGCTATTTGGGAAGCTGAGCAGGAGAATCGCTTGAACCCAGGGGATGGAGGTTGTAGTGAGCCGAGAAGGCGCCACTACACTCAAGCCTGGGCGACAGAGCAAGACTCCATCTAAAAAAAAAAAAAAAAGAGAGAAGAAGAAGAAACGAAATTAGAAGAATTAAAATGTGAGAGGAGGAAATTTAGTGAAAGGAAATGAATAGAAACCCAGTGCTACATTTTAGAGTGGACTACTTTGCATATTTATAAGATATCCATGTTGAGATATCAAGTAGATAGTTAAATGAACAAGTCTGGCATTTAGGGGAGAGATCTAGGCTGATAATTAGGACAAAATAAGTGGTATGTATAACTGAGAGCTGGATGAGATCATGAAGGGAGTGAGTGAGGGCAGAGATGAAGGAGGTCTGAGAACTGTGCTCAAGGGCTCTTCCTTATTTAGAGAGATTAGAAAGATGAGGCAGAACCATGAAACTCTTCTGGAAGGAACAGCCAATGAGGGAGAAGATCTAAAGGAGAATGGTGTTCCACCTTGCATATAATACTACCCCTGCTATTATTCCTCCTTCCCCTACTACACTAAACACTTCACTGGCTAGCATCTACTCATCCTCCAAGTCTCAGCCTTTGTATTTCTTCCTCAGAAAGGAATTCCCTAATCCCTAATATAAGCTTTCCTCCCTTTCTCTTGTATCACCTTGGTCTTTGCCTTCTTAACACTTTGGGTATGAATCTATTCATATATGTCTGTAATGAATATAATTTTACACAAAAATTTGTGTAATTCCATGTTTGTTTCTATGTATATACAATGAATATCCACCTTTAACTAACCTGTTGGCTACCTAAATGCAAGAGCCCTGGCTAATTCTACTCACCCAAGGGTGCATTTGTTGAATGAATGTGAGACTAAACACCAGGACCTGGGCTAGTTGTATTATATTCATTATCCAATTTCAACTTAATAGCAATCTTGTGGTAGTCACATAATTAGCAATCCTGTGGTATTCATACAATTTACAGATCTGAAAACTGAGAATGAGAAAGTTTGAGTAACTGGTCAAAGGCTACTTAGCTAATAAGGAACTATATCACAATTACAAAGAAAACTCAGATCTATCTAATTCACATGAAATGCCCTTTCCATATTCATGGTTGCCTCTCCGTGGTTATAGTTCAGTAAGTGTTTCATGCTGGCCTGTTTAGAGAGGAGCTGATAATGAATGGTAGAAGGGAAGGGGAGACTTGATAAGACTGAACGTTGCATTCTCAATGCACTACCCTCCCTCTCCCACTTCCCTCTACCTCACTCTATTACCTCACATTCACACACAGCTCTCCATATCTGTCTGTGCTGATTATTCTCCATTTGCCCTCACCCCAAAGTAATTTTCTGACTTCTTCTACTCTATTCTGTACCCCCACAGGACTCACTCATATGGCTGCATTAGCCCACCTGGCTTCCTTGCCTTTTTCCATCCTGTTGCATTCAGAAAAAAAAAAAAAAAGACAGGAATCTAGTAGGTGAGAAGAGAAGAGTTCATCTGCCCCACTTCCTATCCTGCCTAGACCCCTTGTTTCTGGCAGAGGCTCCAATCCCTTTGACTCCAGCTGTTGGGTAACCCTCTACCCCTGAATTCCAGCTCTGTCCAGAAATTCAATAACAAGGTTTCCTGTCCTTGCCCCTTCAGGCCCAGGTTCCAACAGCATCCTACTGCTGCTAGGTCCTGGGTGCCTTGCCATGCCGTGTTGCTTCCTTAAACTCTTCACACCCCTCCATAAAAAGTCCCTTCACTCTGTAATTCCAGCCAAGGTCAACCTTCTGCTCCCAGGCAGAGCCTGACTGGTATGACATCAAAGGCCATTCCTTCTCTGTCCATCCTGCTCTGGCCCCAGCCCTGCCAGGCTTCCTACATAGTCCACGCTGTCAGGCAGACAGCTGCACTGTGCCCACTCTGATTTTATAGCTATCCACAGTCCCATAAAAATCACTGGAACGAAAACTCAGAGAACTTTTATCACACCTGAGAAATTTCCCATAACTGCCCTGAAATTATCCTGGATCTTCTCTGGAAAAAAAGAGAGAGAGAGAGAGAGAGAAAGGAGGGGAGAGGGATAAGAGGAAACAACGAGGTTTGACATCCAGGTGTAAACTAGTGGTAATTCCCATCTTTTCCCTGACTGGATGAAAAATGAAGTGCCCACAAGGAGCATAGCCTGTCTGAAGACAGAGATAACGCCTTGTGTGCCGCCAGCTCTAAGGGCTGCACTGTTTGCATAAACCTTTTCAAAGCCCCAGTTCCCAAGTGCACAGAAGGGAGCCCATGGAATAAATCAAAGCCAGATCCAAATGAAAAGTTAGGGGGACAGGCACCCACGTCAAGTTCCCTGCTTCAGCATGCTCCTGCTACGACACTGGGAAAGCAAAATTAATGAAAAGTGGTTTGTACAGTTTATGTAAACATATTAAACACCTTGCTCTGCACATTTATCTGACACTAAGTGATTAACCAGTTGCATAAGCTAATATTTATACATAACTTTGAATTGCACAATACAAATTAGGCTCCATTTATCATGAAATCAGAGACTTTGGAAAAAGCAAGGAGAGTTCAGGGACATTCTAGTTCAATCCCTATACTACAGATGAGGAATCTGAGGCAGAGAAGGGCAGTGACACATCCAGGGTACGCAAGAGCAAGCCTAAGGGCTGTGTCTCCCACTAAGCTCCTTTATCGGCCATGTTTTGCTATTTTCTACTGACAAGGGGAACAGGTTGTCCACCCCTCCTAGACTCCTGAAGAGAATAAAAATTAGAATTTCTCTAAATTCCTTGAAGTCCAGAATAATATTATAATAACTAACATTTCCTCAGCTTTCACTCCATGCCAGGCAGATATTACAATCTTAGTGGAGTAAATTATTTAATTCTCCCACCATCACTATGGGAGCGATGCCATTGTTAGGAATTATAACAAAGCCCTGATTCCAGATCCCAACTGCCAGGGTTTACTTCCCAGTGCCACCATGCATGAGCTGCATGAACTTTTCTGTGACTGCATCTATATCTATGAAACAGGGATAGTAATAGCACTTACCTAGTAGGGTAGTTGTCAGTATTACATTAATTAATACAAATAAAGCCATTACAATGGTACCTGGAACACAGCGAGTACTCTATATGATATTCCTTATTTTGCTGTTCCAATTGTGCTCCCTATTTTGTAGGTAAAGGAAGAAAAGCAGAACTATTAAGGAACCCATTCAAGTACATACAAACACACAGATGCTAAGGAATAGAGCCAGGTTCCAATCCAGGCCTTCTGATTCCAGAGCCAATACTCGCTCTCACCGACACTGTCCAGTAGAACTTTCTGCAATGATGCAAAAGTTCTACATCTGCGTTACCCAAGAGGGTAGGTACCAGTCACATGGGGCTACTGAATACTTGAAATGTGGGTAGTGCTATTGAGAAATGGAATTGTTTTATTTATTCATAATTAATTCAATTTAATTTACAGCCATATGTGGCTAGAGGTTTCTGTATTGGACAGCTCACTCTTCACTACCTTATTCATTCTGTGGCCCTTATACCCCGGCTCAGTGACTGATGCAGGGTAGGCATTTCGTGTTACTCTCTAGGATATAAATCCTTATTCCTACCTATCTGAGGTTACTGCCATCACAAGTCGGTCTTCAATAAAAGGTTATTCTGTGAAAATGAACCCATAAATGTTTGTAGGAAGAATGAATAATTAAATGCATGAACCTGTCACCTCCAGCTAGGTTGAGAAATGACTTCATATGAAGCAGGGTGGATCTCTTGGTCTCCCCTCCTTTGTCACGATGCAGGCACCCCTTCTCCAGCCTGCAACACTCTTTTATCTGCTCTTCAGGAGAGATCAGTGGGCCAAAATCAAAGGCTATGAAGGTCCTTAATCATCCATCACCTGGGGTCTACCTGGGCACATATCTTAGTGTCTGGAAGATAATTTGAAACCTATTGATCTCTCATTTTGATTTTGGCAGTCACATTCCCCATGTGTCCAGGGAAATTTCAAGAACCACTTAAAACAGATCCCACTGTGGGATCTGAAGAATTAAGATGCTTTGCTATGAAGTCAGACATGTCTGTGAATCTTTTTTTTTTTTGAGACGGAGTCTCGCTCTGTTGCCCAGGCTGGAGTGCAGTGGCCGGATCTCGGGTCACTGCAAGCTCCGCCTCCCGGGTTTACGCCATTCTCCTGCCTCAGCCTCCCCAGTAGCTGGGACTACAGGTGCCCGCCACCTCGCCCAGCTAGTTTTTTGTATTTTTTAGTAGAGACGGGGTTTCACCGTGTTAGCCAGGATGGTCTCAATCTCCTGACCTCGTGATCCGCCCACCTCGGCCTCCCAAAGTGCTGAGATTACAGGCTTGAGCCACCGCGCCCGGCCCATGTCTGTGAATCTTGATTCTGTCCTTTCTAGCTCTAATTTGAGTCGCTTGGATGCTCTAAAACCCTAGTTTCCTCATCTCTAAAATGGGAACAGTTGTGTCCTTTTCCAAAGGATTGAAAGAAATATTGTGCCTAAAGAGCTTAGCATACTACAAAGTAACTTGTCTGTGCTCATGAAAGAATGTTCCACCTCTCCTCTCAAGGCTAGAGTCAGCGAAGCTGCTTCCTTTAATTGACCTGTCACTAACTGATCCTTCCTTTCAATGTTTTTCCCTTAAAGGGGTTCTATAGGCATCCTCCCAGAGAAGAAGTATATTCAAAGGGTAAGCATGAAGCTGAACCTGACCCCACATCCTTGCATAAGTTTTGCAAATGGAAAGTGCTATTTCAAGGACATGTTTGGATAATCAACATCACCACCAAAAAACATGTAAGTGCACATTTTCAAGTGGTGCTGAAGGAAGCATACGGGACAACACAATCCCTGCCCTCCAGGCACACTTCAAAGAACCACTTAGACACAATCTGTTCTCTCCAGAAAACTGCCAAATCCAATAATTTTCTCAGCCCTTGCCCCTCTACAGTATTTGATTCTTCTTCAAACTTTAAACCCTTCTCCTTCCGTGAATTCAAAGGCACTGCTCACTCCTGGTTTTCTTCCTACTTCCAGAAACATTCTTCTTCTCTCTCCTTTGCTGGCTCCTGTATGTCTCTGTTCTGTCGCTTACTGGCTGTGCGACCTCTGAAAACTTCCTTAACTCTCCTCAACCTTCACATGATCTGTAAAGTTGGGTTAGTGATACCTACCTTACATGATTAGTCTGAAAATTATCTAGGAGAAATAGAAAAGTCACATTTCCAACTGGATGGAAACCCATCTCCCAACAAACATTTTGATCTAATAAATATAATTCAAAAATCTTAAATAATTTCTGCACTTCTAATTAAATTCCTGAGTGTCAAAATCAAACTAAGAACTCAAAACGAAAGCAGGATCTGACTCAATAATGACCCATGGTGTTTTGGGAAAGCCACATATGTTCTGGGAACTGATGGGTGAGTTATAATACCTACATAAGGAACAGAACTTATCTTTATGCCTTATGCGCTTAACAGCTGGAAATGAGCCCAGTATACAAAGTTTGAAGTGTTATCTGATACATGATATGGTGTCCTTGCAATATGTTGGCCACTGTCTGAGCAGGCAGCAACAAACTGTCTTCTGATCAGTGCCTTGGATTAGGGTGCAGGGGTTGGGGGTAGCATAGGAATTGACACACAAAAGAAAATAAAACCCCAGGCTTTTATATGAGTTTGAACTCACAAAATCTGCAAAATAGATGCAGGAATTCCTAGTAAATAAATACATATAAAACCGTCTATGTCCATTGATACTTCTACAGCTCAAGCAGAAGCAAAAAACAAAACCCACCACCACTACCACCTGTGGGGGATATTTTACAATCCAGGGCGCCTTATAATAAAGCAGCATAGACAGGTCCATGTGCAAATGGGCTAATATTTAAAACACACATAGCCACACACACACACATGCACACACACGCACACACGTATACCCACACAAAAATAAGTACCATGAGGCTTAGAATTAATGAACAAATAGAGGCTAGAATATTACAATTAGATAGCACAGTAATACACTTAGCACAGTGCTTGATATAGATTAGGTACTTAATAGCTTCTATTCCCACTCTCTTTTCTTCTATACCCTAAATATTGGTTCTAGGATTCTGTCCTTGTCTTTTTGTTGGTTTGGGACATTTATTTTTAATTTTGTTATTTTTTTTCATTCATTCATTCATTCATTTAGCAGGTGAATGCATGACCAGAGCTAAGCTTTAGGAAGACTGTACTTTATGCTACTACCATACTGAATTGTTCATCATTGAAAAAAAATCATTTTTTGGAGGACCCGGGGCCAAGTAAAAGGCAGGTAGTCACAGAGAAAGGAAATTCATCTGTCAATCACAAGAGGGTGGCCATATGAAAATCTCTGGGATAAAATAATCATAGGAGAAGAAGCTAGTGGGATGGAGTGGAGAAATCACTTTGGAATCTGAGTCCCACTTGTGGACTAATGGGCTGGACCACAATGATCCCAGAGTAAAGGATCATAAGGCATTCTTCTAAACTTTCTGTGTGTGCCTGAATGGCCAAGGGTGGCCCCATGGGGAATAAACTCTTCTGCCTCACCTTTATGTGGCAGGGGTGTAGATCAGGGTTTTCAGAAGTGGTCCTGTGGAGCAAGAGATGCTCATCGTACCTAAGACAAGGGTAAAGGAACAGGTATTAAGGACATCTATTTGAAGTTGTGCAGGGAAGTGGGGAGGACTTGCTTATGGATTTCAGAGCACAGAACAGTATTTGAACAAGGTAGTGAATAAGGGGAAACTATTTCCAACAGGCAGAAATTTAGATGAAGCAGATTTTACTTTAATGTCATTTTAGCTAATAACTAGAGTTTTCTAAAACTGGCAGTGTCTTTCTTTCTGAGGAATTGAGCTCTCTCAAACTGGAAGTATGTAAATCAAAACTACATGGCAGCTAGTTAGAGCCAATATATAAATGGCTTCAGGGTTGGACCTGTCTAGCTCAAAGATTCTATACAAACCAGTTAAGAAAAAGTAGAGGTTAAAAGCAGCAGCAAAAACGACTAAAAATACTTTACCAATGAGAGTATATAAAATACATTTTATATCTAGAAGTATTAGTAAAAACAAAAAAGGGATGGTTTTAGAATAAATGATATATTTTTTCTCTCTTCTTTTCCACTTTTACAACAGAGCATGAGAGCATGCATCTACACCAGCAATAGGAAGGTTTGCCACCAAGTGACACTGACACTGCTGAAATGCTGAAAATGTCACCGTTCACACATCGTCATAACTTCCCCCTTTGTGTATGCTTCCATGATAAAGACAAAGACCTGGATCATCTGAGTATTCCTGTCTCAAATTCTGTAATTAGAGAATATGGGCCTTGACGAATTGCAAATGGAGTCAGAACCCCAGCTTGTGACTTAACGAGTAAAGATAGGGCAGTCACAGATGTCCACACTTCATATTAATCAAGGGCCAATGGTTCTCCACTGGGAAACTGTCCTCAGTTACGTACAGTCCCATTAGCCAACTATTACCCAGCCAGCCTCCTCTGCCTGAGACCTCTGGCCTTTCTAGTTCTGAATCTGAACAACTAGGGATTAAGGAGATAGAAGGTTCAAAGAATCTTAGCAGATGTCTTCAGTCCAGAGAAAGCAACCCCTGAAGTCTTCGAAAAGTTAAAATTCAAAGTAGCAAAGAAGAAGAGATACAAAAAAATAACTGCCCTGAAGGAGAAGGAATTCTGAGTTGGGTTAACCAATTCAGAAGCCAAATCACATGAAAATTGATGTCCTCTGCTCAGCTGTGAGGCCTGGAGGAGAGTTCTGCAGAGCTGGTTTATGACAAGCAGAGGTCTCCCAACAAAACAGTGCTTATCACATCTGTATAATTTCTCCTGCTTGATTCTCACAGCACACCTGTCATCTTTTCATCATTATTCTCAATGTACAGAAAATGAGGTAGGTTCAGAGAGGTTAAGTCATCCACCCCACATAACACACCTGGCAAAAAGAGAATAAGGGAATTAAATCCAGGCCTTTTGAAGCTAAGCCCAACTCTCTTTCCAGAGCCTTGCACTGTCTCTTTCAAGGAAGTTTACTTTCAACTGTGAATAAACTATGAGATTTCCACCAAATTATACGTTCTTCCCAACGGAACCTCTTTGTTCATAACTGATCTGTCATTGGGTATGTATTGAGCACCTAACAAATACCCGGAAGGTTCCTTTCACTGGTTAAGTCCCCCTCAGCCTCCAACATTCAGCACTCTGCCTTTCCCATTCTGTACAGTCTACAGAGGCTGTTTCCTGATGATCATCTCGAACTTCCCTGGGTCCCTAAGGTTCCAATAGCACCATCTGTGATTAACAGTTCATTACTTTTTCCATCCCACCAGATTGAGACACTTCACTGATTCATCATTATATCCACACAAGCATTGTGTACAATTATTTAAATCCATCAAGTCCTCAGTAAAGATTTGCTGAATGAAAAAGGAGGCTCTGGCACGAGAAAATTAGCCATGTTACAGAGCTAAGATAAACACATGACACAGACATTGAAGAAGAGATCTGTAAGTGCTTAACCATGAGTCCCAGATTCTAAAGGCTGTAGAGATAATCCCCAAGGATGGACCCTAAGAAAACAAAAAGCACACGTATGCATCACCCTCAATCCCTGATGTACCTTCTTCTTCTCCCAAGACTGCAAGCATCTACAATGGGCTTTTTCCTATGACTATAACAGCAGAGGATTAGAGTCAGGGTATTGCCTGATCTGGACTTGACTTCCTAGATGGAATCAGATTATTGATGGAAATGTCAAGTCTCAAAACAAGAGAAACACAATCAGAAATATTCATGTCTAAAGTTATGACACAAATTAGGGGTTCATATGAAATTGATGAAAGGCAAAACTGAAGATTTCCTTTAGGTTTTCAATGGTTAGTTCATATGAAAGAAATTATCTACTCAAATAGCCTTTGTTACTTTAATATAGACAGTTCCCAACCTCCATGTGAACTGTGTTAAAAGAAATAGTTTCCTGTCTACATAATAAAGCATAAATTTCCCAGATTAGCACCCAAATACCTCACTCTCTAACCGCAGAATAACTTTCTGATCACATTTCCTATTATTCCCCATCACTTCCCCTATTATTCCTCTTGCTAATCTTAGCTATAGCCCCCTTTCTCCACCTTCACAAGTTTATTTGGGCTGTTTGCACTATCTAGAATATCCTCTCCATGTGCAAATCTCACACCTCTTCCAGGGATCATCGAAAAAATAAATGCCACTCTTCTCATCATCCACACATCCCCGCTGGATCTCCCTCCACTGAACTCTTGAGATGCTAACTTTCCCTCTTCAGTGACATGTGAGGGCAGAAGTTTGTACTTGCTTGACATTTGAAGTCACATTTTGATAGTAAATATTTTTTTCTATTATTAATTCTTATCTCTGAAAATCCCTCTAATGGTTTCAAAATGCGTTCTCACACATTAAGTCATTTTCATACTTCTCAGAAACTGTAAAATAATACCATTTTCCAGATTAAAGTTACAGTATTTGTACTCATTCACAAATGACCAGAATATAGCCCATCTTGATCAATGTTCCATGGGCCCTTGAGTGTATGCTCTACTTGTGTTAGATGAAGTGCTCTAGAGATGTCAATAAAGTTAGTTGGTTGAGTTCTTACTGATTTTTCTGTTTGTTCCATGTACTGGCAACAAAAGCATCAGACATTTTTTAAAATGTCATTTAAAAAGTTAAGTTTATGCAATGTTTAGGAATAAATCTGATTAAAAAGAGGTGCAAGATCTATAAGCTAAAAAGTATAAAACATCACTGAGTCAAATTAAAAAGAAACCAAAACAAATAAAGAGATGGCTGTGTCCACAAATCAGAAGATCAATATGTTTAAAAGGCCAATTCTTCTCAAATTAGTCTATTGGACTTTATGCAATCCCAATCAAAATTCCAAAAGCCATGTTTTGGAGGTAGGGGGTAGAAATAAACAAATTGATTCTCAAATTCATACGAAAATGTGAAGTACCACAGTGACCAAGAAATCCAGATAATGTAGTACTGGTGTCAAGATAAGCAAATAGATCAATGGAACAGAATAGAATCCAGACATAGATCCACACATATATGGTCAATTAATTTTTGACAAAACTGTAGAGGCGATTCAATGGAGAAAGAATAGTCTTTTCCATAAATGGTGTTAGAATAATTTGGTATCCATATGCAATAATCATAAACTTTGATATATACCTTGTACCATACAAAAATGTAACTCAAAATTGATTATTGGTCTAAACATAAAACTTAAAACTATAATAGCATCTAGTAAAAGGCAAAAGAAAAAGATAATTGTAACACTGACTTAGGCAAATATTTCTTAGATATGACTCAAAAAATACGATCCAAAAAATTGATAAATTGTACTTCATCAAAACTGTGAACTTCTCTTCACTGAGAGACACTGTCAAGAAAACTAAAAGATAAGCTACAATATGGGAGACAGTACTGTAAATCACGCATTTGAAAAAGGACTTTTATCCAGAATATAGAAACACTCTCAATACTCAATAGTAAGAATACAAGTTGCCCATTTTAAAATGGGTAAAAACCATAGAAAATATATAGATAGAAAATAAGTGCATGAAAAGATGTTCAACATCCTTAGTCACTAAAAGGATGGAAATTATAACCACAATGAGATACCAACACACATCTACTAGAACAGCTAAAATTGGCTGGGTATGGTGGTTCACGCCTGTAACCCTAGTACTTTGGGAGGCCGAGGCATGCAGATCACGAAGTCAGGAGTTCGAGACCAGCCTGACCAACATGGTGAAACTCCGTCTCTATTAAAAAGACAAAAATTAGCCGGGCGTGGTGGCACGTGCCTGTAATCCCAGCAACTCAGGAGGCCGAGGCAGGAGAATCGCTTGAACCCAGGAGGCAAAGGTTACAGTAAGCCAAGATCATGCCACTGTACTCCAGCCTGGATGACAGAGCGAGACTCCATCTCAAAAAAAAAAAAAAAAAAAAAAAGAAAAAGAAAAAGAAAAGCTAAAATTAAAAAGACTGGCTATTCCAAGTGTTACTAAGAATATAAAGCAACTGTAAATCTCATGAATTGTTAGTGGAAATGAAAAATAGAACAAACACTCTGGGAAACAGTTTGACATTTTCTTAAAAATTTGCAACTACCCCTATCATATGATCCAGCCATTCCACTACTATTTGCCCAAGAGAAATGTTCATAAACACACTCATACATGAATTCTCATTGCAACTTTATTTTCCTAGGTTCAATCCAAATGCCCATTAACATGTGGATGGATAAACTAATTGTGCTATGTCCACATAATAAAATATTATCAGGGAAACAATGAAAGAGGAAACTGTTGAAACATATAACATAGATGAATCACAAAATAATTATAAGAGAAACAGGCCATGCAAAAAAGGGTTCATACTTTATGATTCCATTTATAAGAAATTCTAGAGAATGCAAACTAATCTCTAGTGATATAAAGAGTATCACCAATTGTGAATACAGTGAGGGGATGAAAAAGGGTGGAAGAAAAGAATTACAAAAGGAGCACAAGGAAACTTTTGAAGGTGATGGATTTGCTCATATTCTTGACTGTAGTGATGACTGCATGGGTGTATTCATATCAAAATTGTATCAAGTTTATATATTTTAATTTGTGTAGTTACTGAATGTCAATTATACCTCAATAAAGTTGTTTAAAGAATCTGAAGGCAACTCATAGAGCGACCCTAGTTTTATGTTAAATAATGTTTATGAGGATCCAAAAAGATTTCACTCTCAGTGAACACCTTAACTCTTCAATACAGAAATCATATCAAACATGTTTGAAGATAGGTCAGACCTCCTCCCTAATACACACTCTAACCATCTGTGCTTCTATTTTACAGCATTTATTGTAATTGCCATCAGTTACTTATTTGATCAGCAGTTCTCTCTTTATGATAGCAAAGATGGTAACAAAATCCATTATTGCATCTCTAGGTCTTGATACATGGTAAGTGCTCAAAAAAGTATTTGTTGAATATCATGTACTTCACTTGGTATCTGGGTATAGAGAGTAGGGTATTGATACTCTCAATGACACGTGCCAGAAGGGAACAGATGATTTTTGCTGTCTCTGCTTCTTTTCTTCATTTTCCTTTTTACCAGTATTCACTATGAGAAAATTTCTTTGAGATTTACAAATGGATATTTGTTAGAATTTGTTAGACTCTGCTATTGAATAGCAAGCTACTTTGGAGTAAAAAAGACAAACGTTGGGGCATATTTTTCAGTATCTTTAATGATTAAGTCATGATACCTGTAATGGAGATTAAATGAGCTTTTTACCTGATTATTAAACTGGCATTTTCAGCATCAAAAAAAGGGAAAGACTTTGTGTAAACCTAAAGGTAGGTAGATTATATCAAGAGTAATGATCCACTAATGAAATCTTTTTTTTTTTTTTTTTTTTTTATTATACTTTAAGTTCTAGGGTACATGTGCATAACGTGCAGGTTACATATGTATACATGTGCCATGTTGGTGTGCTGCACCCATCAACTCACTAATGAAATCTTAAAGATCCCTTCAGGGACTGAAGTCGCTGGGCCAGAAGGTTCAAGAGACCATCTATGCCTGAGATAGACTCAAGGGAGAGTGGATTTCCCAGCCACCTTTCAGCATTTCAGTTATGAAAACATTCATGCCCAATATTGACATGATCATATTTGAAGAAATAAAAGTTAACATATCTTTTTTTCCCCTCATTCATTCCCTAGCTGCCTATTATAAAGCTTCTAGATTACAACCCTGGTATCTCTACCAAACACTTCAAATTAAAAAGTCTCCATTTTAAAAAGTCTGTTTCAATAACTTACTCAGACAGCTACTGGTAGATCCTGCCTGCAGCACTGAGAGCAGCCAAGGGAGGCATGGGGAAAAAATGTCAGAGAAGCAACTACAGGGAAGAGCAACCACCAAGGAAGGTCATTATCCCCTCTACAGTGCACCTTGGCAACAGGGCCGACCAGACGCTCCCCTCTTCCACTAAGTGCATTTGGGAAACAAGCATCTCCTTTGTCAGGAAGGAAGTGTGCCACGAGCAGGCACAGCCATTGGCCTTAGATATTTTTGTAGGCAATCTGACCATCAGATCTATAATGTCCTTTGACTCTTGTCATGGTCAGCGTTATCAGGCACCCCCTCCCCTGTGACTTCTAGGCAGTCACAAATTCTATTTTCAAATCACTTGATAATTTTTTCCTTTCTTTTCAACCCCACAATTAAAAACTTTATACAGGTTCTCTTTAACTCTCACCCATGTCTTTAAATGTGCTAAACATTGAGGGGGGGGAAAAATACCTAATATATGTAAAACCATCAAATAAAAAAGGTTTTAAGAAAATCGCTTCTTTCTAGACTTTTCTTAAAAACCTAGATTAGTTAGGGTTTCATAGGTAGTCTTTCTAGGCTGAGCTTTCTCCAGAAAGTTCTGTTTTCTTTGAGTTTTGAAAGATGAGCAGGACTCAGGACTAGCTAAATGAAGAGGGGGAAGAAAAGGACTCCAAGAAGAAAGCACATGTGCCAGGGCATTTTGGCGTGAAATAGGAAGACACAGTCCCTGTTGCATGAGTGAATGGAGTGCTTAAAAAGAGGAGGTAGGAAGTTAGGATGCATGTTAAAAGACTTCATGTGCTGAGCTAAAGGCTTTCACTTTATCTTCCAAGCTGAGGGGAAGCCAATGATAAACTTTAGGAAGATCTGCAACACATTCGGGTCAACCAAACTTTCTGTAACTTCTGGCCCATCTGAGATCTGGTGACATTTTCAAATGCAAAGAGAGAACAAAAACAAAATGCCAAAACTGAAACAAAACACATCTAGTTTATACAAGCAAATAGCCATGGTTTTAAAATACAAGCTTCCATCTGAGACTTCTTTTACACTCTGACCCCTCAACGTTCTTCCCAGTGACCTTCATGGTCTAGGCACCATATTTTTTCTTGTGTCCTCCATGATTTCCTAACCTTGTCCAGGGTCAAGGCCAAAGACCAGCTTGGAAACTTCCTGACCATGCTCAGGGCCTCTCACATGGATCTGGTTTCCATGTCAGGAATAAGCCCCACCCCCTGCTCCCTCCCCAACACTCCACTGTCAATTTTCGTGGTAGTTGGTTCCATCCATATGTCTCAGGAACATCTCATGCTACACAGCAGGAAAAGACTTCTACTGTCCCCTCACACAGGGCAACAGGGACACAAAGGGCAGTAAGACTTTCATTACTCAGCAACCTTGACATGCATATGTCTTATGGGCTGACGTGCCTCCCTGTAAATCCACAGGTTGATGTCCTAACCCCCAGTACCTCACAATATTACTGTATTTGGAGACTGGGTCTTTAAAGAGGTAAATAAGGTGGGCAGATCACAAGGTCAGGAGTTCGAGACCAGGCTGGCCAATATGGTGAAACCTCATCTCTACTAAAAATACAAAATTAGTCTGTAGTCTCAGCCACTCAGGAGGCTGAGGCAGAAGAATTGCTTGAACCCAGGAGGCGGAGGTTGCAGTGAGCCGAGATCATACCACTGCACTCAAGCCTGAGCAACAGAGTGAGGCTCTGTCTCAAAAAAAAAAAAAAAAAAAAAACGGAAGAGGAAATCAGGACATAGAAAGACAAAGATAGAGGAAAGAGCACATGAAGATGCAGGGAGAAGCTGGTCATGCTCAAGCAAAAGATGGAGGCTTCAGAAGAAATCAACCCTACTGACACCTTGATCTCAGACCTCTAGCCTCCAGAGCCATGAGGCCATATATTTCTATTGTTTAAGCCACTCAGTCTGTGCTACTTTGCTATAGCACCCCAAACAAACTGCTACAGTATGTAAACAATATAGAGAATATTTTTTTTTCCACCTCCAAGGAGAAAGTCTTCTTATTTCAAGACTACAGGGATCAATGGAAACAGGAGTCAAAAGTATGTCCTGGATATGCCGTATCTGGGTATGTGGATGCCTGGGCTTTCAAGAAGCTGATGGAGACAAGCAGTTGATTTTGCTTGCTCTGGGACAGGAGGTCCAGTGAAGCCAAGGGAAGGGCTGGTAAGTGTATTAATTTCCTATTGTTGCTGTAACAAATTTCCACTAACTTAGTGGTTAAGAAAACAGATTTATTCTAGAATAGCTCTGGAAGTGAGAAGTCCGAAATGAGGCTTATGAGGTTAAAATCAAGGAAGCCAGACTGCATTCGTTCTGGAGGCTCCAGGGGAAAAACCATTTCCTTGCCTTTTCCAGCCAATCCTCATCTTCAAAGAGCTTGGAGCAACCTCTGCTTCCATGTAACATCTTTTTGTGACTCTAACCCTCCTGCCTCCCTCTTCAAAGAACGCTTATGACTATACTGGGTCCCTCAAGATAATCTGGGATAATCTCTCCATCTCAGGATCTTTAATTTAATCACATCTATAAAGTCCCTTTTTCCCTAGAGTAACATATTCACAGGTGTCCCAGGTGGACAGCCTGGGGAGTGGGAGGGGTTCAGGAGAGATTAGGAATATAGAAATGTCAAAGGGTAATTTCTGGGTGGAAACCTAGGTTTTGTGATTCCCATCCTTGACCTCACAAATCTTCTACTACCACCACCAAAATCACAAAATATTTGGCACAACTGGTTAGAGTGTCCCCAGGAGCAGGCCCCAAGACAAGGACTAGAGTGTAAGTAGTTTATTTTGGAGATGAAAAATTAAAACCCATTGATATTAATGTAGAGAATTACCCAAGTAAGAGAAGGCAGTCTATATGTAGTATTATGAAGTCAGCTAACTTTGTAGGCAACTAGAGTGTCATTCCATTGGGAAATTCTAGATTAAAAGTATTAGACACATGTCTCAGAGTTACCACACATGAGAGTGAGAGAGCTGAGGTATCTATACACCAAATTTTGCTATCTTTGGCTAAGGGCTGCTCCTAATTCCCAGGTACTTCCATAGCTTCCTGCACAGAGGGGTGGAGTAGCCTCCAGAGGCTTCAGAGAAAGCCCTCAGGCAAAGAAATGCAAATATCGGCAGTCAGAAGTCAGCAAGAGCACACTAGAATGGAAATATCTAGTGGGTATAGGCACGACATCAATAGTGTCTGCTAACATGGGATTTCTCACAGAAATCAGTGACATGGCTGAGTTTTGCCTCCTTGTTGAAGTGAGCTGAAATAACATAAATATGAGGCAACAGCTGACATCTGCATTACACAGAGAAGAAACATCAGGGGAACCTCAGCTTCTATATTTGCCTTATACTTTATGCCTACAGAACTGCCACTACTACAGCCCATTCTGCCTCCTCTTCCACGGGAAATCATCCTTTATCTCCTTGCTCTCTGGCCTCAGTTCAGGGCTTCTGTGGAGTCCCCATCCACAGCATTTCCCCGGTCTGAAGCCAGTTTCCTCCCCTATCCCACTCACATCACATTCTGCTTAGACAGAACATCAATCTGCATTGCTACACATCTCTATTGCTCTTTTGAGTAGATGAAAATACACAGAATAGCATTTCTCTCCACCTACTATTTCCTCCCTTGATTAAAAACGAAATTACAAAAGAAGAATTCCAGAGTGTTATTTTCTCCTTACATTCCACTCCTAGTCCTCTGCCAGGCCCTTCCACTCCATTCCCAGCCATAAATCAGGTAGTTCTGAAATTTCTACTCCCAAATTCACAAGGACAATATGCACGTGGGTACTTTTAAGTAAGAAGTCAATGTTCTATAATTAATTTTCTCCTCTCACATTAAACCTGCCATTCTTTGCATAATCTGAGTGATAAATGCAGAGTCAGACTTCGTCTTCCTGACATTAATACCCATCAGTACTTCAAATGCAAACAATTGTGACATTCGACTTTATAAAAATTACCAAGTGCACAAACTCCATTTAATTAAATCATTTAAAAGTTGCTTTTGTTACATTTAATGAATGATATATTATACTGCAATGAAACATGCAGCAATACAAATACTTCACAATGCTTCCAATTAAGACTCACTTCACTTATGCCAATTGACAACACAAGTGTTCCACACTTCATTCAGTTTGTGCATTTTAAATGAACTGGTTAGTGAGAAGGGTGCTTCTTTGCTAATGAGTTTTGTAATCAAGGCATCTATTTTAATTTCAAATTGGCTAGATTGGGGGAAATTGCTAGACTAAATGACTGGTACTAATTAGGATTATAAAAATATTCATCATGCCATGGAATTAACACGGGGGTCTGATTTTCCTACATTTGCATATTGCTTGAGTTTTGGGGAAAAAATCTCGACAAATTGTCTTCTCTTTAGCAAATTGAACAAACACTATATCTGTTTTAGTCCCTTTTTTCATTTAAAGCATAATACATATTCATGATTTGTAAATGAAGTTAAATGATTTCAACTTCTCTCTTCATTACCATATTAAAGATGTTGTCTCCATAAGCTTCCTTTAAAATTTTCAGATCATAGTATTACCTATTTACATGACAAACACCTTGGTTTAATCTATACATTAACTCAAAGATTTGAATTAATGGGAAAAGCGAGCAAAACTGGACAAAATCCCCTTAAAACACAACTGCCTTGTTGTTGTTTATTTTTTGCTTGAGGCAGAATTAATTAGTCCAATGTCTTATCATCAGCAAGCAGTCTGATGGCTTCTACCCTCAAAATCCCACTCCAGAAACTGCCATCAGCTGAGAAATATGCCACAAGAACCACTGGATTCATTTGAAGGTTTGGTTTCCACATGGCTGATTTTGTTGTCTTACCCTATTGTGCTCTCTGGAGCTGGGGTTCAGTGTAAAAGTGGCCCATATGCAGTTCTGTCTCAAGGCAAGGGAGAGCCCACCTATCAACCAGGAAGAGTGGGGTGTGGTGGCTGTACCTCAGCCAGGTCTCGGATAGAGAACAGGCCAGTCCCCTCACTGGCTGTGTGACCTTGAGCAAGTTAGAATGCCCTTCAAGAGTCATATGCTCATCTGCAACTTGGAAATAATATCTACCTGGCAGCTGCTTATGAAAATTCAACATAATCACATATATGAGAGCATTTGTCAGTGCCACACATGGGAGGGAGGTACTTTAGGACATGTATCTCTATTTCCAAGGAGCAGCTATACATATAACCCTGAGTAAAGTAACATGGGGCATGTTAAGAGTTCCTAGGCTCAAAGCTCAATGCATTAGAATTGTCTACACCCCTTGGCTCCAGAAGCATTTGTTTCCATTACAGCTGTCAAGGCAAATAAGCAAATACTAATTCAATTTTGGGATGGAGCCGGAAAATTCATCTGAAAAACTACCAGAATAAATCACTTCCTTAACATCTATCTATGGTGGGTCCCTTCTAAATCATAAACCCTATATTTGTTGCTGAGTAGTAAATAATACAGATTGAGGTTACATCCAACAAGAGTACACTTGCTGTTAGGAGAAAAAAATATTCCTAGAATTTCAGAGTTCTAAAGAGACGACAGTAAAAATCACGCTGAAGAAAAGAGAAATCTCAGGCTGTGTACTTTAGTTCAGGGAAATTTTCTTCTACAACATACTCCTTCTTGAAAAGGGATTAAATAATGATTTGAAAGAGTTTTACTAAATCAGCCCTATTCACATCTAAAGCATTTTTTAAGAGCACTGCCTTATAACTAGGATAAACATAAACTATTTATGGCATATTACTTTAAAGAATTTTTAATTATGAAAGCAATGAAAAGCCCCACAAACATAGTTCCATCATCTTAACAGACCTAGCTAGTATTTGGGAATATTTCCTTCCATTCTTTAAAATAATTTTTCTCCTTCATTCCTTTTTTCTTCCTTCCTACATTCATTCTTCCCTTCTTTCATTCCGTCCTTCATTCCTTCCTTTCTTTACCTTACTTTATTTTTTGCATACTTGTATTTAAAAGTATGTCTTAATATATATTATGTATGCAGTTGTATATATTTACATATGTAATATGTAATGTGTACAAGCATACTTCATTTCATTGTACTTCACGGATATTGGGTTTTTTACAAATTGAAAGTTTGTGGCAACTACATCAAGCTGATACATACGTCTATCAGCACCATTTTTCCAAGAGTGTGCGCCTACTTTGTGTTTCTACATCACATTTTTGGAATTCTCACAATATTTCAAACTTTTTCATTATTATTATATCTGTTATGATGATCTGTGATCAGTGTTCTTTGATGTTATCATTGTAATTGTTTTATCGCACCACAAATTACACCTATAGAAATGGTTCACTTAATACATAAATGTGTGTGTTCTGACTGCTCCATCTACTAACAATTCTCCTATCTCTCTCCCTGTCTTCAGGCTATCCCTGTCTTCTCTCCCTATTCCCTAAGACACAACAACATTCAAATCAGGCTAATTTATAACCCTACAATGGCTTCTAAGTGTTCATGTGAAACAGTTGCATGTTTCTCACTTTAAATCAAAAGCTAGGAATGATTAAGCTCCGTAAGGAAGGCATGCTGAAAGCCAGGAGGCTGAGAGTGAAGTCTCTTGTGCCAAAAAGCCACATTGTGAATGCAACGGAAAAGTTTTTGAAGGGAATTTAAAGTCCTGCTCCAGTGAACACACAAATGATAAGAAAACTAAACAGCCTTATAGCTGATATAAAGAAAGTTTTAGTGGTCCAGATACAAGATCAAACCAGCCACAACATCCCATTAAGCCAAAGCCTAATCTGGAACAAAGCCCTCTCTTCAATTCTATGAAGGCTGAGAGAGGTGAAGAAGATACAGAAGAAATGTTTGAAGTAGCAGAAGCTGGTTCATGAGGTTGAAGGAAATAAGCCATCTCCACAAAATACAAGTGAAAGGTGAAGCAGCAAGTGCTGATTTAGAAGTTGCAGCAAGTTATCTAGAAGATCTAGCTAAGATCATGGATGATGGCAGATACACTAAACAAGATTTTCAATGAGCAGCCTTCTATTGGAAGACAGTGTCATCTAGGACTTTCACAGCTAGAGAGGAGAAGTCAATGCCTGGCTTCAAAGCTTCAAAGGACAGGAAGACTCAGCCAAGCTAACGCTGCTGATGACTTTAAGTTGAAGTCCATGCTCACTTATGATTTGAAAAATCCTAGGGCCCTTAAAAATTATGCTAAATTTCCTCTGCCTGCACTCTATAGATGGACCAGTGAAGCCTGCATGATAGCACATCTGTTTATAGTACAGTTTACTGAATATTTTAAGCCTATTGTTGAGACCTACTACTAAGAAAAAAAGATTCCTTCCAAAATATTACTGCTTATTAACAATGCACCTGATCATTCAAGAGCTCTGATGGACATTTACAAATAGATTGTTATTTTCACACCTGCTAACACAATATCCACTGTGCAGACTGTGGATCAAATAGAATTTTCAACTTTCAAGTCTTATTGTTTTAAGAAATACATTTCATAAGGCTATAGCTGCCATAGACAGTGATTTCTCTGATGGATCTGGGCAAAGTAAATTGAAAACCTCCTGGAAAGGATTCATCATTCTAGATGCCTTTAAGAAATTCATAGGAGGAGATCAAAATATCAACATGAACAGGAGTTTGAAAGAAGTTGATTCCAACTCTTAAGGATGACTTTGAGAGGTTCAAGACTTCAGTGGGGGAAGTAACTGCAGTAGAAATAGCAAGAGTAGTAGAATTATAAGTGGAGCCTGAAGGAGTGACTAAATTGCTGCAATCTCATGATAAAACTTGAACAGATAAGGAGTTGCTACTGACAGATGAGCCAAGAAAGTGGTTTCTTGAGATGGAATCTACTCTCAGTAAAGATGCTGTAAACATTGTTGAAATGACAAGAAAGAATTTTAAATAGTCCATAAACGTAGTTGATAAAGCAGGGTTTATCAGGGTTGCAGGATTGGAGAGGATTGACTCCAATTTTGAAAGAAGTTATACTGTGGGTAAAAAACTGTCAAACAGCACTGCATGTTACAGAAAAATCTTTCCTGAAACGGAGAGTCATCAATGCAGCAAACTTCATTGTTATCTCATTTTAAGAAATTGCCACAGCCACCCCAATCTTCAGCAACCACCACCCTTAGCAGTCACCTATATCAAGGTAAGATCCTCCAGCAGCAAAAAGATTATAACTTGCTTAAGACTCAGATGATCATTAGCATTTTTTAGCAATAAGGTATTTTTAAGTTGAGGTATGTACATTTTTTTCGACATAATGTGATTATACACTTAATAGACTACAGTATAGTATAAAAATAACTTTTATATGCTTTGGGAAACCAAAAAGTTCACATGACTTGCTTTATTGTGAGATTTGCTTCATTTTGGTGGCCTGGAACTGAACCACAGTATCTCTAAGATATGCCTATATGTATTTAATAGGTATTAATATATACTTATGTTGCTACATGGTCACTATGGTCACTATTTTAATGGTTGCATAATACCCCAGTAAATGTATATACCATAATTGAAAGTCCCTTAATGTTAGGCAGTGAGTTTCTTTCTAGTTTTTTCCATTATAAATGACCTTGATAAGCATTGTCATGCCTCGAGCTTCATAGGATTATTCCATTGGTATAGTCTCAGAAGTAAGCAACTGAACCATTGGGTCAAGTTATGAATATGTGTATGTTTTCTGATATATATTGCCAAGATATTTTCCAGGAAGGAAAATTCATTTGCACATCCGTCAATACTATTTCAAAATATAACACCCAACACTGAGTATTAGGATTATCGTACAGAAAGTAATACATTTTTAAAAATGAAACCTGTTAATTTTAAATGAACATTTTTTCAAATTGTCCTTTTGAATTTTCCAGATTAACTGGGATTACTGAATAAATTCTTGTATTTGGTTTAGTCTAGTTCTCTAATATTAACATTTAAAGTATTTCTTTTTCTCTAATATTAACATTTAAAGTATTTCTTTTTCTCTATTGTTTACCTCACTTGCTACCTTCTAACATTTCTTCAGAGAAATTTATTTTCTATCTGTTGCTTTCCTAGTTTAGCTGTCTGCATGAAATAACAAATGACCTTGACGGATACTGGCTCCACTGAGGGTGGAAGGTAGTGGCTGAAAAAGCACACAAGTAATTCTCAGATGCCATTGGTGTTTCTTGATCAGGTTGCTGGTTTCATGGGTATGTTCAGTTAATGAAAATTCATCAGACTCATGAGATGTACACTTTTTGGTATGTATGTTACAATCCCATTTTTAAAATTGAAAGAACGACCCTGAGTTTAAACGGCCAGGTGCTGTCAAACCAGGGTGAGTGGTCAAGATATAGGCAGAGAATGGAGGGAGCATAAGTGGCCTGGCCTGGTCAGGCAGAAAAGAGCTTAAGGTCATAGGGACTTGTAAAGGAGGGGACAAGCAGAAGAATTCCTGAGTCCATCTGGAACACCATAAATCTAGGATCTGGATTCAAGCAAAGTGGTCAGCACTAGGGCAGTGTTATTAACACAAAAAAATCAGCACGTACATAAAGACAAGGTCAGTCCACAGAGAAAGCAGATGAAAGAACACAGGGAAAGCTGAGGCTACATTACTCCACCTCCTGGACCACCTGTGGCTGGAGCCATCTATCTTCACTAAAACACTGCCACGGCTGAATTTCTGCCATGGGAACATAATTGCTTTGGGAAAGGTACTGTTACCTGCCTGAGTACCCTTCTTAAAGCATATACATGCTGTATCTTCCAATAAGTATTTCAGCGAATGTGATTTTCCCTCTAAGAAATGTATCAGGTTACTAAAATGGTAACCAAGAAGGTGAAGAGGAGACCAGAAAGTCTAGGATATCATATAGAAAAAGCATGCTTGGGGCTGGGCGCGGTGCATGGTTCATGCCTGTAAATTCCAACACTTTGGGAGGCCGAGGAGGGCAGATCACCTGAGGTCAAGAGTTTAAGACCAGCCTGGCTAACATGGCCAAACTTTGTCTCTACATAAAAATACAAAAATTAGCCGGGTGTAGTGGTGGGTGCCTGTAATCCCAGCTACTCAGGAGGTGGAGGTTGCAGTAACCTGAGATCACATCACGGCACTCCAGCCTGGGCAACAGAGTGAGACTCCATCTCGGAATATTAAAAAAGAAAAGCAAAAGCATGCTTGGGAAGACATAGGCTATTAGAACCATAGTTTTGCTAAAGGTTGTTCATTTGAACGAATGTTTTGTAGGCAACACTGACATGAATGGAGATCCTTACTGCCCTTCTCTCACTGAATACAAGTTCATAGCTAACACTAAACCAGTTTTGTCATTCAGAACTCAGCTCAAATAGATCCGTGGTAACATTCAAGTATCACAGGGTATCTCTGATTATGGGCCACACCCATTGGGTGGTTGCTCCACCTCCTGGTGTTTCTATGGTGATGGAGATAGCACACCTCTATTGTACTGACACCTGCAAAAGCAGTGGCCACTTGCTGTAGGTAAGCAGAGATAGAGATTTTTCTTTCTCTTAAATTATATATAGATGATTTTTATAAGAATAGAAAAGGACCTAATAAAAATGCAATGTTTTTCTTTAAGTGAAAAGTGTCCTTTAGTCTCACTCCTATTCCTCAGAGGAAAAGCTTCAAAGCTATGGTCATCCCTAGTTAATCCCTGGCAGCTTTATCTCCACCAGGTGAGGAGACAGGAAGCCTGTTTCTGCCAATAGCTACTGAGAGAGTTATCATCACCTACTAATCCTGGAGGATCTCAACACAATTACATTTTTAATCTGGGGGTTTTAAATGAGAATATAAATGAAAGGCACAGTTTCTTTGGATCTGGCATTCCAGAAGTCATGTTTACATTTCCTTTTGAGTTTTCAGGCCCTCCACAATCCAGATACACTCCAGCACCTGCCCCAGTTACAGTTCAATTGGCAAAGCCCGCATGGGACAAGCACCTCCTCTGTACTGGGTCCGGTGTTGCCAGCTGCCACGCCTAACACTGCATCAGCTGCTTAGCCAGTCTGTCAATCTGTCAGCTACTATTGAACTTGTCGGGTAGGAGGTGATCAACAAAAATCCTTAGCTGCATGCCCGCTCCCCAACTATTAATACTATAACAGCAACCCTTCATTATGTGTGCCAGTGTTTCAGAAAGTGCTTTTTACATCAAAATGACTGGCAATTCTAGACCACTGTAGCCCAGAAGTGTCTGAAAACAATGGAGTCTGAAATCCCATTGAGTTCATCTCTGATCTCCAAAGCCAGCTGTATTTGTTAAAGGTTCATTTTGCCAAGAACATAAATGGTATTAGAGAGCTTTGCAATCCTACCTCTCACCCCGGAAAAAAAATAGCTATTTTCAGCTCTCCATCTCCTACAGAAGGCCCCCTGTGCCAGGATGTATGCATCTGTGGATACATGAGCATGTACCCATTTTTAAAAAAACACTACAGTCTCTTGTCAAAATGAGAAATGTTTAAACATTCAGCTCTGTACAGCAATGAGAACAGCAGCTATATTTCTAGGATTGCATTGTCTTCAAAACCTATCTCAAAATCTTTCCAAAAGTCTCAGTTTTAATAAGATTATTGAGCCCTCCAGCTAATCTAAATACATCACAATGTAAGTTGTTTCAGTCATCAGTGAGGAAATAGCCTGATGGAAACAAAAGAGAATCCTACCGCTTAAATAACTGACAAAGACACAGCCTTCAAAAGTAGTTATAGAGCTTTGGTGCTAAGATGGAGGGAGGACAGTAGCTTTTCTTTTGTCATTTACAGTTTGGTCAACCATAACCTATTACTTCCACTGCTTTTTTAAACTTCAAAAATTCTTATAAAATATCTTCAAAGATACCCAAGAATGAATCTCTTGTCTTTATTGAGTCCTTTTAAATTAAAATGCAAGATGGCAGGAGAATCTATAGGACAGAGAAGGAGCTGGCATGGGACATAGGGGGAATGGGGAAGCTCATAAGTTGGTCACAATAGAAGAAACTGATCAAATGCCCAAATTAAGCTGATCAGAAATCAGAAAGGACTTTAGTAGACTGGGGTGCATCAGGATTGCAGAGGTATGACCCTCCAGCAGGGTCAAATGGAAAGTACATTTGCCCCCCACCCCTTGGCAGCTTTGGAGGGTTCAGATGATCTTCCCCACACCCAGGCCTTGGCCAGTATCAGGTAGATATGTTTCCCAGTTAACTCACAACCCAGCACCCACATATCACTAGCAGAGCGTGATGTGCATCTCTCGATTTCTAGATACAATTTTGTTTTATCAAGAAGGTATTTCCTTAATTCTCCAGCAGTGCCTTTACCCAGTGAGATCTACTGGCAAGTCTCCTGTAGCTTTGGGGTAGCATTTGGGAAAGTAAAGCAATTGGATATTGTCCCTTTAAAATAACATTCAATTAGGTCTTTTGTAATACATACAACATAACGAGATAGCCTTACCAACTTTAAAGAAATTGCTAGTGCATTTCATCAAAGGCACAATAACGGAAACATCAATTCACTCCTCACCACAAATATCTCCCTTTGATGCTGCAGTTACCTTAATACTAGCACTTTTCATTTTCTCTAGAAGGAAACAGCTGCCTTCAAGCATGCACATCAGAGAAGGCTCTAGTCTGAAATAACACATTTGTATATCAATCTCAACTACACTTGCATTTTCATTTGCTGCTGCACAGCATCACTCTCCTTGACTCTAAACTGCTAAATTATCCCCAAAATAAAGAAAAACTCTTCTGCAACCTGGATGACTGGGGCTAGGTGTTTTATGCCTTCTCTGCTAGTGTTGCCAGGGGTATCATCTGCTTTCACACATCATTTATTTAAAAGAAGAATGGCCAGGCACTGGTTAGAAACTTTATGGGCCTGAAGAACATTCGGCTACTTTATGCAAAAGATGTCAACAAGAAAGAGTACCTAAGGAATAATATATCTAGAAATGTGCAGTGTGATTAGAAAAATCCATCAACACCCACTGCCACATTTTCAAATATTTTTACTAAGAGAAAGAGCAGCCACCAAGTCTGAAAGTATTTTGAATGCATTATATCCACAAGGGTACTTCATGAGCAACGCCCCAGATGTTCTCAGTGCTGTGGAGATGGAGGAAAAGGACACTCTTAGATACACAGGAGACATATTGCATTTGGTTTATCAACCTCTTGGTATGAGAAGTCTGTTGCCTCTAACCTAGCTTGTCTCTGTACAAATAAAAATAAGCTTTAAGAGTTCTGAGCTTCTTATAAATAAATTACCATTCAACCATTTAATGATATCTGAATAATTTACTTTTTTCAACACCATTTCAAAATTTCTGACTATACTAAGCCTCTAAAGTCACAGACTATCTGACATTTGGCTAAGTCTTTCATACAATATCCACTTGATGCCATGAAAGAAATGTATTTGCAGTGGCTTTTCCTCTGCAAATGTCATGTGGGTGTCCTTAGGGGATTGCATCAAGCATCTGACGCCCACCATGAGGCTTGGTTAATGAGACATAGAAAGGTTACGTTGAAATTATTGTTTAAAGGTGCTGACGTCACATGAACGCAAGCACACACACACACACAAATTCATAATCACATATTCAAATATACACTGAGCAGCAACTGTTTCAGTATTTAAGAGAGCAGAGTGAAGAAGTTATTTCAACCAAGGTTGTTCTGTGGATATCCCTATGAGAGACAGTGCTCAGAATTATCTGTTTCCTTTCACTGATTGATTCCACAACATTATTGCATAATAGTTTGGCATCAAGCACTGTAGTAAGATTATGGAGATGTCAGGAAATACAAAGAGGAAATCATCTAAAATCCCTTTTCTTAAGTATAAGTTGATCAAATATAGAGAGCTGCAGAATTTCAGCATTCATCCACTAATTCATCCATCTAATGGATAGACACTGAGGACTGATTACAAGATACAGCTTGTAATCTAGTGAGGAATGCAGATGACCCCAAAAATCTACACAAAATCTCATCTGTGACAAGTGTTCTGAATGAGGGGTGCATACTGCTATGTAAAAGAACATCAAAAGGGATTTGATTTTGTCAGGGAGTTAGGGCAGGTGTCCTGAGGAAGTGATGCTGGATCTGAGATCTGACAACGACGACGCTTACATTAAAGAAGAAAATTCCAGGCACAGGAAAGGGAGCAAGGGGGACAGGTAGGGCAAGCAACTGAAAGATTCAAGGGGAAAGTGATAACAGTGAGCCAGGAGAGAGAAGGAGGGACCAGACCAGGCAGGGGCTGGTAATATCTATTGGGGACTGTGGTCTTTAGTTTGTGAACAAAGAGGAAATGTGAGAGGGGTTTAAGCAAAGGCATACAATCATTATATTTGGGAAATGTTTTTTTCAGGTTGTAGTATTAACATACTGGAGAGACTCTAGCAATCATTCAGATGACAAATGAAACATATTTGAGTGGTGGTGGTAACAGAAAGAAAAGGATGGAATCAAAAGATATTTAGAAGTGGTAACAGAAAGAAATGGATGGAATAAAAAGGTATTAGATCCCATGATTGATCACAGATAGTGGGCTTAGAACAAGGAAATATTAAAGATACTCCCTAGGTTTCTAATTTTGTAATTAAATGGCTAGAGAGAGGGAATACTGGAAGAGAGCCAGCTATGCTGGGGAGAGATCCCCAGTTCATTTCTAGAATACATTGAGTTGAGAGGTTTTGAGGCATACAAGAGACAGACAATGTTATGTATGCAGCTGGATATACGTATTTGGAGCTCAAGAAGGAGGTCTTATTGGGGTCACTAGACTTTTAATGTATTTTTAGAAAATAACAAAATGAACTTTGTTTGAAGCTTCCCTTCTATTACTCAACTAAGAGCAAGGGTATATTCCAATTTCACCAAATCAAGATGGCATGGTATGATGGAATATGCCTAGACGTGGAATCTGATAACATGCACTTAAGTCCTGGCTCCTCAGCTTCTAGCTTGGAGGGTTTGAATAAGCACCTTAGCCTTTCTGTACCTTGATTTACTATGTCACTATAAAATATTATGTATATCCTACTTCTTTAACAGGGTTGTTTTGAATAAGATCAAATGAGTAAAATTATAAAGAAAGTCATTTTTAAAATGTGAAATATGGTGACTCACGCCTGTAATCCCAGCACTTTGGGAGGCTGAAGTGGGCAGATCACGAGGTCAAGAGATCGAGACCATCCTGGTCAACTTGGTGAAACCCCGTCTCTACTAAAAATAGTAGAATTAGCTGGGTGTGGGGGTGGGCACCTGTAATCCGAGCCACTCAGGGGGCTGAGGCAGGAGAACCGCTTGAACCCAGGAGGCGGAGGTTGCAGTGAGTCCAGATCGCACCACTGCACTCCAGCCTGATGACAGAGCGAGACTCTGTCTCAAAAATAAAAATAAAAATAAAGAAAGAAAGAAAAGAAAATAATAGCATTGTCAATAAGTGAAATATACCTGTCTACCTATTTTGATACTTAAGAGCAGAAAGAAAAGTTAGTTGTTGCAGGCAAAATCAATGATGAAATGATTTGGGTTGGAATGATGAAACGTCACTGAATTCCCTCTAAAATCTGGATTAAGAAAACCAGTGATTTTCACATGGTGGTACCTGGATGACAAGATGTGAATGAAAATCGTATTTATTCACCTTTTGGTCCAAACTGTAGGCCAGCACCCAGTCCTCTTGCTTGGGATGAAAGAGCAGGCTCTGGATATAGAAGGTGAGCCGATACTTCTGATAGGTGGCCCCTTCGTCGGAGCTGATCAGTATGCTGCTCTCTATTTCAGGATCACTGAGAAGCATAATCTAAAGAAAGGACAGAGGGACAAATATAGACAGAGTTAGTAAAGAAAGTTAGGAAAGAATAAATATAACTTTAATCATAAATAAGTCATCGGTATTTATACACTATAGCATGAAAAGGGGCATCTGGGCCACTGTATAAAATATTTGTATTATCTTTTCTCCTGATTTAGTGTCTTATTGTTGAATTGAGGTGAAAATAGGGGGCAAGGCTAGGTCTGCATATAGAAGGAGGTTTCATTTTTGATGTCCATCTTTTAAGCGCTGGGAACATTTTTTGTGGTCTTCTGTCTCCTGACCTTGAGACAGTCATCTCTTTCTCTCTCTCTCTCTCTCTCTCTCCCCCCCATCCCTTCTCCATGTCATTGTTAATCACAGCATTGTTCCTTTAGTCATGAGAAGCTCCCTCCCCCACTGCCATGCTGCCATGATCCCACTGTTTGTTTTGTTCTTTCTGAATTGTTTTATGCATTCAATTAAGTGGTTTTATGATTCCTTTGTTAGAGATATTTTCCAAAGCATATAGCCCCAAAGGTCCTTGGGCAAATATTACTCCCACAGAAGGTTTATCATCTTCCAGTCAAGGGGACAGAAATACTGTAACGAAAAATCTTTGGTATCAGAGAGGCCAGGTTCAAATCTCAACAGTTCTCTGTTAATATTGTATCATCTTGAGAAAGTTACCCAACCTCAGTTCCCTCAATAATAACCTGACTCTGATAATATCCAAACTGGTTTTGAGCATATGGCATAATGTATGTTCTTTTTTGTTGTTGTTTTTTTAGTAGAGATCGGGTTTTGCAAAGTTGGCCAGGCTGGTCTCGAACTCCTGGCCTCAGGTGATCTGCCTGAGTACCACAATTACATTGATCTCACTAAAGATATGACTACCTTTTTAGTATTTAAACCAATAAACGCTTAGACACTCAGACTTTTCCATTATTTAAACTCATAGCAGCCTTTGATACTACAACAATTCCATCTTTTTTGAAACATTCTCTTCCAGGGGCTTCCATAACCCCATGTTCATCTATTTTTCCTTTTCATTTCATTTGGATACTCAATTTTCTCTTATTATCCTTTAACTGTGACCACTCTTTAACCCTCCATTTTGACTTTCTTCCTTTTCACTCAAAATACTATTACTCAGTGACAGCTTCCATTCGTGATTCTTTTCCTTTTCCTTTTGAAAATCATCACCTCCTGGGGAAAACTCCTAAATCTCTGAGTCTCAGTCACAGATTTGGAAGCTCTGCTGCCTGGAAGATGCTTCTATTTAGATGCCCCACAAGCACCTTGAGCTCCAGATGCGCCCCACAGTGGTACCTGATCGCAGCCCTACTGCTTCTCCAGTATACCCTAGCTCCATGAGCGTTTCCACCAACTATCCATGTTTAGCAAAAAGCCCAAGATGCATCCTTGACTCTACTTTCTCACCTTCTGAAAGAATAAGTCTATGAGGCCAGTGCATTTTACTTTTCAATTAACTCTTAACACCAAATCCATTATCTCCTTACTTATTGTGATTGTCTTAGTCCAAAACATGCAAATCTCTCTCCTGGATTACTGTAAGACAACTCTAGCCAGTCTTACCACATTAGCCTTGTCCTTTCCAATCCATGTTTCACTCTGTGGCCAGAACAATCAACCTGTAACACAAATCTGATTCTGACATTCTGTCACTTAAAACCATTCAGTGGTTTAATCGATCTTCCTATATTCCAAAATCCTTAAAACATCCTAGCAAAATCTGTACCCCTGTTTATGTCCTGGCTTCATCAGCAGCACAACCCTTTTGGAATGTACTATCCAGCTCAACTCGGCTTCTCTGAGTTCCTGAATGAGCAAGTGAATTTATTTCCTCTTAGAGTTTTTCCTATCTTTGCATATGTTGCCACCAATCTTCTATCATGTAGTCTAAACCATAAGGTCCAGAGTATAAAATATAGCCCCCCAAATTTCCATATCTTATAAAATAAAAGTGTTAACTAACAGAATTTTTAAAATGTTACCCAGAGCATATATTAGTATTATAAAATAAGCTTTAAAACAAATTTAGGTCTTTTAAGTGCTAAGATTCATAGTCCTTTCCCTCTTTTTTTCCTTTACAGCTTCTAAGACAAGCTTGCTTTCTTTTCTCAAATATTTGCTTTGGCTTCATTGAAATAAGTCATCTAGTTATCAGCACACTTTTAAGAAACGGAGCAGTATAATAACTTTTTTTCACTCATGTGTGAATAATGCAGAGAAATGCTCTTAGAGTAATCACAGACCAAATAACTTCCTCTTCCCATGGCACTATGAAGGGGTAGGGGAAACAGGTCAAAGCACTCAAGCTGCCCTTGAGAAAACCTACCAGGAAGCATCTGTGGTGCTCACAGAGTTTGAGAGGACGAATATAATGGGTAAGAAGGAGGCCTTTTGGCCGGGCGCAGGCTTATGCCTATAATCCCAGCTCTTTGGGAGGCCGAGGCGGGCAAATCACTTGAGGTCAGGAGTTCAAGACCAGCTTGGCCAACATTGTGAAACCCCGTCTCTACTAAAAATACAAAAATTAGCTGGGCATGGTGGTACACACCTGTAATCCCCGCTACTCAGGAGGCTGAGGCATGAGAATCACTTGAACCCTAGAGGTGGGGGTTGCAGTGAGCCAAGATCATGCCACTGCACTCCAGCCTGGGTGGCAGAGCGAGACTCTGTCTCAAAAAAAAAGCTTTCATAACCAGCCTCACTTGCTTCACATCATGTACCAATGGTCTACATAATAGGCAATGAAATCATTTTTCCCCTGGTGCAGAAAAATTAAACTGCTTATTTTATGCAGGTATAAAAAAGCTTCATGCCTATGATTTTAATTAGAAGATAAGACCAACATCATAAATGAACTTTATTTTATATACCGTGAGTTACAATATACTAAATGAGTGTTACCATTGAACATCTTGTGCGATGTATTTTCTTCCCCTAGCCTTGTTTCTTTCTGTGCACACATGCATACAGAGACACACACAAGCCCACTTGCACACCCACATGCACATTAATCCACACGCAACACATATGTGTGAGCACACATACACTAACATATACAGAGATGCTGCATTTATGTGCACACACACATACAGAAATTTATATACAATAAAGCATATTGATATTGAGTGGCAGTTTTATGGAGCTTTTGTTGGGGAGAGTACATTTTTATTACTACCCTTCTCTGACATTCTCATCAGAAATTATTTGATATACTTTGATATCACTGGCAGTGTCTCTATTCAATTCAATTTTTTGAGAAGAATGAAAGGAAGGGAAATAGACACTGACATATTCTGGATTTCTAACCTATGCCAGGCATTTTACCTGATTTTTTTATTAAAATCTCACACAAATCATGTGAAGTAGGGATCATGAGTTATATTTTACAGATAAGGAAACTGAGGCTCAGGAGAAAAGCAACTTGCCTATTACTCCTCTAATTGCTCCTCAAAACCCACACCTTCCATGCTCTATACACACACAAACACACACACACACACACACACAATCCTTTTTTAAAGCATCTCTGAGAAACCTGCCAAAAATGTAGCTTCACTCATCTCAACCTCTGAGCACAGGAGCATCAAGCACTAAAATAGTAGGAATCTAAGAGGAAGATATAAGTTAGTTGTAGGTGCTCAAAAATAAAAAAGGAGAAGGCCATACTATTTATATAAATATAATCAGAGAGCAAATATTTTGTCAGAAGTTAAGCCTCAAGGTAAAATATGTGTATTGTATATTCACGTACCAAATCTATAAAGAAAATCATCCCATGTCTGCTCAAATTTTTCTTGTTACACATGGATTTCAAATCCCAATGCCTGTGAGGGCAAAGCAGGTAAAGTGAGCAAGTGAAGCAGACAAGGCAAGACAAGGACTGGTGAGGACTGTGTCAAATCGGAAAGTGTACATCATTCCCTCAAAATATTTAAAATTGGGTTTTTAAAAAACATTGTGCCCAAATTAAATGTATCTGTGGACTGAATTTATGGATGAGGCATGTGACTCTTGCTAAAGCTGTGATAGCATGTTTCTACAAAAACAAAGACATTTACAAGCTTACCTTTCAATGTATAATTATAGGTATATAATGTATAATTTATAGCAATGGTTGTTTAGATATCGTGAGTTCTGCATTTATGTGATTTTGGCAATACGAACAGGACAGAGATCCCACTAGAGATTTTTATTTTGTTTTGTTCCTCATTCTGCTTTGATTCTTTATAAAGCAGTTTGTCCCTGACATGAGACCTGCAGTGGGTATACATGTGCTAGAAAGGGAGGAGGGGTTTTCATATACGGTTTCGCAGATTGTTAAGGTTTTAGGCTCTCAATGCAGACGTCTTTAGAACAAGCTCCTCAGACTGACACTTCATGTGTAAACAGAAAGAAGTTACTCAAGGCCAGGCGCGGTGGCTCATGCCTGTAATCCCAACACTTTCAGAGGCCGAGGCGGGTAGATCACCTGAGGTCAGGAGTTCGAGACCAGCCTGACCAATATGATGAAACCCTGTCACTACTAAAAATACTAAAATTAGCCGGGTGTGGTGGCACGTGCCTATAATCCCAGGTACTCAGGAGGCTGAGACAGGAGAATTGCTTGAACCCGAGAGGCATAGGTTGCAGTGAGCCGAGATTGCTCCATTGCACTCCAGCCTGGGCAATGAGAGTGAAACTCCATCTCAATTATCCCAAGTCTGTTATTTCATCTAGAGAAAAAAGGAGATGGTAATTGTACCTACCTCGTAGGACTATTGAAAGGATTAAACGAGACAATGATTAAAGGGGCTTAGCACACTATCAGGCACATAAGTACTAAATAAATGTTAACCTTTACCTTTAAATTACCTAGGATAAGGCCAGGCATGGTGGCCCACACCTGTAATCCCAGCACTTTGGGAGCCTGACGTGGGCAGACTGTTTGAGCTCAGGAGTTCAGAACCAGCCTAGGCAACTTGGTGAAACCTCATCTCTACCCAAAAAAAAAAAAAAAAATAGCATGGTGTGGTGGCATGCACTTATAGCCCCAGCTAACAGGAAGCTGAGGTGGGAGGATTGCTTGAGCCCGGGCAGTTGAGATCATACAACTATACACCAGCCTGGGCAACAGAGCCAGACCCTATCCCCCTACCAAAAAAAAATTACCTAGGGTAAGAGCACAACTGAAGTCAGAAGTGATGTCAAGCAAGTTGGAGACAAATCAAGGTGATTCGGGGATTATTTGCCTCCCTCTTGACTACCATCATTCCTGTACTTTGTGGAGAAAATTGCAAGAGGTGAGCATAGAGGGGATGGGGGAGTTGCTGTTCAATGGTTATAACATTTCAGTCACGCAAGATGAAATAATTCTAGAGATATGCTGTACATACAATGTGCATATAGTTAGCACTCTATTGTACATGTGGAAGTGGGTTAAGAGGGTAAATCTCATGCTGTCTGTATGAATGTGTTTGCCATAATTTAAAACACAGAAAAGTGTCAGGGAGAAAAACATCGCATTTTAGTGTTTTATATTTTACATTCACTTTACATGCATTTTGCATTTCTGGTAATATTTTAAGAAAACGCACTCTATTAACCAATATGAATACTGCCAGAGTAAACACCAATTGGTAGATAATTGTCAATTTGCTAAACACAATTGCTGCTTTGAATGAACGCTCTCATCTCTTCATTGGACGGCTATACCCCATGAAGAGACTAAACATGACACTGCCTTAGGGTAAGAACTGCAGACAATCAAGTTCCTATGATTTAGCCATTCACTGTAAATGAATCATCTGTGTCCAAGATTAGAGATGGACAAGCTTTAGAGATTACCAACATACATATGGTGCAATATCTTTTGGAAAAAAAAAAAAAAAAAACTTGTAATGCTTTCTGAAGGAAATTCCTGAGAATGTGGAATAATAGTGGTCCTAAGTTTAATGGTATATTGCAAATTGCAAAGGACACTCAGGGAAGTCAGGAGTCAGGCAGGGGCTATGCTTAGTCAGCTTATACTCTCAAAAACCTGTCAGATTATCTATGTCCAAACCAGTCAACATTAGTAATGGAGATGTCAAAATCCTCCCCAGAAATCTTTCCACAATGCACCGTTTCCTGCTGCTGAGTGAGTCTTAACAATATCATTGATGAATATGTCACTTTATTCAGTTGCGTATCCTTTGTGCAATCTATTAAAATCAAGTGAAAGCTAAAGGTTTCTCAGTCTCTCACTCTGCCAGAGATCCAGAAAGTCAAGGAAAACATTCTAGTTCAACGCTTTGGGCGTGTTCTCAGAATAGGAGCAAACAGACGTTTCTCTAAATAGAAAAAAAAGAAAGGCTATAATTTACTGCATAATTGAGTCCTAATGGTAGACTTTTAGCAAAGTTAGTGTTCAATAAGAAATAACAATAATATCAATATGAGCTCTTAGAGTATAAAACAATGACAGCATAGCTATATCCTAAACCCACTGATATAATTGATAAGTTGTTGAATATTGACTTCCATACAAACAGAGCCTATTATAGATATGGCTTTTACTCACAATATACCAGCATTCATTCTTTGAACAGTGGTTCTTAACTGAGGGGAAAGAAGGGGTCATACCAAGGAGACATTTTGCAATGTATGGAGATATATTAATTATCACAGCCGGGGGCAGCAGAGTTCTCGTATCTAGTGGGCAGAGGCCAGGGATGCTGTAAAACACGTGACAAAGCACAGGACAGTGACTCACAACAAAGAATTATCCAACACAAAATGTCAATGATGCTGCAGCTGGGATTGTTACACGTAAAATATGTAAACTACATATAAATGTCACAGAACACCAATAGGCATTTATGCTAATACATATGCTGTCTCACCTATGGCCACAATACATGTCATTCTTTTTGCCAAGATTAGACTCCCCACCTTTCCACCCGAATTCATTATATTAAGCTTATTTAAACTTGTTCCTCAGGATTTAACATAAGCATGCGAACAAAACTACACTTGTTGAGGTTATTCAAGAAAAAAAAATAAAGTACAAAAATAACAAGAAAACAATCCTATTTAAAAAATGGGCAAAGGACTTGAATAGATATTTCTCCAAAGCAATACAAATGACCAGTGAGCAAATAAAAAGACGTTCAAAACCACTAATCATTAAAGAAATGCAAATCAAAACCACAATGAAATACAACCTCACACTCATGGCTACTGTTTAAAAATAAAAAATAAAAAATCAGAAAATAGCAAGTGTTGGCAGGGATATGAAAAGTTGGAACCCTTGTGAACTGTTGGTGGGAACAAAAAATAGTGCAGCCGCTACAGAAAATAGTATGGTGGTTCATCAAATAATTAAAAATAGAATTATCATATGATCCAGCTATTCCACATCTGGGTAATACCCAGAAGTGAGTGTCCAGCTGTGTCAATTGCAATTGATGGTCAAGAAAGAAGAGTACCAAGAACTGACCACTGAATGTAGCATTGTGGAGGGTATTGGTGACCATGGCCAAGACAGTGGAGTGAAGTAGGCAGACAGTCAGTATTGATGCAAGTATAAATTGGCGTGACTACTCTAAAATGCAATGTGGCAACATGAAACAAGACTTTTGCCATTGAAAGCAAGGTCTCAAAGAGAGATATGTTCACCCAATGCTCATAGCAGCATTATTTACAATAGCCAAAAGGTGAAAGCAACCCAAGTGTCTATCAATGAATGAATGGATAAACAAAATGTGGTATACATTACAATGGAATATTATTTAGCTTTAGGAAGGAAGGAAATTCTGACACATGCTACATGGATGAACCTTGAAGACATTATGCAAAGTGAAATATACCAGTCACAAAGAAAAAAATACTATATGATTGCACTTATATGGGGTACCTAAGGTAGTCAAAATCATAATGACAAAAAGTAGAATGGTAGATACTAAGGCTAGGGGGAGAGAGAAATGAGGAGTTGTTGTTTAGTAGGTATAGAGTTTTAGTTTTGCAAGATGAAAAGAAATTTGAAGATTGGTTGTAAAGCAATGTGTACTTAACACTACCAAACTGTACACTTAAAAATGGGGAAGATGGCAAATTTCATATTATTTGTGTATCCCTACAATGTTTTAAAGTAAAAAATACATAAAAAATAAGACATGAGACTAGAGATAAAATAACAGGCTAATGAACACTTTAATCAAACAAACATATTCGCACCATTTATTCATCCAGCCTATTGACTGAGGCTTTACTCTATGCCAGGCTCTACTCTAAGGACCTAGATCAGAGCAGTAATCAAACCAGAATGAAAATACTTTCCCTCATAGAGCTTACATTCTAGTGAAGGAAGAACAAACAACAGACAGACAAATAAGTAAAATGTGGCGTATCAGATGGTGATAAGGCCTTTGGAGTGAAAGAAAGCAAAAAAGGGAAGGGTTGGTGCTGAAAGACTGGCTATGTAGTTTTAAATCATGTGGTCAGGAAAGGCCTCTTTGGGAAGGCAGCATTTGCAAAAGAATGTAGGAGACCAGTAGGCTGGAAGAGAGTGAACAAGGTAGAGTGCTGGAAATGAGGTAGGCAAGGAAATGTGGACCCAGCAAGGAAACGTGAACCCAGGCGTTGAAATAAGAACTCCAGCTTTATCGCAAGTGACGTAGAAAGTATATGATACACATACAATGAGCAGGGCTCTGATAGGCTAGGGCTTGTTTTTTAATCCTCTCACTCTGGCCACCATGTCCAATAGAGCATTGGAGGAGGTGGGGAAAAAAAATCAAAGAGACCGGGAGAGGCTCTGTAATGACCAGAAGGGACAGATGAATGGCCTGCACCAAGCTGGAGCACTGAGCTGCTGAGGGGTAGTCAGTTTCTGGGTGTATTTTTGGAAGAAAGGTTAAAAAGATCAGCTTACAGATTAGATGTGGAGTATCAGAGAAAATGAGATGACCCCTTAAAAGATTTTTAAACTATACATTACAAATTGGAACTAATTCAAATTATCTGATAGGTTTGGGGCCTGAACAACTGGGAAAGTGGAATTAGCATTTATGAGATAGAAAAACAGGTTCAGGGCTTTAAAAATAAAGAATGTGGATTTGAAATGCTTAATACAGATCCAAACAGAGATGTAAGTAGAAGAGGGATGTACAAGGCTTATATTCAGAGGAGAGGGCTGGCCTGCAGATAAGAATCAAGGAGACATCAGAGTCTGAATAACACTTTTTTTTTTTTTTTTTTTGTGACGGAGTCTTGCTCTGCCGCCCAGGCTGGAGTGCAGTGGCCGGATCTCAGCTCACTGCAAGCTCCGCCTCCCGGGTTCCCGCCATTCTCCTGTCTCAGCCTCCCGAGTAGCTGGGACTATAGGCGCCCGCCTCGTCGCCCGGCTAGTTTTTTGTATTTTCTATTAGAGACGGGGTTTCACCGTATTAGCCAGGGTGGTCTCGATCTCCTGACCTTGTGATCCGCCTGTCTCGGCCTCCCAAGGTGCTGGGATTACAGGCTTGAGCCACCACGCCCGGCCTGAATAACACTTAAAGACGTGAATCTAGAGATCACCATGACAGCAAATACAGACAAAAGAGAGTCTAGAGAACTGAGCTCTATAATATGTTTAGGGTCAAAAAGATAGGGACAGACCAGGAAAGGAGCCTGAGAGGGAGAAGGAAAACTCAAAGAGTGAGATACTCTTAAAATCAAGGAAAGGAAGTGTATTAGGGAAGAGCGTCCAGCTATGCCAAATGCAGTTGATGATCAGGTATAAAGATTTCCAAGAATTGGCTACTGAATGTAGCAACAGGGAGGGTATGGGTGACCATGATAAAGGCAGTGGAGTGAGCTAGGCAGACTGTCAGTGTTGATGCAAGCATAAATTGCCATAACCACTCTGAAAACCAATGGAATGAGACTCTCGTAAATAATCATAACTTTAACCCTGTAAATTCCCTTCTAGGAAACTATCTAAGGAAACCATCAGAAACCCAATAAAAGGTTTATTCACCTGTAGGTTCGATGCAATGTTTTTATAATAATACAAAATTAGAAATAATGACTATATTTGATAGGACCATGACTAAAGTGAGCTAAAGCCATTCAATGGAATATTATGCAGCCATTAAAATGAATTCAAATACTTTTATGACATATGAAAAACAATCATATGTTTACACGGTGCATAAAATGCAGGCTGGACACACATGAAGGATCATCTCAATTTTGTTAAACATTGCTTATATTTCTTGTCTGTACTTATCCATAGTAGATGACTTGAAACAAAAATTCACAAGTTAACAGTGGTTATTCCTGACTGGCAAGATTATGAATATTTTTTATTTTCTTTATACTTTTCTATTTTCCCCAAATTTTCTGCAATGAGCACACACTTCCTTTATAATCATAAAACATTATCTATCTACACACACACATATACACATGCATATAACTTCTTCAGAAAATGTGCTACGCATTGCCTGCCCTTGGAAAATGTGAAAAGCTAGTAAATATCTGTCCACATGGTGAGCACAAGTCGTGGTGCAGGACAGGTGTGTCATGACGGTGGGGTAGTGATGAAGCCCCAGTGTGGACAGGAAAAAGAGTATCTCCCAATTGAGGGAGTGGTGTTATGGACCTCCCCTCTGCAGTAAGAATTTCCTGCCCCAAACTATCCCACGCACCACATACCGAATGGACTTCCCCCAGCCCAGCTCTGATCATGGAATCTTCCCTCCACAAGAAATGCCAATACTCTCTACATGTCTTTAAAAACACACTCAGCATCTCAGACATTTAGTGGGCTCCCATGCTGTCTTTAGGCTTGACCTCTTCAACATAACCATTTGCTCAAGCCAAGCTGTGCCTCAGAGTTTTTTCAAATCACTGTGCTTACTGCAACAATCCTATCTTTGCCAATGCTACTCCCCTACCTAGAAAGCCCAGCATCCTTCCTGCTTTCTTTCAAGTCCCATTTTAACTCAATCCCTTCCATGAAGCCTCCTGAGTGCTCCAGCTGAACGATCTCTGTCTTCCAAGAATTCCACCAGCAAATTCACAATCACATTGAACTACAATTTTATGTTTAAATATATATGAAATTTATAAATACATTAATATATTTTAAAATATTGGTTATTTTATGTTTTATTTGTGTTTACCTCACTTTGCCACCTTGATATAATGTTCCTTAAAGGCAGGGAGTTTTGGTTAAATAACATTCTCTGGTCTTCTTTGCTGCACTGCCTGAAGCACGTGCTCAATAAATCATGTGATGCATGATTGAGTGAAGGTCACTCAAAGGTTTCTCAGTTTGCTTGACCAAATATTCAGGGCATTGTATTTGGGGCTCATCAGTGTCCTACTAGACAGAGAAGCTAGCTTCATCTCCATAAAGGCAGTCAGCAATATCTTTACCTGAGGGACTGTCCCTCTGCCAGCCAAGGCATTACCAGTTGCATATGCAGTAATTGGCATTCAGGTCAGTATTCCTCTGCTACTTCATATTATTCTTTTGTATAAGTTGGATATAGATAAAGTTAAAAAATTGATGGCCACATTATTTTTCAGCCAGATATTTATTTCCAATAAGTTTAAAAAGCAAATCTAACACCAGGAGAGAAGTATAAAGAAGTTTCATAATTCAAAAAGATGCAGAATATAGGATTGATTTCAAAGTCATTTTGCTTATTTTTGATGTTTTGATTCAGGGTTTTTGTTTGTTTTTTTCTCCACATTAGGAGCATTAAAGCAAGATACAAACTCAAACATGCATTTCTAAGATCAGACGGACTAAGGCACAGGTTAAATAGGATGAAGACATGTGAGTTGGCACAATGTTGTCACAGGCATACATACATAACCAGGTGTGTTTGCTTTTCAGAAATATCTAATGAGTTTAATCAAGATCATCCAAGGCATTTGTTGCTTCAAGCATCCAAGTTGCTACTGTGCACATCTGGGACCACAGTGGGACCCCAGAATTAAGAATCACTGTTCCAAAGCCTAAAATCACAAAGGCAATGACTATATGAAAAGATAAGCAAAAAAATGCCCACCAGCATGCCTATTATCTACCACAAAACAAACCTGATTTATAAGCATCTTGTTGAAGCTGTGTAGGAGGAAAAGCCTGAAAAAAATCAAGTGCACAAGAGACAGTAAATGGAAATTAATTGCACAGTATTCATTATGGCTAATTTAAGAATTGCAGATTGTCACTAATATTTATTGTTTATTGTATTATCTTTAGTATTTCTTCCAGTGAACATCAAAAAAAGGGGGAGCTTTCATACGTTCACCTGCTAACTCTATTTTTTTTCCATTGGACCTTAAATTCTTCCTATAGGAAGCCTCAAACTTGGAATATTTTCAGGGATTGCTATGGTTTAGATATTTGTCCCCTCTAAAACTCATGTTGAAACTTAATCCCCTATGTGACAGTTTTGAGAGATGGGGCCTTTAAGGGGTGATTGGATCATAGGGGTTTTCTGTCCTTACTAATGTATCAAATCCACTCATGGATTCAATGGTTAATGGATTAATGGATTATCATGGGCATAGAACTGGCATATTTATAAGAAGAGGAAGAGAGATCTGAGCATAGCATGTTGGCATGCTCAGTCCTCCTTGCCATGGGATACCCTGGGCCACCTTGGGACTCTGCTTAGGGTCCCCATCAGCAAGAAGACACTCACCAGATGTACCTCCTTGACCTTGGACTTCCCAGCTTCCAGAACTATGAAAAATAAATCCTGTTTCTTATAAATAACAGTTTCATGAGTTCTTTTACAAGCAATAGATAATGAACTAAAACAGGAACCTAAACCTAGATATTGGGGAGGATTATTACATTTAGGAGAAGGAAGATACGCTTTAAGTTATCGTGAGTAAAACAATCTTGGTAGTAAATATAGTTAGAAATATCCTATATCCTGGTCTAGCTGAAAGAGTCTATGCAGCCAAGAGCTTCATTATCATTGGTAACGTCAGTATATCTGGAAACATTGCATTGCCCAGTACGAATCACATCACATGAACATTCCTTAGAACTTAACTGCCCATCCCCAGTGACTGCCTACACATGTGAGGGGCCGGGGCAGGCCCCCAAACATCTAAATGCTAGTTGTGATCAACACAGAACAAAGGCAACTTGCTGCTACAACAATCCTTTGAGACAATGGACCACATAAGAGACCAGGCTGTAATAACCAATGGTGCCTCAGAGTCTGTTCACCTAAGCAGGAACTGTCCTGAGGAAAGAACAAGGGGTACTGATCCTATTCTCCCAGAGGAGAGACATTTAGCTCCCAGAAAACAACGAAAGCCATAAGGAGTCAGGCTGTACAAGGAGTTGGCAGATGTTCAAAGCACTTGGTTGGTCTGTGCTTTTACCCCTAGCTCAAGACACCTGTGCTGCATGCCTTCACCCACGGGCAGAGTTAATTCCTACCGAAGTCTTTGGGTTGCATGGCATTTTACAGCTTGCCAAGTTCTTCCACAGGTCTTGTCTCCTTGATCCTCAATCTACCCTGTGAGGAATGTGAAGCAGGTATTGTTACCCCTGTTTTAGTCTACTGGGGCTCCTATAAAAGAATATACCCTGGGTGACTTATGCATACCCAACACTTATTTCTCACAGCTCTGGAGGCTGGGAAGTCCAAGATCAAGGCACTGGCAGATTCAGTATCTGATGAGAGCCTGCTTCCTTGTTCATAATGAATGCTTTCTCACTGTGTCCTCATGTGATATAATGAGGAGAGAGAGTTCTCTGAGGTCCCTTTTAAAAGGATACTAATCCCATTCATGAGGGCTCTGCCCATGACATAACCACCTCCTGCATGCCCAACATCCAAATACCCTCATGCTGGAGGTGGTTAAAATTTCATATGAATCCTATGATTCGTATGAATTTGGTATGTGTAGGGAAGAATAGCACTCAGTTCTATAGTATCCCCTCTAGTAATTTCCTGTTGCTGCTCTTACAAATCATCCCAGACTTGGTGACTTAAACAATATAACTTTATTATCTTACCTATCTGCAAGTCAGAAGCCCAAAATGAGTCTCACTGGCTAAAATCCAGGTGTCTGCAGGGCTATGTTCCCTTCGGGAGGCTCTAGAGGAGCAATATGGTTTGTCTCCGTGCCCCATCCAAATCTCATCTCAAATTGTAATCCCCATGTGTCCATGGAGGAACCTGGTGGGAGGTGATTGGATCACAGGGGCAGTTTCTCCCATGCTGTTCTTGTGACAGTGAGTGAGTTCTAAAAAGATCTGATGGTTTTAAAAGTGTGGCACTTCCTCCCTCTCTCTCTCCTGCCATCATGTAAGATGTGCCTTGCTTCCCCTTCAACTTCCACCATCATTGTAAGTTTCCTGAGGCCTCCTCAGCCATGTGGAACTGTGAGTCAGTTAAACATTTTTGCCGTATAAATTACTCAGTCATTTATAAATTACTGGTAGTTTTTTATAGCTGTGTGAAAACAGACTAATACTGGGAGAATCTGTTTTCTTTGCCTTTTGCAGCTTCCAAAGGCTGCCCACTTTCCTTGGCTCCCGGCCCCTTCCATCTTCAAAGCCAGCAGCAGCTAGTTCAGCCTTTGTCATACTGCATCACTCTGGTTCTTCTTCCTCCCTCTTTCTCATTCTCTAGATTACAATGGCCCACCTGATAATCCAGGGTACTCTCCTTATTTTAAGATCAGCTGATTAGCATTCTTAATTCAATCTAGAACTTTAATTCCCTCTTGCCATATAGCTGAACATATTCACAAATTCTGGGGAGTAGGGAATTTTGGGGAGGTGGTTATTCTGCCTATCGCACCCATTCTACAACAAACGTAATGCCAGGGCTCAGTGACTTGCTACTCAGTGACAAGTGGCTACTTATTGACAATTGGCTACTCAGTGACAATTGATTACTAAGTGTTAAGACAGATTCAAATTCAGAACTTTCCCTCCCAAGTTGAGTGTTTTATTCTTCTTGCTGTACTCTGTATTGGTGACATAGCAAAGGAGACAGAGGGCACAGCAAGGCAATAACAAAGAATTAGTGCAAACAAAGGCAGAAAAGAACCAAACAGAAAGCAGGAGGAAAAATGGGATTTTTTCTTTTTTTAACCTAACAGATCTTCTCCATGGGTGTTCTCTCATCCTGCCCTACCCACCATCATCCTACTTTTATGGAATCATCCCTTCAGCTGCAAATTTGACCCCATTATCCCTAAACAAAAGAGCTTGTGATCATAGGTGTTTGGGTTTTTAGGGTATTTGGTTGTTTGGTTTTGCTTCCTTTCTCAACGTGAAGCAGAAGAGGAGGGGACCGAGGTAGCAATTTTGCCAGGCAGGTAGTCTCTGTAATGATCCATCATTCTGTGCCAGGTGGTCCCCAGACAGGCAGGGAAGAGAAAAACACAATAACAGTAATAAACAGAGAAAAGGGTCTTCCAGATAACTACATAATGAGCAGCCCCAGCTGCCTCAGCCAGAGGGTGGGAAGAGGTAGGGGAGGAAGGACTGAAGAGGTAAGAAATGGAGGAGCCCAAATGTGATGGTTTTGTGTTTTGTCCAAATGACTGCTCTGAGTCTGTGTGTGTGTGTGTGTGTGTGTGTGTGTGTGTGTGTGTGTGTGTGTGTGTGTTCTTTCCTTATGGCAGAAAGAAAGAAAACAATACCACACAAACCTTTGCAAACTTTATGTGTTGTTAAGGACAGAACAGCACATTTGTCAAAAGGTCCCACTGCCACTTCTGATTTCAAAGTTCCACAAAGGATCCACCCCTATGGTGATTTAGATTAATCGCTTCTCATTAAGAGCCAATAAACAAACCGCATTCAGAATGCTCCTTTCTGCCACAGCCCACTGTTGCCATGTATAATTTCCGAAAGGGAAAGGAGAGGAACATCAGAGAGTTGTCAAGCGTAATTTATAGGTTTTTAAGATCGAATCATTTTCTATAATATTAGATTAAATGACAGTCTATATTAAAGAGGAAATTACATTTCACCTTGCTTTTTTCACTTCCCGCACTCCGTCCATTTTGAGCTAGGGTTTTAGAAATGCTCTAATCCCAAAGCAAAGGGCCAGAAATGTCCTGAATGATGTACCTGAGAAGGATCACCCAATGGATGTCCATGCACCCAGCATTCTGTCCAGAGAAGATGGACGAGATAAGTAAGAATATTCTCTTAGCAGAGCCAAATTATCTAGGAACCACTCGGGGCACCCTATACTCTTCAACCAGAGCTGTGTCATCGGATCCCAGTCACACTCACTATAGCTCCAGGGTATTTATGTTGGTGTCTGTGGGGGTAAAAAATTACACAGAATAAGTCAGTGGTCTTAATGGAATCTCATCACCTTTGGGTTTAGAATCAAACAGACCTTACTTTTTCATTTAGTCGTTCAGTTATATGGTCAATCATTCCCTCACATTCATTTATTGAGGCTCTTACTATGGGCTAGATTCTACAGTAAACAGGGAACACACAGAAGAGAAAGACACAGTCAAACCCCACCTCCATCATCTATTAACTCCTTGACTTCAAGGCTTCAGTTCTACTCAACTGCAAAATAAAAAAAAAAGAAATCACTTCCACCACCACCACCACCATGGTGGGTTGAGAGGAGATGATGAGAAGGAGAATTAACATTTGGAAAAATCTTGTCACATAACATGTTCAACAAATGTTGGGGCTTTCTTTCCCTTCCATGTCCTATGGTGTTTCCGAACAGTTATTTTCAACTAAGATGAGGGCAAACACAGAGAATCAGTTTGTATAAGGACAAGAGTCCCTCGGGTTGCACAGCTGAGATGTATGAAGTAAAAACAACAATGTAAAGGCTGATAAACACTGTTGCAGAAGGATGTGCACATCCCCAAAGAACAAGAAAGGAAGATTGGGACAGTAATCCATTACTGAGACAAACTTGTCATTTGTAATGTCAGACTATAGAGAGCCAACTCTTTAGCCTGGAGGTCACAGTCCTTCACTCACTGGTTCCAACAGAATGTTCCAGCCCCATGTCCCCAGAATGCATATATTCTTGAAAAGAATCACCTAATTCACAGTTCCCCAAATATCTCACTTTCCCATCGTGATGTCATTGCTGGAGTTATTCTTTGTCCTGGAAGGCTCTTTTTTACACTTCATACCCGTAAACCCTATCACTGCCTCAAGGCCATATCCAAATGCCACCACCTCTAAGAAAGTTCTGTGGATTCTTCCTCAGCCCTCTCTAGTACTTTGTAGACCTTAAAACTACCTGCTTAAGTTATAGTAAAACTGTAAGCTCTTTTGTGGCAAGAAGACTTTTTCTCATCTTTTTATCCTTCCCAGAGCCCAATTTTGTATTTCAGGAAGGGCTCAAAAGATTGACTGCTCTGCTCCATGGTGCCTGCATTTATGAACCCAGCCAGAAGAAGCCCCCAGGTCATCCCTGCAGGAATCTTGGATGAAGGAAAGGAGTGAAGGCAGAATCTTTCTTATTCCATTCAGCAGTACTCATCTCCACTCTCACTGCATTCATGGGCCAAAGTAAGTTATGGAGCCAAGCCTGCTCCCATTGAGGGTGGTGTGTGCAATCCTCCCAAAGGAAGAAACCCAGTAGCGGGAATATTTTGTACAAATAATACAAATCTAACTCCTAAGTATATACCCAACAGAATAAAAAGCAAATAAACAAATACACATGCATGCCTGTTCATAGCAGTTGTATTCACAAAATGTGGCCAAAACATGTGGAAACAATCTAAATGTTAATTAATGAATGAATGGATAAACTGATGTTGGTAAACACTCAATGGAATATTTTCAGCCATATAAAGAAAGGAAGTAGTGATGCATGCTACAATATTAACAAACTTCAAAAACACTATGACAGGTAAGAAGCAGCAGAAACAAAAGGTCACATATTGTATGTTTCCATTTATATGAAATATCCAGAATAGGTAAATCTGCAGGGAGAAAATGCTGACAGGTGACTGCAAGAGACTAGGGATATGGGGGAATGGGAAGTGACTACTTAATGGTCACAGGGCTTCTTTTGGGGGCGATAGAATGCTCAGGAACTAGATAGAAGTGATTGCACCACATTGTGCATGTACTAAATGCCACTGAATTTTTCACTTTAAAAATAGTTAATTTTATGTTATGTGAATTTCACTTCAAAAAATCTATATAAATAAAAGAACTGGGACTGGGACTCATTGGTTTCAGCCTTTCCCACCTACCCAGAAAAACTAGGATGATAATGTTAAGTAAAAAAATAGCAGTAAGTACAAAACTAACTCCCACCTAGCTTGTTAAATCTCCTAATAAAATCCCTCTGCTTAATGGAAAATTGTAATAACAGTCGATCTAAACAGGTAGCACAGACCACCACCACCAGGAGAACAGCTACACTGACCCCATAGCCAGCTACTGGCTAGTGAAACTTGTTGCAGGTCTGCTTCCTTTCCGTGATGCCCAGTTCCAGCTCAGGCTGGGTCCTGCTGATGTACTCGACAGTTCTAAGTGGACTACTCTTCTCAGAAATAAATCCTATTCTACTTGCCCCAAGCTGCTTCTTCCTATTTCTTAAAAATCAGTATTACCAACAAGTTTAATTAACAAGCAGAGGCCCCCTCATGTCCAAATGCTATGCCTGAATGCTCTCATTTAAAAAGATGGTATACAGGCACTTACTATACACAGCTTTATGAAGCATGTGTTATAAAAGTATCTCACCCATCCAGCTTTTTAATACCCTTCAATTGAATCCCATAAAATCCCAGCAATATTTAAGTGCTAAAGGTGACTTTCACTATGATATTTATTATTGGATAATGAAACATGGAACAGAGAGCCTTCAAAACTCCAGGCAATGGAATGAACCACATCTTTTCTAAGCTTTTAATAATAGGACTACCATTTTCTTCCTAGAAATTACACAGATCTCCAGTGTCCCTTCTGAGATTCCCTCTTGGACGCATAAGTTTTCTTAAAAACTTTACTTCTTTGTGACCAAACCCCCTGTCAGTTGAAGGAAAGTCAGTTGGTCAAATATATATATATATCTGCCTCCTCCATTCAACTGAAACTTTTTAGGACAACCTTGAGCTTCCCATGTGACCAAGAGTCCCCCAATTTTCCTGGCCTTGCCCAATACAGACAGCTATCAGAACACACTGGGAATTTATTCCATGTCACTATTTCCAATGCTGGGTCCCCACTGGCCCTGTGTTAGGTTGCTATTTTATCAGCTAACATGCTTTTGTGCCATTTATTACTCTGTATGTCTGTGACCACATCAGACTATGATATCTCTGAAAACAATAATTTACCTGATTTATCTTTTTTATCTCTGGCATCCAGCACAATGTCTGGTACATTGTAGATGTTAATAGTTACGTGTAAATGCAATAATAGTTAACTAACTCTGGGAAAACTATTACAGAGCAGAAAGAGAAGTCTAAGATCATGTTTCTCAACTATCCCAACACACAGTGGAGGACATGTAACAAATGCAGTCCCCTTTCTAAAATCTCATAGGTACCAATGGTATAATTTTTAATCAATGGTGGCACCTTGGAAAATGACATCAGCACTGCCTGAAGTTCTAGTGAAACATTGTATTTTCCTGGATCCTATCTTAGACATCTTAAATGGGAAGTTCTAACTCTGAGAGCAAAGTCCTGAATCTGCCTTTTAACAAGCACACTTTTAATGTATACATGAGGTTGAGCATCACCGTTTTAGAATACCTACAGCAAGGACATCATGGTTCTTGCTTCCAGTTCCTTGCAGAATGGAGGAAACTGCCACTGACTGGTAGCCCCGCATCAAGGATGTGGCCACAGAGAGTGTGGAAGACTCACAGTACACAAAGTGGGATATGTAATTCAGCAGAGCCTTCATCATGATGGGTCAGTTTCCTTAGACCCAATGAGAAGTTAAACACTGCAGAATAAAACTATGTAGCATTGAGGCAGAACTAATCATTTGGAAGTTGGGACATTATTTGGTTAACTATTCTTCTCTGAATAATCTTTGATACCCCACTACTCTGTCAGAGAGTAGGGTTTCCAGTTATTCTTATTGTAACTTCACTAAACAATAAGCTCCCAGAAGGTGTGTTTCTTTTCCTCCGAAGAGCCTGTGTTTTAGGCTTTCTAAACACTACCCGTTTGCTCATAACATGGTTGGGAAATAACTAGCATCAACTGCAGCACAATGAGCTGCTTCTTGTAAGTTCTACCTGTAGTTTCTGAAATAGAAAATGGCAAGAAATTAGCCATCTCTTTCCTAATTAATGGGCAACAATTACCATTCCTGTTAATTTACAACACATTAACACAACTCTAGCTACTCCCTTGCTGTTGTGCCTAGTTTAAGGTGACATCAAAGGGAAACAAAAGCATTTGGTATCTGTGTGTGCACGCATTTAGGCTGGAGGAGCAGGGATATAGAAAGGGAAAGTAGATTTTTATCAGAAAAGAATAAGCACAGCTCTCAACTTTGTCACAAGGCAGAAAATGGAAGAACTTTCATTTGTTCCTGTATCATGGGTGAACAAAAACCCCAAGAATCTTGGACACTGAGACTAAGAAAAGCCAATATAAGACTAAGGAGAGAAAATACATAATTTCGAGTAGTGCTTTTCAAACTTTAATATGCTCATGAATCACCAAATATCTTACTAAAATACAAATTCTGATTCAGTAGGTATGTAGAAGAGTGTGAGATTCTACACTTCTAACACGCTTAGAAGTTAAGCCAATGCTGCTGGCCTGTGGACCAGACTTTGAGTAGCAAGGGCTCAGGGTAAGTAAGGACTATTAGGAACAACTGGTGTCATGTTGTTATTTTTTCAAACATTCATGTGCATCAGAATCACCTGGAGAGTGTGCTTAACCACAGATTTGGGTCCCACACAGAGTGTCCAATTTAGGAAATCTAGAGGGACTCTGAGCATGTGCATTTCTAATAAGCTCTCAGGTGATGTCAATACTCCTGGTCCAAGAATCACACTGGTGTAGGAGACAGACACTAGGCTTGGAATCGGGCAAACTGGATTCAAATTGTCATGCTGGTGCTAACTTGCTTAGTGACTTTGGCAAGCCACTTCATATCACTAGACCTAAATGGGAATAATGGTATCTACTGGTGGGTTCATTGGTTTTGGTAAGGGTTAAATGAGATAATTTATATGACATATATAACACAATTTGCTAAGCCCTCAAAAATGGACACTATTGAACTTCCTTTCTATGGTTAAGATTAGCCAGATGGAGTATGGCTGAATTATAAAAATATCCTGGGGTGTGACTTCTCTATAAAAGGCTTCACATCAAAAGCCAGTATTGTTCAGGGTTCAAAATAATCATGAAACTGCCTTGAGCCTCTTTGTCTTGCCACCTCTGATCTACCTCTGATACACAGACTGCTATGTAGTCCTAATAGGTTGGTTTGTATTTAACCATGGTGGCTCACACCTGTAATCCTGGTACTCTGGGAGGTTGAGGTGAGAGGATTGCTTGAGGTCAGGAGTTTGAGACCAGCCTGGACAACATAGCGAGACCCTCATCTCTAAAAAAAAATTTTAAAATTCACTGGGCATGGTGGCACATGCCTGTCATCCTAGCTACTGATCCATTTCTTAAGGATCACTTGGGCCCAGAAGCTAGAGGTTATAATGAGCTATAATTATACCCCCGTACTCCAGCCCAAGCAACAGAGCAAGACACTGACTCTAAGAAAAAAATAAAAATAAATTTTTAAAATCAAGTCTCATACCAAGTAAGGCAGTGTTGAAGGTATGACTGGAACTGGATATTGAGCAAGATGGTTTCTGTCCACAAGAAATTTAAAGTCTAATAGAGAAGAGGAAATTCAGTCTAAAAGAGCATGCATTAAAGGGCCTTTTATGTGCTAGAAACTTATAGGGAAGATATAAGATAGAAAATATGGTAAGAAGCACTAGTGAAGACTAAGAAGAAAATTATCCATAAATAGTAAAAGTAACCAGAAAATTAAAAATATTGCCAGTACCTCCTATAGATGTCTAAAAGAGTCTGTATAGGAATAATTTTTCCTCTATAGACGTGCAGGTCAAAAAAGTAGCCTTACTTCAAAACAGCAATCAGTTAAATATGCTCCTGCTAATAAAATCGTTTTGCTGAAATACTTCATATTCAGGAGCCAATCTTTTAGTTGGAGAGTATCGAGGAAATAGCCATTTGTATATAAGCTTGTGTGTTTCAATTTTCTTGTGTATAGGAATCAACTGGAGTCTTCGTTGAACATTCAAAATATTGGTCACTTGCTCCAGAGATGCTGATTCTGAAGTTCTGAGATTAGACTAGAAACCTATTCCTCCCTTCCTTTTTAAGACAGAATTTCCCCAGTCTGAGATGGGGGAAAATGTGGCTTTTCCCCAAGCCACTTGTGCCAGCCCTTCATTCAAATGGAATTTTCCAGTAGATTTTCTCCAAAACCAACTTATAAAATATTTTTATAACTAAACTAGATCTATAAAAACAGCCTTAAAATTATAATCACAATCATAATAGCTAATAATCCTTGAACTTGCTATGTGCCAAGCTGTAAACTAAGAAATTTTATTTACATGCAATACTTCCTTTAACTTTCCCATGGACCCTATGAATTAGGACTTTTTATTAACCACAATTTTCAGAGAAAAGTCCGGTGAGGTTAAGCAACATACCCTAGATTATACGGTCACATTAGATACTAGTAAGTAGTGTTTCAGGAACTAGAATCCAACTTTTCTAATCCTCAAACTTACTGACCTAAAATTAGCTACTTTTTGTCCAAACAGGCAATAGGTAGTATCTCATTGGTTGTGGGTAGTGATCACTTATGGCTTTACTTCTGAGGGTAACCTTTTGAAAAGGATCTTGAGTGGAGTAAAAGACTAACAGGAAATAAAACCATAAGGGGTTGCAAAGAGGGGAGCAGAGGCATGAAGATGGAGAAGCTCAGAAGAGGCCTGCTTGCTCTGCTTGCTGCTGTACTTTCTTTTGCACAACCTCACCTTATCTCTTATTGTCCTGACTTCTACCTCTGCATCTCAGATCAATGCTGCCCGTGATTCACCTGACATTTTACAGGTAGACTTATGCAGCTTAAGCCAAAACTGATTACAAATTAAACTTTCTGTAAACCGAATCTTATTCCTCTCTTAACTCATTATCATTTCACTTTAAATTGATATTCAGTGTGCAATGTAAAGTTTCCCTTCTCTCAGTCATCTGCCAAGTGGCTAATAATCTGCAACCGAATAGTAAAATACACCAAGGAAATAAATTCACCATTTTCCCCACCTCTCCTTCCTTTATGCATACAGAAACTCAAAGCATACATATTTTATACATCAAAATGTTTAGGTAGTGGGTTTTCTTAAAAGGAACACTAACTTAAGCATGTACTTGGTTCTACTCAAACAGCCACAATGAACAAAGATGCAAAACCTAGTCTAAGCCAGACTGCTGCTGTAAGATTCTCCTTATTACTTATCTTGTCTTAAGAAAAATAGAATGTGTTTATGAAATGCTACAAGGGGTTCCAAAGAGGGCATGAAATTTCTTAAGAAGTAGAAGAGGGAAGTTACATTTAACTTCTTTTCTTAATACTACACACTTTGAACCCCTAAGAGAATGCCTTCTCTGTTAAAGTGTTTCACTCTCTTACTGGAAAAAATAATTCAGTTCGTCTATCATTCTCTTGAACAGCCAATTTAAACTGAAAGCCTGACTTCCCAGACTCAAGCTACATTCAAAACTATTTCTCTTTCCCCAAGGCATATAGGCAAAAGTTCCTTCCACCACTCATGTCTCCTCACTGACGCTCAAACACAAAAATAGTATCTGTGGAAAACATAGCAATTTGAAGACAAAGCAAACATAGCAATTTTAAAATAAAACTAACTCTCAATTTTCTGCCTCTGGAGTGGGGTGGTGATTATGTGTGCTGATGGGACCTACTGATATTTTTAAGCATGAAAAAAAAAATTTGTGGTTATTGTCAAAGCTTGGTCATTCATATAATGGAGAAGACCTGGATACATGTGTGATCCCAAATGATGACTAATCAAAGCATGTTTTCTACATATTCTGGATGGTGGACTTTTCTGCAAATTGGTTTGAATTTGCTTGGGCTACTGTAGCATGAATTTGTATTCCTTGACAAAGTAAATAACATTTAGTGGGTAGCTGGGAGGAATGAGGGTAGCGGTAAAAGGAACTGGGAGAACAGTGATCTATAATGAAATACTTCCCATGGAGACATCACTGTGAATAATCAATACTGGAATAAAAAAAGGGCATCCTGGATGTGGAATAATCTGACCTGTTTGATAACCCCTGAGAAAAGGCAAATCAAATCTTCACTCCTTCAGGTACACAGTAATCTTTCTCCTGCAGAGGTTCCTTTCCTTTAAGGCACTTCTGTTCAACCCAGAAAGCATATTAGGGTCAAAGTAAAAGAAGACATGGCAGACATAGAACTGGAAAGTTAATGCCATAAGGGCAGAGCTATATTGGGGTTTAGCTCTTTCCTGGGCCTGGCATCCATAAAATGCTGTGAATCAAATTAATTCATTTGCAAACTCAGTTCCCAGCTGAACCACTTCTGTCTTGATAAATTCCTCATTCTATTCCACTTACGTCCACACTGACAGTCATTGCCCATTTTTCTAAACTCTGGCTTCTGAGTCCCTTTCTGTTAACTTTTCCACCTTCCATGATGTATCAACATCTGAATTTACTGGTAATGACCCACTAATTTGGCAAAGCCCTCATTTCCATGCTTTGCATGCTACCCTTTGCAACTTCTGTCTAGCATAGCATAACCCCGTGGACAGACTTACACAGGTGAGGTCAAGCATAGGTAATGCTCCCTAGGAAACAAGCAGGGCCCAGGGGCACTTAAGACAGGACCAGGCAGGGATTGGTGCCCAGGGAACCTGAGTCAGGCAGAAAGGTGGACAATATGCAGTTGGAAAATGCATGATAGTTGTCTATGTGTTATTTGCTCCTCAATCCCAAAATGACTCTTAGCCTGTTGCCAGTCAACCTATAAGGAGTACATTCTCATTCATTTTTACAATGACAAAAATAGTGCTGGTGTTCAGACAAAAGGAGTTTTGTTTTTTGAGTACCTATGCCCAAGTTCTTTAAAAAATACAACATTCAGGCTGGGCGCAGTGGCTCACACCTATAATCCCAGCACTTTGGAAGGCCGAGGCAGGAGGATCACTTGAGGTCAAGACCAGTTCAGCCAACATGGTGAAATCCTGACTCTACTAAAAATACAAAAATTAACTCTACTAAAAATACAAAAATACAATGGTGCCACATGCCTGTAGTGCCAGCTACTCGGGAAGCTGAGGCAGGAGAATCGCTTGAACCTGGGAGACAGAGGTTGCAGTGAGCCAAGATTGTGCCACTGCACCCCAGCCTCAGTGACACAGAAAGACTCTGTCTCAAAACAACAACAACAACAACAAAACAAACAAGCAAAAAATACAACATCCAGTGCTTGGTCATGAAGCAGGCCCTTGTAAGCACTGCCATTCTCTGAGCCTGTGCAGATGATGTATCACTGCAGTGCCAGTCAGCCTCGCAGCCCACGAAAGGACCCCGCCTCTGTGTTCAGAGAGCCTTTGTGCTTTTGAATTTACTGTGCCTGCCCCAAGAGGAAAGAGAATGAAGCTCTTCTAAATCCCAACATTTCCTGAGCCTCCTTCTGCCACGGTTAGAAGATGCGTTTCTACTGCTATCAGCCCTTTTTCTGATACCCAGAGAGGCGAAATTTCCCCTCAATCTGCATAAACTACAGAATGCATGGACCCTGCTGCCTTTCACTGCCATAGAAGCTTTTTTAAAAATGTGAATATCTACCAACAGAGCCCTTCCTTGGCCAATCACATTCCCTCCTGGAAGGAGAAATGGAAGAGCTCTTTATATGTGAGTCAAAGAAAAAGTGATGGGGCAGTGAGGGTAAGGGGAGCACATTAGACCACATATCAGTGTGGATTTGTACAAGTCATCCCCTGCTTTTCCTAGAACGTAAGCTACCATCTACTCCCTCAATTTTCCATGCCAGGGACTGCAAACAATCTCAAGCTACCAATCCCAGAGGTAACTTGAACCTCAGCACAGTTTCACCCATCCTGCTGTCCCCATTCCTGCTACATTCGCCCTCCCATATCACCACCCCAAATGACCTCAGAGCTCAGAGGGAGTAAAGCCTTCTATTTCTCTAGGACTTAGAAATTCCACTAAAGAAACATAAACCTATTAATTCCATATAAAAAGAAGCATGCTCTGATGCCTTTGCTCCCTTGGGCCACATGTGATGGGCTCTTAGGCAGAAGAAGAGGAGAAAGAGAATGTTCAGTTAACTTCATACCCACAGGGAGGTTGGGAGAGGCACAGAAATGAGACTCTGAGACATGGAAATACCCTCTGACAGTGGAAACAGCTTCTGGTTTTGTTTGAAACCATGGAATCAGCAAGACTACCAACCTACAGCAACTTCATGTCAAAGCAGGAGATGGGTTGTATTGTTTACAAAGAGTTTTGTGTGCCCTGTCTCCACAGCAAAGCTCCTGTGGTGGTCTGACTATGACAAAGTGCTTATCGAACAATTTTGGCTTCTGCTGAGAGCAGGCAAATAGGCTAGCTCCAGCATATCCACACACAACATGCAGAGAGAAAGAGAGAGAGGACATGAGCCAGCAGAGGGCAATCTGCTGGGACTCACTGACCCAACTGGGGCAACAGCAGAGGGGGAAGGTGCAGAGGGGTCCCAAAGGAAATGACAGGAGACTAAGCACCAAAGCAGAAACAAGAACAGCCATCCTGTATTTGCAACTCTTTATTCTCAACCCCCTACAGGTAAGACACCTACAGGTGTCTTAAACAGCCTTACATCCCCTCCTTATCTAGTAGTCATAGCTGTCATCACCACCACCTGTCATTTATTGTGCATACTCGATGTGCCAGACACTGCACTAAGCACTTTCATAGATTATCTCGTTTGATACTCAACAGTACCCTACCAGAGTCAGAATTAATATTATCCCCATTTTACAGATATGGAAACTGACATTTCCAGAACTCAACCAAAATAACACCATTAATAAGAGATACAGCCAGGACTAGAACTCAGGTCTTCCTGAAGCCAGGGTGGGAGCTCTTAAAATCAAGTCAAATGTCTTGAAAATAACAGTCACCTGAGTCCAAGCCCATTCTCATAGCACCTGGAAGTGTTAACTAAGCCATCTCAGCTTCCCCAGTGTGATTCATAGTGAAGTACGTGATGGAGCAAACCCACTTTTAAAAAAAGTTGGTATTGTGTATGTGTGTGCATGCTTGATTTTGTGAAAAACTGTAGCCTGGTGAATTGAGGTGCCTCCTCCTTAACATTACAAAATAGTTTACAGTAAACCTTGCATTAAAATCAACATACATAAGGTTCAAAAATCACAATGGTACAGCTTGATAAACTTTCAAAGATGAGTGAATGTGCCTGTGTATTCACTTCCATGATTTAAAAAAAAAAAAAAAAAAAAAAAACATTAGGCCGGGCACGGTGGTTCACACCTGTAATCCCAGCACTTTGGGAAACTGAGGCAGGTGGATCACTGGAGGTCAGGAGTTCGAGACCAGCCTGGCCAACCTGGTGAAACCTCGTCTCTACTAAAAATACAAAAAATTAGCCAGGCACGGTGGCACACGCCTATAATCCCAGCTACTCAGGAGGCTGAGGCGGGAGAATCACTTAAACCCGGGAGGCAAAGGTTGTAGTGAGCCTGAGCCAAGATCATGCAACTGCACTCCAGCCTGGGTGATAGAGCGAGACTCCATCTCAAAAAAGAAACCCAGAAAATTAGCAACACCTCAGAAACCCTCCTCATATGTCCTCTCTCCCAAAAGTGACCACAGTGCTTTTCTATTTAACATTGATAAGTTCTATTTTTAAATGTTACATAAACAGGGTCATACAGTATGTGTTCTTTTTTATCTCAACACTCCATGACTTTTTATGGCTCAATATTCTATGAGATTAATCCATCTTGTTGCTTGCTTATAGCAGTTAATTCATTCAATCTCATTACTGTATGGTATTCCATTGGGTGAATTATTCCACAATTATTGGTCCATTTTGCTATTGACAAATACGTGAGTTGGTTCCAGATTGTGGCTTTTATTTCTGTGACCTTTCCTGTATTTTGGCTCACATATGTATGTAGTTCTGTATGATATTATACCTAAGAGTACAATTGCTGGTCACAGAGTGTGTATACATTCAGCTTTAGTAGACACCACCGGTTTTCTAAAGTAGTTGTAACAAGTTACATCCTTCTCAGTACTGTATGAAAGTTCCAGTTGCCTCAGCTTCTTGCAAACACTTGGTATTATCGTTTCATTTCAGCGAATACATTGGTTATAAAAAGATATCTCAAGTAGTATAATTTTGCGTTTCCTGATGACAAAGGAAATTGAGCTAGTTTTCAAATGTTTATAGATCATTTAGATATCTTCTGTGGTGAGATGTCTGTTCAAGTATTTCTTTCTTACATTTTGCACTGACTAGAATCTCCATTATAATGCTGAATAAAAGAGGTGTTAGTGGGCATCCTTATCTAATCTTAGATTGCTAATCTTAGGGGGGAAACTTTCAAGATTTCACCATTAAGTGTAAGGTTTGCTGTAGATTTTCGGCTTCTTAAAAATGATACTTTATCTCATTAAGGAAGTTCTCCTCTAGTTGGCTAAGAGTTATCATGAATGGGTACTGAGTATTATCAAATACTTGCTCTGCATCGATTATCACATGATTTTCTTCTTTATTATGTAATTGTGGCAAATTACATTTGATTTTTGAATGTTAAAGTGACCTTGCATTCCTAAAATAAACCCAATTTGGTTGTAATATGTTATATTTATATTTTGTTAGATTTAATTGGCTAATGTCTTAAGGACTTTTGCATCTATGTTCATAAAAAGTATTAATCTATAATTCTTATTTCTTATAATGTCATTCTCAAGTTTTGTGTCAAAGTGATGCTGCCCTCACAATCAGTTGGAAAGTCTTCTTTCTTTTCCGATTGTCTAACAGAATTTCTGTAAGATCTAGTTTTCCTCAACGTTTGAAAGAATTCACTGGTGAGGCCATCTGAGCCTGGTGACTTGTTGGTGGGAAGACATTTAATTACAGATTCCTTTCATCTGATAAATACTGGACTTTTCAAATTTTCAATATTCCAAAATATTTCAGCAGTTGCTCTAGGAAACTGTAATGTTTGACTCCTAGAAGTCCTGGGAAAATGCTGTGAAATGTTTCACTGGTCAGATTCCATCTATGATTCTCCTTCCAGAGCACTGGCCTTTTAAAGTAAGATCTCTTTGATCCTCATACTGTCTAGGCACTACCTCTCCAGTGAATACAGGATATTTTTTATCATTTAAAAAGAGAGAATAAAGATAATCCCTGTCCTTATAGCAGGGAGATTTACTGAGAATTTAACACAGGCTAATCTATTAAGACATTGAATTGTACCTTTTTTTCTCAATACTGCAGACTCATCTGGCTAAAACAAAAGCTAAGTCTCAATTCCCCATATAAACCCTTCCAGACATCCAGCTAGGCCTTTGTTTCCAAGGCCTCAACTCTTTCCCCTAGTGGGAAGGTAACAGTTTTTTGCTTTTTTTTTTTTTTTTTTTTTTTTTTACTTTGCTTTGGAGCCAGAGCAAGAAGAGAAAGAGGCTTATTCCTGGAAGCCAATGCTACAATCATTTTTGCTTCTCTATAATCTAGACCTACCCAGGGAATTAAGCCAGGTTGTCTGAGTTTTGGTGTTCTTGTTGAAAAGAGAAGAGTCTAAATCCTTAAAGTTTTATTTGATAGTAGTAATAAGGGTGGTAGTTCTCAGCCTGATAAGCAATAGCTGAGTGGCAGAAACTCAAATGGGAGGCCAGGCATGGTGGCTCACGCCTGTAATCCCAGCACTTTGGGAGGCCAAGGCAGGCGGATCACGAGGTCAGGAGATCGAGACCATCCTGGCGAACATGGTGAAACCCTGTCTCTACTAAAAAATACAAAAAACTAGCCGGGCGTGGTGGCGGATGCCTGTAGTCCCAGCTACTCGGGAGGCTGAGGCAGGAGAATGGCGTAAACCCGGGAGGTGGAGCTTGCAGTGAGCCGAGATCACGCTGCTGCACTCCAGCCTGGGCGACAGAGAGAGACTCCGTCTCAAAAAAAAAAAAAAAACTCAAATGGAAGTGCTTGTATAAACTGGGAACAAAGCTGGTGGCCTTGAGAACCCTAAAGAAGATGTGCACAGCCTAACTCAACACACAGACAGTAAAAACACCTTCAGAGTTAGCCTCCTCTGAAGAGACCACACAAAGAAGGGCCAGGTAGAGTGAAGACCATTCCCAAAGAAGTGAAAGATGTTTTCTATTCTTTCTTATATTATAAAATCCAGCATTTTTACATGGCCCAAGGGTATCAGAGGCTGCAAATCATAGCAGTTCCATCTTGAATAGAGGCTGGGTAAAATGAGGCCAAGACCTGTTGAGCTGCATTCCAGGAGGTTAGTCATTCTTAGTCACAAAATGAGACAGAAGGTCACAAAGATACAGGTCATAAAGTCCCACTGATAAAACAGGATGCAATAAAGAAGCTGGCCGAAACCTGCCAAAACCAAGAAGATAACAAAAGTGACCTCTGGTGTACTCACTCCTCAATATGTGCTAATTATAACGTATTAGCATGCTAAGAGACATTCTCACTAGTGCCATAGCAGTTTACAAATGCCCTGACAACACCTGGAAGTTACCCTATATGATCTAAAAGGAAGAAGAACTCTCAGTTCCGGAAATTCCCTGCCCCTTTCCTGGAAAAGTCATAAATAATCCACCCCTTATTTAGCATATGATCAAGAAATAACCATAAAAATAGCCAACCAGCAGCCCTTGCTGCTGCTCTGCCTATGGAGTAACCATTCTTTTGTTTTTTTACTTCCTTAAACTTGCTTTCACTTTACTCTGTGAACTCACCCCAAAATTATTTCTTGCATGATATCCAAGAACCCTTCCTTGGTGTCTGGATCCAGACCCCTTTCCAGTAACAAAGGCGTGGGAGAGAGAGCCAAAAAGAATTACTGAGATGAAATAAATCAGTAAGTCTAGTGATTAAGGGCTCAAGCTCCTGATTTCTTTTTTTTTTTTTTTTTTTTTTTTTTTTTTTT
>NC_045442.1:28684330-28756156 GCF_002776525.5 Piliocolobus tephrosceles
CGCCCGTCTCGGCCTCCCAAAGTGCTGGGATTACAGGCTTGAGCCACCGCACCCGGCCGATTTCATTTTTCAATAGAAAAATTGTTTAATATGGCTTATCTTTTACCCACCCGAGTGTTGTGGAGCAAAACAAATCCATGCCCAGATCCCTTCTAGTCTTGCCCTGGGCTATTTGGACCAGAGTCAGTTTGGAGATTCATCAAGAAATTAATTTTCTGAGTAGGTTTTTGGTGAGAGCAGTTACTTCACAGTCTCAGGGACAGTTTCGCTGGCCTTGACCTCCCTCTTCCCAGTGGCAATTCCACCCAAAGGATAGAAAATGTCTCTCCAAGCTCCAGTGTTCAGGAGCTTCAGACCCATTGAACGTTCTCTTAAAAGGACTGTCATAAAAGGAGCCACGGGAATACACTACAGAGTGCAGAGAGTACACCTGCTTTGATTGGACATTTTGTGGGTTGTTCTGACTTAGTAATCGCTTACTGAATTCAGCTTAGTTGAAATGAATGTCAACCCAGTGCCAGGCCCTGTGTTAGGTACCAGTAAGCAGGCACAGATAATGCATGGTTCTGGCCTTGGGGCATTTACGACTTAGCAGGGGACAAAAAGACATAAATGGCTGAGCTACAGGAAGATACATGCTAGGGAGGTAAACAAGAGTGCGATGAAAGCATCAAAAAGAGATCAATTCCACCATAAATGTCCCCTTTACTCCTCCTTCCTCGTCTCCTCCAGCCAGAGGTACTAGACTCTGGATTCTGGCAGAGGGTGCTAGAAGAAGAGTATAACTATCACAGCTGGAAGCCATTAATCCTATAGCAGTGACAGGAGAGGCCAGCAGAATGCTGAACACAGAAGGTGGGTCCAGAATGCAGTAGCCAAGTTCAGGTGCCATCTGGACCAGGAAAGCAGATCTGGGAAGCTGGGATAAAACCTGAAGCAAAAGGCCTCTTCGTTCATTAGCCCTCCACAGGCCTTGTCCAGGGAAAGACTGAGAACCATTGACAAGTGGCTGAGATCCAGCTACCCTGGAACTGGCTCCAACACCTGCATCACGGCTTCCCCACAAGGCAGCAAGAAAAATGTTGCACTCTGACAGCCTGCAAGACATTATGCCAGGCACTATGATGGGTACAAGAACGGGGAAAACTCAATGCCTGCCATAACAGAACTAGCCATATTTATATAGACAGAAACATTAAAAATTAATATGTTGCTGGAAATGTGGGAGGAAACACTGGGCCAAGGTGATAAGGAAGGGCTCCCTTGGAAGTGGCTTCTGCAAAGGGCCCTGAAGATGGTTAGAATTCAAGTAAGTGGAAAAAAGTTAGGGAGGATCATTTTAAGAAGATACTGTGGGCATAAGCACTGGTGCTACTGGGGGAGTGTAAAGGAAACATGGGCAATCTAAATTCAGAAAAGGTAGAAGTGTATGAGTGAGATAAGGCAAGCAAAAACATTAGGTGTACATTATGAAGGAGCTTTAATCCCATGCTGTGGAGTTTGGCCTGAATCCTACAGGCAATGAGTAGTCACTGGCAGATTTTGACCAGAGCAGGGACTGAACAAAAACAAATTCTGTCACATAACACTTCTCCCTGAAAAACATCCCTCCCTGATCAATGAAGGCCATTTACTTGGAAGATGTCAAAGCCTAGCCTCAATCCAGGTTTATAAATTTATCTGCTAACTACTGAAAACCATATCAGCTTGAGAAAGTTTGGGTCTCTTTGATGTATTTATTTCCCAGTCAAAAATTTAAGGCACTAACGACAGTAAAGAAAGAAGCAAGCTGAGGCTGAATGGGCTCGTGATGCATAGGGAGCCCTGGAAGTGTGGAAAACACATTAAACTGCGGCAAAATCAAAGGGTATTACCAGAGTCTAAACTCTGTCAATCTGTCATCCTTCACCAGGTCAAGCGTCTACTACTTGGCTGGCTTCCATCTCCACTGGCACCTGCATCCAAACCACTGTGCACTGCTGTGCCTTGTAATTAAAGGTAAAAGCACACACATGCACTGCCAGAGGAGAGAGGCCAAACATGTGGGGAAGCATCATTTGGAAGTGCCCATTAGTGTGGCAAGGTCCATAAAGCAATGGGATTCTGCCACCACTTTGCTGAGTGACCTTCAACAAGCTCCCTTGAGGTGAGCAAGAATTGACTCACTCATTCTTTTTGTATTGACTCAGCCATGGGGAATGAGGCATCTGACTGGAGTGGGGAAGGGTTGCCCTTCCAAGACCCGAATTTACTTTGTCTGCTCTAGACTGAAGGAAAACGTATCATAAGCATCATCCTTCTTGACTCAGACATTTAATGTTGTTTTGCCTCGTGGTAAGAGAAAGTAATGTGAGCTTTCAGCCATGATGAAAGAGAACTTAAACTGACTTTAAAACACTTATTCTATGTTAGTAATTTTTTAAAATAAAACTTGGATTTTACAGTGAACTCTTCTAATGAATTTATATGTTCAGCATCCTGGCATTTAAATTAACACTTACATTTTCTGGAATCTGCTTACTTTCTAAAGTGAAGTCCAATTGCAATGGGAATGCATAAAAACCATTGATCCACATGGGAAACTCTAACTTACCTTTTGAAGCAAGGGCCCTCAACCCCTATACTGGTCCGTGGCCTGTTAGGAACTGGGCTGCACAGCAGGAGGTGAGTGGAGGGCAGGCCAACATTACTGCCTGAGCTCCGCCTCCTGTCAGATCATCGGGCATTAAGTTCTCACAGGAGCATGAACCCTCCTGTGAACTGTGCATGCAAGGGATCTAGGTTGCACACTCCTATGAGACTCTAATGCCTGATGATCTGAGATAGAACGGTTTCATCTGGAAACCATCCCCCTGTGCCCCCATCTGTGGAAAAATTGTCTTTCACAAAACTGGGCCCTGGTACCAAAATGGTTGGGGACCACTGTTTTGAAGCCTAGTCAAATGTGACCTCTGCCACATCTTCCTCTAAACACTTATGGTAGATTAATCAGTCCCTCCTTTGTGTTACCAAAGCACTTGATAGATTATATGTTTCCTTGGACAGAGACCAAGTCTTGTTCATTTGGTGATCCCTGTACCTGGCACCATGTTGATCACAGAGAAAGTTTTCAAAAATTGTTTGCTGCACTGATAGCAGTCTGGGTTTCCCTGCACTTGATCCTATGTTCAACAACAAGAATCCCAAACAGCCTTTATTGTTAAATTCGTCTTTGCTTGCCAAGGAGACTTATGTGTGCTCTTAAACTCACGTCTGTTCCCTAAGATCCCGACACATAAATCCAACAGCTTAACAGCCTTTTCCCCTGGATGTCCCATAGTATAAAACTCAGTATGCCCCAGTCAAACTGATTATCATTCACCCACCTGTCTCTTTGTAGTCCATCTATGTTTTGTTAATATACCCAGTTTCCTAGGTGTCATTCATCTACCCAGACACTCAAGTTGAAATCCTGGGAACCACCTTAAAATTTTCTTTGCTTATCCCAACATCCAAACACTAATTTGGGTTGATTCCACTTTTCTAGCATTTTCACAGCTGGCCCCACCATACCTTCCTTCCACACTGCAGAGGTCCACGTCCTCGCATCTCTTGCCTACAACACCATGTTAGCCATTTTTTTTTTCTTGCTCTATTTCAGACATACAGTTCTATAACCTGTCTTTTTAAATGTATATATAATGAATAGCTGTCCATATCAATACACATAATATTTAATTATTCCATCATGTTCCATCATATGAATGTATAATAGATTAATTTACTAGTAAAAATGTCATGATTAGGCCTTCACATGGCAAAAATATCTTTGGCTTTTGCAAAGTAATGTTATACTGGACTCTATCAGTCTTACCTTTCCCTTAAATCCAGCCTTCACCCTGCTTCCCAAAGGACTTTCTAGGACACAGACGTGATGCAATGACTCCTCTCAAGAAACAAAATCTCAACTCCTGAGCCCTGTTCTGAGCCCAAGAGACCTTTGCTGACATGGTCCCTAACCACTTTCCCTCCTCCTCTGCCACTACATTACAGGTGCTCTCACTCCACCCAAACCAAGCCTGTTTACAGCTTCCTGAACACACCTTACCTTCTCACAACTCTATACTACAGCATGTCTATTTTCTCTGCCCAGAAAACGCTCCCCAACCCAGCCCACCATTAGTCCTCAGCAAACCTCTACTGATATGTTGACTCTGCTTTAATATAGCTTCCTTCTGAGCTTCCTGGACCTGCCGGGCAGAATCAGTGCCTCCTTCCTTTTGTGACTTGCAACACTTATCACTCTCCTGGGAATGCCTCCAGAAAAGCAAAGACCTGGGACACAAAAGACACTAAATAAAATTTGATGGATGAATGACTTTTTTTCACTCCAACTAGACCCATGGTTCTTGATGCTGGAAGCACAATAGAATTACCTCAAAAGCTTTATAGATTCTCAACCCAGGACCCCATCCTAGATGTATTTAAACATCTCCTTGGCTGAGGCCTGAGCATGGGCATGTTTGAAAGCTCCTCCAGGCAATCCTAAAGAGCAGCCAGAGTTGAGATCCAATAAAATAGACTCCAAATCTGCTGAAAGTAGTGATACATGCTTTCTAGAACTCATAGAGTTCAGTGGGTCAGAGCTTGAAATCCTAAGTCAATCAAATCTGAGTTTATAACCTAGGTCATCAGCTTCCTAGTGAGGTAAGTTTTTAACCTCACAACCTCAGCTGAACAGATGCAAAATGGGGATAATTACAATATCTAACTCACAAGGGTCAAAGGACTGCTCTGAGAATTAATCATACAATGATTGGCCCTGTCTCTGGCACACAGTAAGAATGTCATGGGCTATTATTTACTATTGCTTAATAGTCCTCCTCAGTACCCAAACAAGCCAACATTCCCCATGGACATTTAGAAAACACTCATGGACCAACTGAATGATCCACTACCCAGAATCTCTCTCAGCATCCTTCATCTCCAACTGCATGTGCTATAACTCACTGCTAAGATCATCACTGCTAAAGGAAAGTAGTGCAAAAAATGCCCCTTCCCAGTCTTGACTGTTTTCAGAGATACTATTAAGTCAATTTTGACTTCTTCCACCTCTGCAATCTGAAAGGAAACCACATTCAGACCTTTTAACTTGATTATAATTCCAAAAGGGGGATGGAAACTCTTGACAGAAAGAACGAATCTGAGCATAAGGAGGCAGGCTGGTCTACCTCTTTGACAAGAAGTGGTAAAGGAGTAAACTAGTAAACATTTTTTGGTTGTAAGTCTTAGAATACTAGAGGTATGGATAAAATGAGTGCACTTATGTGCACATCCAGAAAGAGTCTGAAAAGCAATTTTTAAAACCTCTCACTCAAAAGGTTCAGTAAAACCGCAACTTTTAAAATTATTGATACTGTACAAATATGCCCAGGCTGTATGTTAAGCAACACTCAGGGACACAAAAACATACAAGATACTGTTCCTGCTCTTTAAACACTGAACTTGAAAAGCTGTCTGCTATCTTTGCAGTCCTTAAAGCCCAGGTACTAAGCTCAAAAATTATTCCAAACTTGATTATACATCATTAATGCCTAGATCTATTGTCTATTACATAGGCTTAACCTTTCCCAGACTTGTAGAATCAGATTCTCCATGGTAGGTGAGGTCTGCGATTCAATATTACCCAAGTTCCTTTATGTTATTTGATGCAATCAATCCATTGGTTGCCATAGAGCTTTGGGAATTAGGGACAGAAGTTTCATCTGGGGTTAAAAATACGGGTGAAATAGTAGGGTATCTGGGAAAATTTCAAAAAGGAGGGAAGGCTGGGCATGGTGGCTCAGGCCTATAATCCCAGCACTTTGGGAGGCTGAGGTGGGCGGATCACCTGAGATCAGTTCAAGACCCGCCTGGCCAACATGGTGAAACCCCATCTCTACTAAAAATACAAAAATTAGCCAGGCATGGTGGTGCATGCCTGTAGTCCCAGCTACTCGAGAGCCTGAGGCAAGAGAATCTCTTGAACCTGGGAGGTGGAGGTTGCAGTGAGCCACGATTGAACCACTGCACTCCAGCCGGGCAACAGAGTAAGACAAAAAAGGAGGGAAGATTTAAGCTGAACACTGAAAGAGGAATAAGATTTTGATAAGTGGAGTGGACACACATCAGTGTCAGATGCAGCATAAAGATGGGAATAATAAATAGCAGAGATGTTAACATTTACATGATTTACATGGCTCGTGTCACTTGATTCTCAAATGAACCTTATAAGGCAGTGCAGCAGGCATTGGTGGTTGCCTATATAACTTCCATCACTGCACCTCTTTCTACATTCCTAACAGAACTTGTATTTTGTCACAGTATCCCTCTCTGTGTGGGCCTGTGCTTAGAGGAGGCTGGGTCCCACTCTGTCTCCTCTGGTTTACCCTGTCCTGACATGATACACAAATGGTACTCTGCTGGGAGCTCTGAGCTTCTGGAAGCAGTTCCCTCCATCTGAAAATCTGTTGTCTCCTATTCGTCTTCTGTACATTTTAATATCTGTCTGGGTGTGATGCTAGAATTTCTGTAACCATTTTGTCATCCATCATAAAACAAAAAATAGCCAGAGGACAAAGTCCAATGCTCTAGAAGGCAGAGCAGAAAGATAGAAAGGACTTTGTCCTCCACAATGTCACTGAACCAAACAATTAACAACCTGGAGCTACCTTACCCTGAGACTCTATCACATGAGCCCATATGTTTCCCATGCTTCCATTTCAGGCAGAATGCTCTGTATCCTGTAGAGCCAAAGCATCACTGCTGATATAGGGAAGTATTATGATTCTTATTCTATGGAAAGTAGCCTGAGGTATGGAGCAATTAAAACTTGTCAAAGGGGGCCAGCACAGTGGCTCATGCCTGTAATCCTATCACTTTGTGAGGCCAACACAGGAGGATTACTTAAAGCTAGGAGTTCAAGACCAGCCTGGGGAAAAAAGCAAGACCCTGTCAAGAAAGAAAAGAAAAGAAAGAGAGAGAGAGAGAAAGAAAGAAAAAGAGAAAAAGAGAAAGGGAAGGAAAGGAAAAGAACAAACGCAAAAGAAAATTTAAAAAAAAAAACAAAAAACAGCTGGGAGTGGTGGCACACCTGTAGTCCCAGCTACTCTCGACTCTGAGGTAGGGGGTTTGCTTGAACCCAGGAGTTCAAGGTTGCAGTGAGCTATGATCACTCTACTGCACTCTAGGCTTGACAACAAAGACAGACCTCATCTCTAAAAAATAAAAATTAGAAGTTAAGTGAAACTCGTTCGAAGCGTAGAAGTAATACTGTAGAGCAGGATGAAGAAAAGGCTGAACAGGTAAGCTGAGAACCACATGACGCAGACAGAGCCACACGAACACCAGAATGATGATGCAGATGTTCTCCTGTGGACACTGGGAAGCTGTTGAAGGTTTCTGAGTAAGGATTGGCAAGACCAAAGTGGTGATGCCTGAAGATATATAAAAAGTTCTGGCTGGGCGCGGTGGCTCAAGCCTGTAATCCCAGCACTTTGGGAGGCCGAGATGGGTGGATCACGAGGTCAGGAGATCGAGACCATCCTGGCTAACATAGTGAACCCCGTCTCTACTAAAAAATACAAAAAGCTATCCGGGTGAGGCGGCGGGCGCCTGTAGTCCCAGCTATTCGGGAGGCTGAGGCAGGAGAATGGCGTAAACCCGGGAGGCGGAGCTTGCAGTGAGCTGAGATCCGGCCACTGCACTCCAGCCTGGGCCACAGAGCGAGACTCTGTCTCAAAAAAAAAAAAAAAAAGTTCTAACCGTGTCACTTTTTGTGGGGATAACTAGAGTACAGCCTGCTTCCTCACCACTTCTTTCTCCCTCACTTCCAGGGGTTGATAGTTCAGGCCCATGTGCCAGCCCTAAGACTTCAGGGTACACTCAGCATGCATACATTCACATGCAAGCAGCCATGAGACTAAAGAGAAACAACCTTTATAGCTACTTCAGAGAAGAGAGTGGTAGGGAATGCTCCAAACCATTTACAATCTGCTCAGGGTCCAGCTGAGGCAAGACAGGTTCTCTAGAAATTATTAATGCCAAGAAAATCTTCTCAGAAAAATAACTTTTTACAACCTAGGGTCTGCAAGGCTGATCTCCTTTGAGCTACAGAATGCTGATGTTCTGTAATTTGGGATCAAGGCAGGGCAGCTAAGACCAGGAAGCCAGCAGTTCATTATTTCAAGCTGAGCTTCCAGAGCTAACCTGCACACTAAGTTTCTGCTCTGACATCAGTTCACTCCTCTCCAAAGGTCCAGAGTGGAGTCAGGAAATCTTTCATGCATATCTATGCTGCCACTGCCTCCCCCAGGATGATTGAAGACTTGAGGTTCAGGCCAAAGACCACTTTGGATAATTGCATCCTATCTTTGTGCTACTCTTCTTTTGTGACTGTCCTTCTTGTCTGGCCTGGCCTAACTGCTTTAATCAGTCAAGTGCCTCTCCTCCCACTGTCCCTGCATGAGCAAAAGTTGCCCTGTAAAAACAAGTTGTCAATAACCTCCTAGTCTCAGTCCTGAACACTATTCTCAGGCCTGTCTTACAATCTATCACCTAAATTGGTTCCAGTGTTTCTGGAGCCTTTCTAGAGGTTGAGATTTCTGCTTGGAGTCTTTTCACAGTCTTTGTGTGTCAACAGACATTCTCCAATTTGGACTTTTTCTCTCTTTATTCAACCCTGACTCAGACTCTCCTTTGATTTTGCCACCTTTGGTTGTTCTGAGTACAACTTAGCCTTATTTATGCCCTTGGGCAGGTTGCCCACCAGAGTCACATGATTTGAAAGCTTGACCTGGCTGCTTCTGCTGCCAGTGCCCTGGAAACCCTAGGTTTATTGAACAAAGATAAAAGCACCTCAAAGCGCCCTAATGCCAATGTCTTCTGTAGCTACCTAGCTGCCCAGCTTTGCCTGTATTGTGCAGTACCTTTCTGTGTAATATAATAGGAAGATACTGGGCTTGAAGTCAGACACCTGATCTCTAAAACCATAGTTCTGCCATCAAGGGGCTGTGTAACCTTGAATAAGTGACTCCCTCCACTGAGACTCAGTTTCTTCATCAATTTAATGAGAGGCTTAAACCAGACAAACTTTGAGTCACTTGCCAGCCCCACACTTCTCCAAACACTCACCAGATGCCCGAATAAGGGCAATAATTGCCCAGGCTGAGTGTCCATCATAAATGGGTAGATCAAACATGAAATTATCCCCTGTATTCAAGGGTCCATTGTCCTGAGATTACAATGATGACAAGAGTGATAATAAATAGTATTTACTTACAGGGTACCATGGGTAGGTCACTTACTAAGCATTTGCAAAGATTTCTCATTTAATCCTTCTAGCAGCTAAGGAGATGGGTACTAGTGTCATCCCGATTACACAGATGAGGAAAGAGAAGCTTAGACGTATTTAATGATGTGCCTAAGCCACCAGCTGCTAAGAGGTAGAGTGAGGATATCAACAAAGTAGCTTCTTGGCCAAGTGAAAAAAGGCGCTCAGCAACCCAGCCAGCCCCTGCCCTATGGGGACTTCCAAGTGGGAATGCCAGTGCTTGGCACTGATGCTTACTCTTATAAATTAATGAACACTAAGGCATTTTCCAAAGGCTATTTACTGCCCCCATCAACCCCAGGGTATTGTTGGTCCTATGTTTCAGAAAACTCAGCAACTCCCATGACTGCTTCTCTCAGCAGGGAATATTTTTCAGAACTTCTCAGCATGGAGCCATGGCATTGCTGGAATAGAAGGAAACAAATCCCTTTCCACATCTATATTCCTTTTCACAGATTTATAAAGAGATGTTCTAGACGGTCATGGTACCCATCTAAGCCAGGAGAGACCAATAGCACACAGTATTAATCAGTATTAATTTTTCTTTTATTTTTATTATTACTATGAAGCATATGTTTAAAAGTTGACAATCTGGTTTCAAAACCTGACTTGGCCACTGCCCAACTGGGAAGCTTTAGTCTTTTTGCCTCAATGTGTCCTCTCTCAAATTAAGAATAACAGTATTCACTTTATATCTTTTTTTTATTAGAACAATGCCCAATGTTAGCAATTACTATTCTTTCTGGTTGATTTTTTTATTATTTCAATCTCTCTGTTAAATTTCCCATTCTGATCCTTTATCATTTCCTTCATTTCATTGAATTATTTCTCTGCCATTTTCTGGACATTCATGGAACTTCCTTAAAGCAGCTATTTTTAATTCTTTGTCAGGCAATTCATATATGTCCACTTCTTTAGGATCAGTCACTGTCCCTTATTTTGTCCCTTTAATGAGGTGATTTCATGTTTCTCTGTTTGTTCTTGTACATGTGCTGCCGAAGCGAGCACTCTCTGTTTGTTCTTGATCCTTGTGGCTATGTTTTGGTGTCTGTGTAACTGAAAAAAATAAGTAGTTATTCCAGTTTTCGCATGCTGGCTTTGTCTGGGAAATTCCCTTAGTAGTCACACCATCCAGAGATTCTGAGCAGACTGGTTAGCATGGTCCAGGGGTGGGCTTGCCTTTGGATTCCTTAGGCTGGCAGGCCTGTAGCCTGACTCCACGTGGGTGGACCTGTTGATTGAGTCCGCTGGGATAGCCTTAAAGCCTGTGTCTCCAGGGGCCAGCTTGAAGCCCACAGACAATGGGGCTGGCCTGTTGCTGAGGGCTGTCTAAGGCTTGGAACCTTTGGGAATAACTCAGTGCTGGGATAAGCCTGAAGCCCAGGGCCACTGAGCCCTGCCTGCTACAGAGCACACAGGCAGACGGGTAAATAAAGGATGAAACAGGAGGGATGCAGGAGGGGGTTGTAATTGTTTTCATTTTGGAAGTTGAAAGAACTTTGTCTAATGCTGATATAAAGAAGTGTAGATTCCTACTCCCAGAATAGAAAAGCCAGCTACATCGATATTGAGTGCCTGGGAACAGGGAGGCATCACTGAGCAGGGGGGAAAGCCGAAGAGAGGTTCATTTAACTAGGGAAAAGAAAGTCATACCTACTCTCTGCCAGGTACTCTATATACATTAAGCTATTTAAGTATTAAAGCTGTTTCATTTTATAAAATACTATTGTGAGGCCCATTTACAGATTTAAAAATTAAGGCTTAGAGAAGTTAAATAATACATTCAAGGTCACATGGCAACTCAAGCACGAGCTACACACTCTTTCCTGAACATCATACTGCCTTGCTGGGCCCTAGGGGGAAGCCAGCAATAACTAAGGAGCTCTAAACTGACGACCACTTTTCCTACCTCTGGCAGCCCTGCCAAGGAGATAATCACGTGCATTTCTCACACTTCTATCCTCTCTGGTTCATTTCTTTCCTCTGTTTGGTCATCATAAGACAGCCCAAGCCATTTCTCAGAGTTAGATTCATGCTGTGGGATGACAGGACTGACTGTCCGCATCTGCTCTCAGGAGGCCCTCGACATAGAACTGCAGCACTGATCGAGGCCTTCATTTGTCACTGAGGCCAATGTCTCAGACTTCCCTGCCAGCTCAGACTCCAACATGGGGGGACAGAGACTTGCTGGCTTCAAACCCGCCCCTGAGCCATCTGGCGGACCCGAGGATCCCAGGACAGTTGCCCCTCATTGCCCGGACACGCTCACCAGCATAGTGTGTACCAAGTGCTGAGGTCTGTCATTCTGACCTTGGGCTGGTAATGGGGGTATGAATTGGGGGCAAGGAGGCATGCATGCAGGTAGCAATCTCTCTGCTTGGTTGAGCTCACCAAGGAAGAAAAAAAAAATGAGTCATTTCTCTCACCAGTGGTGGTGATTGTATTTGTTACAGATATCTCTACCTCAGGGGCAGCGAGATCCATTTGCTATATGGCTGTGTATTGGAACATTAGGAAGAATACATCACCCTGCCTTCCCAAGCACTTTGCTAAATTTGCTCTTGCTTGTGATGTTCAGAAAACACACCCAGAAGGTCTAGTGAGGGCAGGGCATGCGAGAAGAGAGGACAGAGTGGGATGCTTAACACAGGCATCTCATCAGTCTGAGAGGCTGGTCACCAGCCTTCCTGAGATACAGGTCTCATGCTGTCAAGCCCCTGCTCAGAAGTCTGCTGTGGCTCCCCATGTCCTTCTGCCCTGAGTCCTAACTCCATCCCTGGGCTTTGGGAGTCTATAATATCTAATTGTACCCTATTCTCTCTCCTAACTTGAAACTGCTAAAACCCACATGCTTAAAACCTCTATACCCTTGTTACCTTGTCAGATTGCCCTTTCCTTTCCCTCCTTTTCCAAATCCCAAATTGTATTCCAAATTCTGCCTGACTTTTGCCTCTACATTTTACCAGCTTTGATTATGCTATAGAATGACATCTTTCTTCAAGCTTGGTGCTGCATTCACTCTTCTAGACCTTTTTTTTTCTTTTGAGATGGAGTCCTGCTCTGTCACCCAGGCTGGAGTGCAATGGTACGATCTCAGCTTACCACAACCTCCACCTCCTGGGTTCAAGAAATTCTCCTGCCTCAGCCTCCCGAGTAGTTGGGATTATAGACACCCGCCACCACAACTAGCTAATTTTTGTATTTTTAGTAGAGACTTGGTTTCATTATGTTGGCCAGACTAGTCTTGAACTCCTGACCTCCGGTGAACCACCTGCCTTGGCCTCCCAAAGTGCTGGGATTACAGGTGTGAGCCACCACACCCAGCTCGCTGTCTTCTTTTTAAAAGCTTTCAAAGTATAAAACTCCCATGATCTCCACTGGTTCTTCAGGCCTGGTTTAGAAGCCCCCATCAATGTTCACTATGTTGTTATTTTATCTTACCCAGCCTGACTCTCTCAAGATACAGATCAATGACCTCTCCTTTGGGTTGCACCCTTGATTTTCCTGCTCCTATTACTGGCTCTGCCTTAACAATTACCGTGTGTCCTTGGCTGCCATTTAACCTCGAATGGAATTCCTTCTCAGAGGCTTTATTGAGCAACTATGATGGTTAAATGAGCCAGGCAGTGAAATGGAACCAGCATTGTATGTGGCCATCCAGGAATATAAGCTTCCTTAAATCCTTGGTTCAGCCCAAATCAGAGTTCACACAGAAGAGGAACAAACATTTTTTCATATTTCTTAACTCTCAAGTTTTCATAATACTTTGTGAAAAAAAAAATGTTTTATACATACCTAGATGCACATATACACACAGACACCTAAAAACTTCAACAACAGAAATAAAAATTTAAAAAGATATTGAGCAAACATAAGCACCTAAAAAGTACAGTAAGTGACGAATTTTTATCATCCCTCTAAAATGTCTGGATAATCTTACTGTAAATCATTATTATCTTTATTTTTTTTTAAAAAAAAAAATGTGATATACTTGATGCAAACCCTAAAGGGCACTTTGGAGAAAAGCCAGGCTACAGGTTTATATTCTTCCCATTTTCAAATAAAATGCAAAAGAAAAAACTAGTAATCATTTTAATGAGCCTTTAAATAAATTCTTGGCCAGAGCACACTGCAGTAATTTATACAAAGAACCATATACATATATTTGCTGAGAAAGGGACTTTGTGACTTAAGACTGAATTTCCAAGAATTACTCTAGATTCTTTTTCCTTTAAGTGATGAGTTTGAATGGACGCACACTCACAGCCATTCCATCGCTGGGCACACTTGCAAAGGCAGATGGAAACTCCTAGACCAGTGTCTGTCCCCTCATTGATTCTCCTTTCTGCTTTCTTGGCCCTAATGGGGTCTGATACTTTCCCTTTTGGAGTACAATGGGTCTTTCCTGGTTCTATTTCTGGATACACCAAGAAGAAAAACGTTTGGACTTGGAATCAGTAAATGAGGGAGGTTTGGTTCACGTTTTGTTCTTTTCCTTTTTTTCACTTCTTCCTTTCATACATTTTCCCCTAAACCCATCTCCGAAACACTGCTCTAGCCACTTGGTAACTATGTTAATTTATGAGGCAGGAAAAAATGAGGTGGCTGTGAATTAACAAGAGTGGGACCATTTCTCTCCATCAGCAGAATAATCAATCTTTCTCAGGCAGTCAGCAAGTCTGGTTTTAAGAGACAAGGAAGAAGATGGGGAAAGAGAAAGTGGCAGCATGCCTCCTGGATAAGGCAGGACATGAGGCTCTTTAAAAATCCAAGCCTCTAGGAGCTGCATCCTCTCCAAGGAAGCCTGAAAGCCGGCAGCTCAGAGCTCAGGACGGGAGGCCCAGCAGCTACTGTGGTCAGCACTGAAGGCGCAGCCAGGCAGCAGGAACCTGGATTCCAGTCTGCAATCTTGATGCCAGCTCCATCCCAGTAGTAACAATCTTCCCGTTTCTGTAGCTTATTTCTTTCAAACAAAATTACAACTCTCATTTTCTCCTAGATATGTTCTTTATTTTTGCCATGGAAAAGCTCTCTTATTTGATTAAACAAAAATAAAATAAACTGCATAGGAGCAATTTGAAAGTCCAAAGAGACACCAACTTTGTTTTAAGGCTGTAGTAACTGATATAGCATCTCTTTGCTACCTTCTCCAGCCTTCTCTGTGGACCACAGCAATTCATTCAGAAGCCTATCAGCTAACATGTCAGTTTGGGGACATTTTTCCATTGGTTCTTCACCTGCTCATTGCCTGCCATACCTGTAGCCTTCAACAATAACATTTAAGATTTAAAAGTGAAAACCAAAAGAAGAAAAAGAAACCCAGAAGCCCCAAACAAACAAAAACCTACTTTTGCCTAAAGATTTGGGGGGAAATATTCATTTCCCCACTCATCCGCTGAATTGATGGGATTCACACTACCAGGGCAATGCCCATTGAAAAGTGGCGAAAAGCAATCAGCACCTCAGATGGGCTTGGAGCACGGTTTCTGCTGCCAGGGGGAGTTATTCTGGTAGTGCATATTCCTTATATGTTTGCCTTGGACAAAAAAAAATTAAGTGGTCTAACCTGGTCATTCTAACATAAGGCAACATGCCTATGTTAATTTCCCCAATTCAGCATTTACTTTTCTTAAAAAAGAAAAAAAGACTCAACCGAGTCATGTGTTCCACAGTTAAAAATTAAAGCATTTTGAGTTCATGTTCTTTGCAGGGACATGGATGAAGCTGGAAACCATCATTCTCAGCAAACTAACACAGGAACAGAAAACCAAACATCACATGTTCTCACTCATAGTGGGAGTTGAACAATGAGAGCACATGGACACAGGGAGGGGGACATCACACACCAGGGCCTGTCAGGGGGTGAGGGCAAGGGGAGGGAGAGCATTAGGACAAATATCTAATGCATCCAGGGCTTAAAACCTAGATGACGAGTTGATAAGTACAGCAAATCACCATGGCACACGTACACCTATGTAACAAACCTGCACGCTCTGCACATGTATCCCAGAACTTAAAGTAATTTTTTTTAAAAAAATTAAAGCATTTTGCTGACCAGGCAACAAAATGGCATTTTGCTAGTGGACGGCATTAAGAACAATTCATAAAAAAAAGCTAACGACCCTCCCACCCAAGTATATCTAACATGCTAGTTATACTTCTAAAAGGAGGGGACAGGTAAGTGATCTTTTATCCCCATTTTACAAATTGAGAAGGTGAGGATCAGAGAATTTAAATGACTTCCCAGTGCCATACAGCTAGTTAACAGAAAGGCTTAAAACAGAAATCCTGATTCTTTTCCCAGATAGCTCATCTGCCAAGGACCCAGCCTCTTGTTTCTTTATCAAACCATTTGGCCTTTGTCATGCTGCTCAACCATTCTGGCCAGTTCTTAATGCAAGGCTTGGTTTCCCACCCAGGTTCATTTGAAATGAGATTCCAGCTGCAATGCCCTTTGGGCTTTGAGAGTGAAGTACTGAGAGGCTGTGGATATCTCTGTAAACCGTAGATCCACCACTGACATTCAGCAGGACCAATGTGGAATGCTATCTTCCTACCACTTCATATTTGTGCTCACCTTATTCCCAGTTGAGGATCTCTATCAGATCAGAGTTCTCCAGCTGTCACCAGCCTTATGGGTTTGGCAGAGAATACTAGACTAGGAGTCAGTAAACTGCTCCAGCCCCAGCTCTGAGGCAAGTGACTCTATGACCTCAGACAAGTCCCTGAGTGGCCTCTTCTGTTCAGTGAGGGTCTATACAGTCTCTGAGAGCCCTTTAAACTCCAATATGTAGTGAGTCTAAGAATTAAATATGAGCGGAAATGAGTTAAATGAGCACATTAGACCAAGACACATGACCATCAGCAACAAATATGAGCAAACTGCTAACATCTCAGTGCCAAACGTCCATCATCTGTAAATTGCATGATGATAGTGCCAACATCATACAGTTGCTATTGAAGTATTAAATGAGTTAATTCATGCAAAGCATTTAGGATAATTTTCAGCACACAGCAAACTCTCAAAAAACTCTAGCTCCTTCTTGTATTATTGTTATTTGTCATTGTCATTATTATCATAGACACTTTATGAACAGAAGCAGATAGTAGCACTAACAGAGACTTCTTTGCTCCTTAACAGACGGGTTATTATGCGCATTTTATGAAGAGAAAAAGAAAGGCTCACAGAGGAGAGACGTCTGGTTGATGCATCATTAAGTCAATGGACATGAGGGAGTGTGGTAGAGCAGAGTTAACTTTCCACTCCCTATTGCAACATTTGGTGTCCTCTATTCTGGGTTACTAGAACAGGTCCAGGCAGCATCTCTAACTCTCTTGCCTGCGGGAGGAGGGTTGAGCGTCCCTGGGTAATGACTATGATGCTCCTATGAAGTTGCATTGGTTCATGCTGATAGAACCCCTCAATTGTGCCAGCAAGTAGTGCTGCTGCTCTGACCTCTACCAGCAGAGCCAGTGTGTTTCAGGGACCCACCTTTTGACCAAGGAACTGTAACTTCAGAAAAGATAGCCTGGGTAACAGGGCTTGACCAGCCAACATGTAGTCATAGAACTAAGAGCTATGAGGATTACACTTTCTTTTTTTTTCTTTTTCTTTTTTTTTTTTTTTTTGAGATGGAGTCTCGGTCCGTCGCCAGGGCTGGAGTGCAGTGGCCGATCTCAGCTCATTGCAAGCTCCGCCTCCCGGGTTCCCGCCATTCTCCTGCCTCAGCCTCCGGAGTAGCTGGGACTACAGGCGCCCGCCACCTCGCCCGGCTAGATTTTTGTATTTTTTAGTAGAGACGGGGTTTCACCGTGTTAGCCAGGATGGTCTCGATCTCCTGACCTCGTGATCCGCCCGTCTCGGCCTCCCAAAGTGCTGGGATTACAGGCTTGAGCCACCGCGCCCGGCCTGAGGATTACACTTTCTAAGGACTTCCCAATAGGTTATCCAATGAGCCACAAAATCCATGAATCATCACATGGTACCGCAAAGCCCTCTGAGAAACACTGTCTAAATGGTGGCCATCCAGATGACCTGAGCTGGAAGGGGCTTCAAAAATCATAGAACATAAACTTGCCATTATACAAATAGAGAAATGAAGGCCTGGGAGGGGAGTGGCCTATATAAAGACACTGAGTTACTCAAGGGCAAAACCAGGAGCAGAAAGCAGTCATCTGCCTCCTACCCCTACTCTAGTGGTCTTACCCTACAACGACACAAAAGTCCCTTTGCACTGAAGGATCAACCACGTGCTTCCTTTGAGTCAAAGGCTCTGTAAGCCACACTTGACTATCTCTCACACAAATAAGGGTATCAGTGCAGGTCCCCAGCAAGAGTCCACAAAGTGTTCTCCTGTGACTCTAAAGACCACTTTGCAAACACCAACTTTTCACCTGTAGACTTAGCTACCACTCCGAATACGCCACATGCTGCCAACTGGAAACAGGGATAACAGTAGATTTGGTACAGCCTGTTAGCCCCCAAGCCCTGAACTCCACCTCCTAAATAGTTCAAAACACAGACATTTCTTATTAAAATCTATATAGAAAAATCTCTTTAAGGCCTGGCGCGGTGGCTCACACCTGTAATCCCAGCACTTTGGGAGGCTGAGGCAGGCGAATCAGGAGGTCAGGAGATCGAGACCATCCTGGCTAACACGGTGAAACCCCACCTCCACTGAAAAATGCAAAAAATTAGCCGGGTATGGTGGCGGGCACCTGTAGTTCCAGCTACTTGGAAGGCTGAAGCAGGAGAATGGCATGAGCCCGGGAGGCAGAGCTTGCAGTGAGCTGAGATCGCGCCACTGCACTCCAGCCCGGGCGACAGAGCAAGACTCTGTCTCAAAAAAAAAAAAGAAAAGAAAAATCTCTTTAAAACTCAGAATATAATAGCAAGGATGTTAACAATAACTGGCTATGTTAGGCTCTCATTTTCACATGACAACAGTCATTTGGAACCTAATGGTGAAAGGCCCCTTACAGAAGGGCTTCCAAGTCTCTACCGGGCCCACATCTTCCTTGCCATTATCTTCGGGACCCTGCATGCATCAGAATTTGAGACCCAGGTCTGTGCAGGCAGTCATTTTCTTGGGTGCATCTTGTCTGCCCAAGTAAATTGCACATTTCTGAAAGCAGGAAACTCCCTCCCTCACAACATACTTTGCTCAGAGGTAGACATTTTAAAAAGATTGTTCAACAGCCTAAAATTACCTTCCCACCTTTTTGGCCTTACTTTAGTGTAAGAGACTTTAATATTTGTGGACTGAAAGTGTGTTACCCTGGCACTTACTTTCTCTGACCCTCCAACTATCTTGGGAGTTTGGTATTTTAAAATTCTGTGCTATGTTTTGGTTAAAGGTTTTCCAGGGTTTTAAAGATAGCTCAGGGTTATGTGCTGTATCCAGAGAGCGACACTGGCATAACCAGCATCCGAACCACACACGCAGTGCCTCTTGAACAGCTTGACAAAAGCGGCTTGCTCACTCTAAGACTCGCACTGGTAATTCCCACGATATTTCTGCAGGGTAGCCTGGAAGTAATTGTCCTTCTCACTGGTAAATCAGTAAGGAATGCAGGATGTAATGCTCCCCTCCTCCTCCAAGAAATGGCCAATCCTCTAACACTAATGAACGGAAAACCCCAGGCAACAGCGTTACCGCTAATAGAGTGATGACTACAACTCGCCTGGTCTCTATACCTGTGGCAGTGGCACCAACCCTGCAGGCAGATAGAGGTGAACAGGAATCCCGGACCCCCTCTTATTAGCTATTTTCCAAAATTAAGTGTCTATCTGCTTGGGCCTCAGTTTCTTCGTCTGTCAAATGGGGATAAAACTACCAAGCTCAGGAAATTAATAGTAAAACTTAGAATAAAATGTAGTAAGGAGCTTAGCCCAGTGCCTAGAACTTATTAGAAGCTCAATAGAAAGAACTCATTAGCCTATACTGTTGTCAGACCTTAGAGTTTTCATCACACACAATCACAGAGAGAGAGAGAGAGAGAGAGAGACATGTAGCTCTAATTATAGTAATTTGGTCACATTCTCTGGCTGTTAGACCAGTGCGCACTCTCTGCCATTTCCAATACACTGTCTCCAAAGTTGCAGATAGCAGTCACTTTGGAGCCAATTAGACAATAACATGCCTGCATTTCCCTGTCCACTCAAAGATTCATTCTCAAATAAGCTCGCCCATGGGAGTCAGGTTCCTCTCTGGTTAAGGCACAAAGCCTCTTTTTACAAAGCACAGCAAACTTGACCTTGACACTTGCCATTCTGCATGGGCCTGAGGACAAGAATCAACTGACAGTAATGAGTTCTGGGAACCCAGGGATGTTTATCTCCTGCAAGGGGAAGGAGAAGCTGGGAGCTAGAGCTCACTAGCCACACCATAATGGAGCCACTCCTCCGGGAGGCAAACCGTACACTCTCCTGCTTCCCGAGCTAATATACCATTCCTCATCTTCAGGTCAGGCTCAGATACATTCAGCAATGCTGGGCTCCCATAAGGAAGTTGGGCTCAAACCCAGGCAATGAGCTAATTGGTCAATGGCCGGAGAAAGGCAAACAACTGGGTATAAAAAATTCACATCAAATAGTCAGAGTGGGTCAAGGTCATAAAAATAATGCTGATGCCACCATGCCATAGAACAGCAGTCTAGGACAACTTCAACTGAAGCAGCTTCGTGCATTTCATATCAATACTCTCATTTAGACAGGGAATTATAAAACCCGCTAGATGAAATGATTATACCCTGCTCACAGCTTGTGAGAAAGACAGTACTCCCAGTCTAAATCCCAACTACCTCCAGGAAGCCCAGAATTGCTGAATGACTAATTTGTCCCCAAAATAAACCCATTGGGAAAGCTGCTGTAGATCTACCATTTATAGCAATATAGTCTTGGGGTAATTTATCAGAGTCTATTTTCTTACCCTGCCTACTTTCAAAGTGGCTGGGAGGATTAGAGATCATGTGGCTAAAACTCTTACAAGGGAGTTTAGGATAGTAGCTGCTCAGTTAGTGCTTACTGGGATGATTACTGGCAGAATGAAACTATACACAGATTAATACCTCTGCTTCCTTCCAACTTAAGGCTTTATTAACTATCTGTATTTGGATAATTTTATGTTGTTCAAAACTGTTTAAAAAATCAACAATTAGCTTTGGGAGCAACTATATAAATACAAGCTCAATTTACTGTTTTCCCAGGGGCAACAGATCTCACTTGATGTATTCACAGCCTCCAAGGAAAGCAGCAGCCATCTGTTAAATAAATAACTCATTAGGTGAAAAGCAAGTGCTTCTACAAGATGAACTCAAAAATCCGCCAGAGACTACTGCCATTGGCTGACTGATGAAATGGGTTGCTACAGATAATTTGGGTACTAACCAAATCCAAACCATCTTGCCTAACACAAGCTGAGATGAGTATCCATATGACCGTAAGTTTAAACTTGAAGACATAAAGAAGGAAACTTAAAAACAAAGTTGCATTACAAGGTTCCAGAGCTCTAGACTAATAAAGAAACAAATAAGGGTATTTTTATTTATTTCAAATTGTCATTTTGCCTAAGTGGCTGGAGAAGGGGGATTTCTACTAAGCTGAATATACTGGTTATGAGAAAGTCAGAATGTAGACTACGTGTGCACTGTCAACATCAAGAGGCTCAGAATACAATACATACCACTTAGTAAAGTGAAATGAATCCAATTTCACTTTTTCTTGGATGATTCAGGAAAGCACTTCAGATCATGTAGGACCCTTATGAATATTCATTAATTTCTTTTTTTTTTTCTTGAGATGGAGTTTCACCCTTATTGCCCAGGCTGGAGTGCAGTGGCATGACCTCTGCTCACCACAATCTCCGCTTCCCGGGTTCAAGCAATTCTCCTGCCTCAGCCTCCTGAGTAGCTAGGATTATGGCATGTACCACCACACCTGGCTAATTTTGTATTTTTAGTAGAGATGGAGTTTCTCCATGTTGGTCAGGCTGGTCTTGAACTCCCGACCTCAGGTGATCCACCCACCTCAGTCTCCCAAAGTGCTGGGATTACAGGCATGAGCCACCATGCCTGGCTATGAACATTAATTTCTATTACTATTCTCTAAAAAAATAAATCCATGCCATTGGCCTGCTGCTTACTTTTCCCCAATCTGAGTGAAGAAAATGTCGGTGTGTTTAACTTTCTGGGTGGCAGTGCCTCCTAGATGGGAGTTAACTATACTTTGGTGATGTTTCTCAGGCCAGACAACAAAATAGGCCTGACTTCTGTTTATTGAGTAATAGTTTCTGTGAGAAATGGCTCCTGAGCCCACTGCCTGAATGTCACCACGGGGAAGGATAAATGGAGGTGGTATTCCCGTGCCAGTGACAGCCAAATCCCAACTCTATGTTCCTTCCTACCCACAGAATCTGCCTTAATCCATCCCTTGTCTCCATCACTTCTAAGAACTTCTTAGTTGCACTAAGGAGAGTTCAGACTGTCAGAAGTAGAAAAAAAAAACAGCAAAAGACAAAAAGAAACATCATTATGGTATTTTCTAAGAGGAAACATACATGACAGATGAATTCCAAAACAGATACAAACAGGTACAAACCTTTATGAGCCATTTAGGAAAATCCTCACAAAAATGGTCTATCTATCATCTACATGAAAATATGGTTAATTCTGTTGTGGCCCAGATACAAGACAGTGATCAGTGCTGCAGGGCACTTTTCATGTGCCAAATATCCAGTTCTTGCTTCGCCCAAAGTGCATACGCCCACTGAGATCCAATATGCTCAAGCCACTTGTGTGGGATGGCAGGAGCACTAAACTAGGAGTCATCAGACCAAGTGACAAGGCTGCCCCTAATCTGCTGAGTTGCGTGGGTGGGGCAGTTGTCCTCTGTGGGCCTCTGCTTCCTTCTCAAGAAGGGAGAAGGGCAGGAGAAGAACTGAAAACCATCACTGCTGGCTTAATTCAGTCAACTCATCATGTGCCCATCAAGGACATAGCATTAAGCTTTAATTCAAGATCATAAAGCAATTTTGAACCCCTACGCTATCACTGTATAAGAAGAAAAGGTGCAAAAGATGAGCTGATGCAAATAAATCTGGCCTGACAATCAAGAGTCCTGGGTTCTAATCCTGACTCCTTTTTCTATCTGGCTATGTGAGTTTTTTTGGCTTCAATTTTCTCATCTGTCAAATGAGGTTGTTGGCATGGATAAATGATTTCTAACCGAGACTCCATGGACATCTTGGGTCCATGAGTGGGATGTGAGGTGTTCACAAAGTCCTCAAAATGTATGAAAATTTTTGTGGCATAGACATATTTTTACAGAGGCCGCCTAGAACTTTAATCACATGTGTAAAAGACTTGCAGTTCAAAAACTGTTAGGCACACTGTTGGTGGGAATGTAAATTAGTACTGCTATTATAGAAAACAGTATGGAGTTCCTCAAAACTTAAAAATAGAGCTACCATATGAACAAGCAATTCGACTACTGGGTATACATCCAAAGAAAATGAAACCAGTAAGTCCAAGAGATTTCTGCACTCTCGTGTTTTTTGCAGCACTACTCACAATAGCCATGATATAAGATCAACCTAAGTGTCTATCAATGGATGAATGAAGAAAAGTTGGTACATAGACAAAATAAAATACTATTCAGCCATAAAAAGGGAAATCTTATCTTTTGTGACAACATGGATGAGCCTGAAGACATTATGCTAAGTTAAATAAGCCAGACACAGACAAATACCATTTGATCTCACGCATATGTGGAATCTAAAAGAGTTAATCTCAGAATTAGATATTAGAATGGAGGTTAACAGGGGTTGAATGGTTAAAGGGGAGGCATGTTTGGGAGACACTGGTAAAAAAATACATAATTACAGTTACATAGGAGGAATAAGTTCAAGATATCTATTGTAGAGCATGATGACTATAGTTAATGGCAATATATTGTTTTCTTGAAAAATGATAAGAGGGTAGATATTAAGTGTTCTAACCACAAAGTAACTGTGAGTTATTGCATTTGTTAATTAGCTGGATTTAACCATTCACAACACATGTATACTTCAAAACATTATGTTGTACAATATAAATACATAAAATATTATATGTTAATTTAAAAATGAACAAATTAAAAGAAACTATTAATAACCACTCATCTAAGTGAAATCTGTGCTTTCTTCTAGCTCTAAAAATCCAATAATTTAAATAACGATACTGAAAACTGTGAAAATGACAAAGGTTTGGGACAAAGCAAAAAGAAACTACTCGAATAAAATCAATAACAGGTGCCTAAACAGCCAGCCTGATGATCAAAGCTTTGGCACTTGGCTAGTGGGCACAGTCTAGGGCCTGAGAGTCCCCTACAGCTAACTGGATCCTTTGGCTATCTATCACCAATGCTGAACCAGAAGACAACCATTCTGCTTCTTCCCTTTGCTGGATGTACTTAGGGGTACTGGAGGTGGAGGTGAGGAGAAAGTCTATGGATGCACATTATGCCGCTAAAGGCTCAGGTCAAAGCTGCTCCGCTCTGAGCAGCATAAACAGGCACAATTCTCAGCCACAGTTTGGACTCTACCATATTAGAGATCAGAGACATCCACACAATGGTTTGAAGCTCGCTCCTGAGCTTACCTTGAGGAAGAAAGCCCTGGCAAAATGACGGGGAAATGCAAATCAGATTGCAAGAGAAGAGCTTGGTGGTGCCATTTTTTTTTTGTTTTTGTTTTTTTTTAGCTTTTTAGAAATATTAAAATGACCTTTAATGTGGTCATTTTGGTGCATGTATTTGAATCATGTCTGCCTAAGTTTCTAAATAACAGTGCTTTCTTAGCTGGAGAAAGAGCACATCTCCCCAAAGATAATATACGGTGCAATATTTGTTTTCTAAAACTGCTCATTGTTCCATAGAATCCAGGACTCCTCCTCCCAGTAGATTTCCATGGCCAAGGTCTGACCTTATATGATTTCATCCTGGCTGCTAAATCAAGAGGAAAACAGAGAAGCAGAGGTGCCAGAGGAGCCTGGTCTGCCCTCTGCCTCAGAAGCAGCACAGAATCAAGTTGAAGAAGCCAGGAGCAGCCTTTCGTTCATGTGGCAGAATCAATCTCCTGGGAATAAGGGGTTCTCAAAAAATGTACCAGCAAGAGGAAGGCTGTGGAAAGACTCAACTCTAAAGTTGAGCAAACCCATGCTTACATTCTAGATGTGTTACCACCATCTGATTCAGGGTAGAAAGTTACTTCATCTCTCTGAGCTTCTCTTGCAAAATGGGGACCATAATAGTTTCTATCCCATAGATTCATTGTGAGGATAAGTGAGATGAGACATAGGTACATAGTTTTACTGGTGGCATTACTATCACTGCTGCTGTCACTATTATTATTACTATCAAGGCTGTTGTTAGAATTACAAAGTGTTTATGAAGTTCCCGGCATATAAATCAGGCCTCTGTAAGTGATTCCATGACTACTGAGTTTTTTCCTTAACCTCTGGCCCTAATCAGCAAAGCGACCCAGCAGGAGTGCTCAGGACCTACTGACCCAGCCTCTTACCTTCCTTTTGTTGGTGGGATTGACATAGAGGTAACTGAGGACAGTCTTCAAACCCACTTTGTCGTTCAGCTTTTCATAGGTGGTGCCATAATCTGTCGACCTGCAGGTAAAAGGGAAAACAGAAAGGGAGAGATCATTTTATCAATAGGCAGCTATGTCTAAAGGGAAGCCAGGCTCTCCCCCGACCGACCAGCACCTTTCTTCCAAAATCACATGAGTGCTTAAAAGTGTTCTTCAGAGATAAAAAGCCCTATTAATTTTAGAAGAGCAATTAGGCTAATGCATCTGCTTACTACCTAAGCGTGCTCCCCTTTGCTCCCAGCCTTTCTCAGAGACCTACTTTTTTACCCTTTGTGAAATTGTTTGGTGAAAGGAGCTGCTGGAGACTACCTGACTCCCATGCTGCTCAGCCCCGCCCCCCGCCCCCCGCCCACCCCAGCACTGTGTGGAGCTGTGGAAGCACACAAGTTCCCATCAGCAGACCCTCTGTATGGGAGTTGTGTGTGGAGGCCATGGGAGAGTGGCCACGCTGTCTCCTGAGGTCACCAGGGTACAACCAACTTCATACTCACTCCATTGAGCCTGAAGCAAGGGACCCTTGGAGGTCCCTAGAACCTCATAACCCCAGAGAACTTACGGGGTCCAATGGCTAAATAAGACCACACCAGGCAGAGGGTTGGATGCTTTACATAGGGACAATGATGTGGGTGTGTCCAGGGTGAAAAGCCTGTGGCACTGGGCTGCTTACAGGGGAGGGGTTCATCATTCCAGTGATCCCGCTGGCTACCTGCTCCTCCTCTCCAGCACACCAACTGATGCCAAAACCAGAAGTAGAGGCTCCTTTCTTTCCATCCTGCCTTCCATGGTGGAGGAGGGAGACAGGGTGCCAAACAGTGAGATTAAATTAGTTGACCTCCCTGCCATACTGTTCACCTGCCCCCAAAACCTACCCCACAGAGACCTCCCTCCCTTTTTCCACCATCTGTATCATCAGTTCTCACCTCCTCTTCCCATTATCACTATCCTTGGCTAGACTTACAAAACTTCTCCAACTCAAGCTTTAGAAGGACACAGAGGTCAATGCATTTTCTCTGTAGTCAACTGACCTTGTAAGGGCCTGAAATCCACCACAATCTCAGTTCCCAACTCTGGCTCTGAGCCTTGCTTTGAACTGGCATTTGATGCCCTAGTAACCACCAGCTCCAGCCTTTGCTTTGAGCCTTTATCCACCTTCTAATGCTAATCAGTGCTTCCCCGGCCAACAACTTAGCTTCAGAAGCTTAGTACTTAAAACTATATAACCTTTGTCTTTTTTTTAAGAGACAGGTTCTCACTCTGTTGCCCAGCCTGGATGGAGTGTAGTGGCACAATCATAGCATCACATCAGCCTGATGGCTTGTGCCTCAAATTCCCGGGCTTAAGCCATTCTCCCACCTCAACCTCCTTCCCAATGTGAGGACCATTAAGAGTCATCCCCACCCTCATCCAAGCTGGCAGATTCCTGGTCCCTGGGCCCAGTGTAAACACCCACCTGTACCTCCTCTGTAAAAGCTTCTCTAGCCCTCCTCCCAATCACTGCTTGTCTCTTTCTGCACCAGAACAAATTTCTCCATCCTTAGGCACCCAAGGCACACTGTACATGTCTCTTTTCTAACTTTTCAATAGTGGCATGATTGATTTCTTTTTTGTTTCCCCAACCACAATGTAAGCTCCTCAAAGAATTAAGGAACATCATAAAATTTCCTTCATAAGAGGAAACAACATGAACTTTGGGTGTAGCAAAATCGCTGTTTCATTCCTACATCCAGAGCTCTCTGGTTACATGACTGTGCACAAGTTATTTACCCCGCTGGAGCCTCAGGTTCCTTATCTGAGGAATGCAGATTCCAGGTGTGGTGGCTCACACCTGTAATCCCAGCACTTTGGGAGGCCGAGGTGGGTGGATCACCTGTGGTCAGGAGTTTGAGACCAGGCTGGCCAAGATGGTGAAATCCCATCTGTACTAAAAATACAAAAATTAGCCAGGCATGGTGGCGGGCACCTCTAGTCCCAGCTCAGGGAGGCTAAGACGGAAGAATCGCTTGAACCCAGGAGGCAGAGGTTGCAGTGAGCCAAGATTGTGCCACTGCACTCCAGCCTAAGTGACAGAGCGAGACTCTGTCTCAAAAAAAAAAAAAAAAAAAAAAAAAGAATAGGGATAATTTAGTCTCACAAGGCATTTGTGAGGTTACAAAAATATAAGACATGGGAAATCTCCTAACAGAACGCAGGTATACTAAAACAGAATGCAGGTATACTAAAACGTTAAAAAATAAACCAAAGTGAAGAGGCATTCATTCATTTCTCCTTTCTCCAAAATGTACAGGACAAAATTTTACACATTATGCACACCCAGCATGTTTACTGAATAAACAAATGTCAATATTTCAAACCCTCTCTAGGCTACTGGCTCCACATGATAATCGGTTATGCTAAATTAATCATCAGTCTCCCAAAAGCTGACTTCTTATTCTCTGACTTTTGTCTACTACAGGCACAGAAGCTCTGGGAATCACTACCAATCTTTCTCCTTGCCTTTCTCTCTACAACCCAGATCACTCTTCAAGTCTTAATGATTCTATTTCCTAAATAACTTAGATCCCTGGTATCCTTTCCATCGTCACACCAATGCTGTGGCCCATACATCATCATGTTTGCAACAACCCCGCAATTTGATGCTCTTCTTGAGTCTTCTCTCTCCCCCACTCATCCTCCATGTTGTTACCAGGCTATTTTTCTACCCCAGATCTGTCCACCTTGCACCTTGGTAGTAATTGCCCATTGCACACAGTCAAGCTGAATCTTCCAAGCTAAGTCTTGTAAAATCTGGCTTCAACCTCCCTTTCTGGACCCATTCCCAGCCACTTGCTCCTCTGGCCCTTTCTCTCCAGCCTCGCTAAACTTTCCTGAGCATGTCCTACATTCTCCCTGCCCTCCAATTCTGTATGCATCATCTCCTTGTCTGAACTATCCATCCCTCTTTCCTCTACTTGGCAAATTTTCCTCCAACCCTCAACATCTAACTCCAACATCATCCTTTTCCAGCTTTCGCAGGGGAAATTAATCACAATCTCCTTTGCGGTCCTGTACTATCTTGTATGCATTTCTATTTAAGCATTTATCCTGTTGGTTTGGCTATACTGTCCTTATTCTGGGATCTCTTCCTTGGCTGTAACTCCTTGAAGACAAGAACCATTTTTTATAACAGCTCCAGTGTCTTGCACCATGCCAGGTACAAAGCAAATGCCGAAAGTATTAGTTTTTGTATTGTTTTAATTTGTCTTTACTTGTAAGAATGAATGGATAAATGAGCTTGTCCAAACCTACTCACAAGTTTTTAACCAACTACTGATGTCTAGTGGTAATTCAACACACAGCAAACAATGCCTAGAAAACACATTTGATGCTTTCGATGCTAGCACAATAGTGCAGACGGTACAGTCTAGCAAGTTCTGTCCTAGGGAAGTGTCTGTAATTCACTTGTACTAGAATTCAGGTTAAATGACAAATCACCCTGAGCAACTATCCTATGCAGTGCAAGAGTGGAGATAGACCATGATCTCTAGAGGCTGTCATTTGCATTTTTATTAATCCAAGTAAAATATTTTATAGAGTTAATTACTTCTTAATTCTACACTCTTGAAGGCATAAAGGCAGCATGGTGTTGAGAAAGAACATTGAAGCTGGAGCCTAGAAATCGAGACTGTAGAACTGATTTTCAAATGCACTCAACATGTTACCCTGGACAAGCCACTTTTTGAAGGCTGTTAAAAATGATTCTGACACTGGTTAAAATGATGAAGTAAACTTTATTTGGGACTACTGCAATATGTAGAGGGACTATTGCAATGGGATTTTGCAGCAGGGGAAAGACATAGGGCTCAACTCCAAATAGAACAAGGAAAAGTGGGAATTTTTGACAAGAGGCAGAGGAGAGGTCAGTGGATGAAAAATTGCTAAAAGGAGAGGGTAATTCTTTGCTAAACTAACCTAACAAGATTCTTGCTGAATGCAGGCCAGGGTGATCAGATATTACCTAGATTATAGTGGTGGATGAGGACTTTGATTCGCAACAGAGGTTGGGAGATTCTGGCTAACCTGACTTAGAAGGATTCTTGTTAAAAATTGGACTCTTGAGAACATGCCCAAGCTGGGGAGCCTAGTTTTAAAAAAGCCCAGAGGATTCTAACTCAAGTTTGGTTAAGCATCTTTGTCAAGCTCCATTCCATCATTAACATGAGAGGTTTACTTACATAATCCTAAGGTCCCTTACGGATCTTAAATTTTATTAAACCACCAACACAATGCTAAGTTGTTTTCCAACTAGCATCTTTTCCTCATACTATCTATAGCAAAAATCTTAGAAGAGCTAAATTCTCAGGGATCCCTGCAGGACTGATGGAAGTCACAATAAACTTCCTTCCTGAATCCAAATAACTCTACAAAAGATAGTATGCTGGTCACCACACATGGTCTCACTTTCACAAGCTGCATGACAGATTAACACTGACTTTGCTATTTTCCAAAAGTGGCTGCTGAAAAGAGGGACTTCCCAACAAAGGACACCCTCTACGTCTCAGCCTCCTCCATGCCTCTGGCAGATTCTGCTGATTTAGTCTGAGAGGAACAAGTCCTATTTGATGAAGATACCTCAGGGAGCCTGGGAGCCTATGGAACCAACAGTGCCCTCGACTCTGTCCTTTCCAGTGCACACTGCACACTGCCCTGACCACAGCAATCTGTGGGCCCATTTGGCCTGGAGTGAGGGGCCAATGTTAGAGAGGTCTCAGCCCCATTGCCAGAGACAGTTATACTGGCAGAACTTGCTCTTACAAGAAAGCAAACCATCCTCTCTACTCTGTGATTCCAGACACCAGCCAGTGAGGTCACTTAGAGAAAACAGGCTCATCTCATCAATTTTAAAGCTAGCCTCCCAAATCTTGGCACTAGGTTCATAAGACTGAAATGTTCAGAACACTGGAACCATGACACCAGTGCGCTGAGCCAGCCATGGGTCTGGCACTCTGCCAGTTACCATTCTGAATTTTTCAGTGCACACAGCTAACCTGGAAGGCAGCACATAAGGTGAGTGTAGCCACAGGGCTCTGGCTCCCGTGCTCTGGATCCAGTTACCCCAACCCCATTCCACTGTCACATGTGTGTGCACACACATGTGTGTCTCTCTCCCTTGTTCTTTTTTTTTCCTTATGAATTATTTCCAGCACACAGAAAAATACAACGCAATGCCCATCATTTGGCCACTATTAGATTTAACAAGTGTTTGTGTGCATAAACAACATATAACCTTTTTGAGTGTTTTTACATGTACAAAAGTGTTATCGCATAGGATATATGTTCTGCAGCTTGCTTATTTCACCCAATATTCAGCTTGTGAGATGTACCTGTGTTACACACCTAGGGGTCATTCATTCATTTTAACTGCTATCTAGTGTTTCAGCTTATGAATAAACCATTCTTTATCCTTTCAAACCACTGAGAAGTATTTTTTTTAATTTGCTATTATAAACAATGTTACGATGAACATTCATATGCATGGCTTCTTGTGTATCTGTGAAGAAAAGTTTTTCTGGGGTGGCATCTCCATGTGGGTCACCTCTAGGCATAATTTCTACTTCACTGACTATTGACAACATCTTCTCCAAGGAGGCTGTACCTCCAAAGAGACACTGCTCCTTGGCTTCACCACCTGCTCAGGCACCTGCTCATCATCTGGCAGGTCCTGTCAGCTACCTGTCACTCACACTACTCTCCAGGTACCTGACGCTGACTGGCAGACTGGGCATCCTCCCTCTTCAACTTTCCAGAGGTGCTCGGGACTATTCTATGGCATCATCTCCTAGTCTGAGTCCTGAAACTGTTCACTGAGTTCTTGTCTCCTCCAGAGGCATTCAGAAGGACTTAGTGCAGACTACTACAATGTGGGAGGAACCCCCAGCCTGACCTGCCATACACTTGGTCTTTCCCACAGGGCCACTCTCCCACTGACAATTCCAGGAGTGGAGGTTTGAGTTACCATATGCTTTTTATCTACCCAGCAAGCTCCCACTCCTCTAGTGAACTTCTGGAGGAGAGGCTGGTGGCAATAAGCATATGGGCTGCTATTTTAAAAGAAAAAAAAAAACAGAAAAGACATCCAGTTGATGCAGCCAAGTCAGCCTCTCAGTAGAGCTGAACTGCAGCTCAACCTCCCTGTCCTAATGCCCCAGTCTGGCCAGAGATAGGCACTCTGCCAGCTCTCATAGGGCCATCTGATGTTCTTGATCTAGGTGAGCACATGGATGACCTTATCCAGTCGGCACCTTCTCCTGGTGTTTACCACCGTGGTCCTCAGCCCTCTCTTCATTTCCTCTCCTCTTCTTGCCCCTGAGCTCTGCAAAACTAGGGATCATTAACCCTGGCATCTTTCACCAGTCAGAATTCATCTCCTCAGTGGCCTGCCTTCTAAGGGATACAATCTAAAATTGGCAGACAACCACAGTTGTGGTTGTTCCTTTCCTCTCAGCAACTTCTGCATTTCCATGTTTGGCTCATTCCTTTGCATACATTTATCAACCATGGCACCTGACATGCGCTAGGCACACTGTGCTTTGCTTCCCCTTTCTGACCATTTAAAGTAGCTCTGGCTCAGGCTGGTAAACTTTTTTTCCTGCAAAACAACCAGATAGTAAATATTTTGGGTTATATGGACCTCCGCCACAACTACTCAACTCTGCCCTTTTGCAGCTCCAAACAAGCCAAGCACAATAGCAAAATGAAAGGGAGGGGTTTGCAAAAGCAGGAGGGGTATGATTTCGTGGTGCTGTTCTAGCTGGTATCAGCTAGAGGTAGAGAATATCAGCCTCTGCCTCTATCCCACTGCCCCCCTTCCTCTCCCCAGTCATGTTCTCACCCTGCTTTTGTCTCTAAGACAACTTCTCAAGATTCCTGCCTGGATCTCTGATGCCCTAGAGCATCCTTCCCTGCCCGGCTGCCACACCAGGTCAAACATCTGCCTCTGTCTGGCATTCAATGCCTTTGTAGTTTACCTGCTTTGCTTTACCATTGCCTCCAATGTCCGGATTGTCTCCTTTTTGACTCCCAGCTCCAGTACTCATTGTACTACAAAAATCTTTCCTATAATTCCCACCCACACCCTCCTCTGCATTTATACCAATTGCACCTAAGAGCTCCCTATTTATTCTCTGAATATACAGATATGCTTTTGATCTTTTCAGCAATTGCTAAAAGCTTCTTAAAAGAACAATCACAAATAAACTTTGTTTTAAATTTCTGAAAGTGCAGAGCACAGTTCTACATAAAGAAAACAAGAAGACTGGAGTAGTACAAAGACAACTGAACTCAGAGCCAGAACTAGCTATGCAAGCTTTTCATGTCTCTGATCCTCAGCTCAGACAATAGGGTTGTTGTTACTCAGATTCAATGAAGAGTAATAAGATACCTAGCTTAGCATCCGCTAAAAGCCCTTGTTCCGTATATGCTTATGGCTGTCATTTTTATGAATACCCCTGATTGTATTGTCCTCGAGGGAAATCACCTTGTTTTCTTTTTCTTGATTTATATTCTTTACACTTAATAGGGGTTAGGCACATGGATACCCAATAAATCATTAAAGGATTTGTGGGCACTGGTTCCAACTGTCACCGTGAGTGGATGACAAGACCCAGTTGCCTGGAGAATCAAAAAATAGAATTATGCTTCCAAGTGCCAGGCCTTGGGAAGCACCCACTAGCAGCTCCTTCAGGTATACTCCACTGAGATACACTGAGGATTGTCAACAATCAAAGACCATAGGCTATTAGGTGCTCTGGTGTGTGGTGAACCACAGCCCATTCCAAGGTCAGGGTCAGGACTTCCCACAGCACAGCTCCAGACCAAAGGCTGTTCAGAGAGTTGTGATGGAAAAGCACTGATGCTCCCCTCTGGCCTATTCCACTCCTCATTTTAGGGCCAGTGCCCAAAGCCACATTAATCTGTATCTTTGTAATGGCAGAAGCCCAGCATGACCACAAATAACCATCCAGATAACTAATTTCAGACCTGAAGCCAAAAGTAAGCCATTTAAATAGCTTCATTCTCCAAGTGGGTATTGCCCTACCCTCTGCTTCAGAAACTCCACAGGAAGGCTGATGCCAATGCAAAAGCTTACACAGCTCTCCCTGACCTCTTGTTACCTGACTCCTGGCTGCATTGTCTAGTCTCACAAAGAGAGGCAATGATACAGGATAATTAATTCATCTCTATTTCCTCCTGCCCCCACTATTTGAATGAGAGCCATCACAGGTTCTAAATGCGGAAAATTGGAGGTTCGCTGTCTTTGGAGACCAGTCATGCAGAATCCATGGTTTAAATCAGGTAAGTTGTAGACCCACCAGCTTCCCAGCACACATCTCAGCTGGGACAGAGGCTGAACTATGTGGGGTTGGGCCAACATTCAGATCTTCAGTTTCTTTCTTTTCCTTTCTTTCTTTGGTGTGAACACATTAGTTCTCACTGAAGACCTTCAGTTCAGATAATAGGGTGGTGAGTTGTTATATTTAGGTTTTAAAATGCCAAAAAATCTAACCTATCAGCCAAAAGACCTATTTGTATCATGCACGTAAGGGAAAGAAAGAAGCCCTCCAGGGAAAAGAAAGAGCACAAACAGGCCGATGAAAAGGTATGACAGCCCATAATTCACTACATCTCTGTTGATATGAACATAACTGAATAACAATCATCAGGGAGAGGCTAAATAGAGCATATTACACACACACACACACACACACACACAGAGACACAGTACTATACAGCAGGATTCAAGAGTAAAACAGATATCAGTTATTGACCTGAAAAGTCTCTAAGACATAATACTAAATATATTACACACACACAGTCTATCCAGACACAACAAAGCAATACATTTCCATTAAGTTTATAAGTGTGTAAACAAATACATACAAAATCTAGTGGAAAATACATAAAACTACTAATAGAAGTTACCACTGGGTAGGGAACTGGGGTGGGCTGGGGTTAGGTAGCTAGAAGCACTTGAATTTACTTGTAATGTTGAGATGTTTTCAAACAAAAATGTATCCAAGTGTCACTCATGTAGTTAAAAATTATAGTAATAAAGTGATTGTTACCAAACAGTCACTTTGTTAATCAACAAATTAACACATCTGTAGGAGAACCCAGTTACAGATAAGCTTCTGCATTCAAAAAGGCAGACCAACAGAGTCATAAGAGGATTCATTTCAGAGTCGAGCAGATTTGGATTCAAATTCAGTCTGTGGAGCCTCAGGCTAATGATGTAAACTCATGTTTCATATCTGCTCAATGGGAATATAAATGCTGCCTTCGTAGGATTTTTGTGACGCTTATATAGCCCTACTGTCAGAGGGTTCACTTCGCTGTCGGTTGTTGGGGGATACCACGGTACACCAATAATATTATCACTGGAGGAGAAACTGCCTCATACATTTCTGGGCAAACAACAGCTGTGTTACAGCTACATAACCCCAGTGGACAAGCTAATGGCACCCCATTCCCACCACATCAGCAGTAAGCTACCAAAAGACACATGGGAAGATGGGGAGTCTGCAACACATAATCAAAGATAGCCTCCAGCAGGTGGCCAACACTTACAAATTAAAGTCTAGGGAAAACGGACCCAACTTTTCCACTAAGTTTTCCTGCGGAAAAAAATAATGAGGCCTACACTAGCAGGTGCTGGACAGTTTTAGCAAGGCATCGCTGTCTAAAAAATAAATATATTTACCATTTCTCTTTAAAATTTTATAGAGCCGACTGGGGCCCTGTGACATGTGCACAATTACATCTGTTTGGGCACACCCAGAAACCTCCAGGATAAAATGTGCAGCCACCTAAAGAAGGAACATGAATGGATGGAGAGCCTTCAGACCACCTTCCTACCCTCAAGAAACTAAATTTTGTGTTCCACTCATCTTTAAGTATTTTCTGTCTCAGTAATAAGCACAATGCCTTGCACATGGAAGGCACTCAATGCTTTCATTAATCACTTTATCAGTTAATGCAAATCTCTCCCCTCCCAGAGTCTTCAGCCCCGGAGAGAAGAGAGTATCTCCTTCTGCTGCCATCTTCTCCGATGGAGCCTCCGATCTCACCTACCTCTGCTTTCCCAGTGCTCAGCATCTTCATCACTCTCAGAGAGCATCGTATCTGCTTTCTGGGACCACATCTTTTTCTCTTTTCTGCTGTTGTTTTATGTCGTTATTTAACTTTTTGTGCATGACACTTCTTACTCCAGATAGAATAAGGTCTCTGAAGTCAAGGGACTACCTTGGCCGTCTCTTTTAACCCCTAAATCATGCTGAATAATGCCATGCAGGGTAATCCTCAAACTGAGAAAATATGTCCCAGGGACTGAAATAGTCACATTCAGACAGATTCCCTTCTGACTGAAACTGTTCTACTGTGAGAAACTAACAGCAAAGCAGATACTCCCTTTGTGCTGGACCAGTTTTACCCGTTATCCTACTGGCCATCCAGAACAGAAAGAGGGCTAAAGTCTTCCGACACATGGTGTCTCCTAACACAGGCAAGAAGAGGAAATTCCCAGTTACCAAGGAGTCAATTACAGCTCTTCTTTTTGAGCCGCTAATACTACAGTAACTTCATCTCCTTTTGGGTCCAGAAACGTAAATTTCATTTATCTCTTCCTTTGTAAGAATTATGGAGTGATTGCTATGCTCTCTGTGCTGTGTTAGATGCACATCATTTAAAACAACTGCCTATCGGATCCTACATTTTACACTGACTGTTCTTGACAATAGACCCGAGGAGTGGGGCATGAAAAACAGTCTCAGTATTTTTTAAGCTTTCTTTTGAATGGCTAAGCAGGAAAAAGCAATTAGCTAGAAGTTGGATTTATTGTCAAGTCATAGACTATGTCTTAAACTTTCACAGTGACTCTTAGAGAAGTGTCCCCTCCAAGATCTGAGGCAGTGCTCATCTGAACCCACGTGACATGGACTGGCTCAGTAGATTGGTTTCCACAGCCTTGAATAAAAGGAATGTCACATCCTAGGGTCTTTTAAAAAAATACTGAAAATTTATGGTAGAAATACCCTTAAATCTTAGAAAAATGATAATGCACAAGATAGCCATATCATATAGAAAACCTCAGTTAACATTTTGGTGTGTTTTTCTTTAACCTTTGTGTGTTTACAAAATTTGGGGTCATTATTTATAGAGTTTGGGTCCTGATTTTCCATTTAACATAATATTGTAAGCATTTCCACATATTGTTACATATTTTTCAAAAATATCATTTTATTTTAAAGCCTTACAACATTCCAGTGTATGAATGCATCATAATTTACTTTAACTATCTTCTCTGGCCAGTTGGTCAGTTTCTAGCCAAAATCTTGTATTAAATAACTTGAATGTGTATTGTCAGACATAAATCTTTGTATGTATCATTATTTGTTTCCCTAGAATAGATTCATATAAGTGCAATTACTAGTTCAAAGGATAAAAATTATCATTAAAGCTCTTGCTATAAACTGCCTTACAGACATACTCTGGCCAACCTGCACTTCTGTTAACAATGTATAAAAGTTCCAGTTTCACTGCATGCTTGCAACATTTGGCATTATCATTTTGAAATTCCTGTACATAGATAGATACTCTAAGATACCAAAGGACATACACATTGATGCCAAAGCGTGATAAAAATCTCTGAGTCCTTTACTGTATCTCCATACCAGAATACCATGTCTTTAACAGTGGTTGGTCCTCAAACTTCTATGACTCAGAACTCCTTTATACTTTCAAAAGTTACTAAGGATCCCAAGATATTTAATTCACGTGTGTTATATCTAGCAATACATATTAAAACAGAAATTACATCTGAGAAAAATTTACAAAATTGACTCAGTTTAAAATAACAATAACCCTGTTACATGTTAACATAAATAATTTTATTTAAAAAACTATAGTTTCCAAAACAAAACAATTTCATGACAAAACTAGCATTCTTTTACTTTTCAAATTTTTCTTTCAAAGTTCTTTAATATCTAGTTTAATAGAAAATACATGGATTCTCGTATCTGTTTCTACATTCAATCTGTGATAATATCAAATATGTCAGGTAGCCTCTAGTAAACTCCATTGTACATTCATAAGAAAATAAGAGTTTAAAAGGCCTATAACATTTTATTATTATTAGGGAATAGTTTTGACTCTATCCATCCTCTGAAGAGAGTGGTGGAGGCCCCCAGGGGTCCCTGGGTCATACTTTGAGAACAGCTGTTCTGTGCCAAACAACTCCTGGGTCCCAAGCAGACTGTAACTTACAACACGTCTTATTAGCATTATCATTATTATTAAATCTATGCCCACTCGCAAATTTCTTCTCACTTCAAACCTTTATAGTTAACTCCGGCTCCTGCGTAAAGCCCTCTCATCTACCGTGCTCTTCCGTTCTCTTTCCTTCCTCTGGTTTTCTATTGCTTTTATATATCTACAGCACCATTTGCCCTGTCCCCTCTGATTTTCATAGTCTCTTGTCCTCACCACAACTATAAGCTTCTTGAGGTCAGGGATCAAGACTCTGGCAGATACTGAGACTCTGTAATTAATTTCTCGGAAGACCGTCACCCTAAATCACTGTGGCATTAAGTAACTAACATTTACATAGTGCTTTATACAAAACACTTTCTCTTAAAACAGTTCACTGAATCCTCACCATGACCCTCTGACATAGGTGTTTTATCTCTGTCATAAAAACGAGGAAACAGAGACTCGGAGACGTTAAGTGACTGACCAAATGACAATCCTGGAACTTGAACCCAGGTCATATGATTCCAAATTCTATGTGCTGTACTTCAACGCCTGACCATTTATTTAAACAGTGGTAATTGAGCATCTGCTTCACAAAGTATCATATGGCAAGGGTTTCACTGACTCGTCTGCTCAGGGGGTCTCCATGGGCATTTCCTCTTAGAAAGCCATGCAAGTTTAGAAAGGAGAATGCTTGGCATCAAAATTAGGTTAGAATTCCTGCTCTCCTACCTACCAGCAACACGACACCAGAAATACTGCCTAACCTTTCCAGGCCTCAGTTTCCCCATATCTAACATAGGCATAATAATTGCCATCAAGCAGTGTTATTAGGAGGATTCAATGAGAAAACCTACATAAAGCACAGGGCAAGAATCAGCTTAGTTTCTTGACAGGCTTTCATTCCTTCCTACAACTGTCTTACCACCATTCCCTATTTCTCCTCTGGAAAATAACAGTGACTTCATAAGATGAAGACAATCACTTTCTATCATCTGAGCAATCTAACTATCGAACAGAAAAACATATTTTATCTCAGATACCTGGTTCTGGAGTCTTTGGAACAAGAAGGCTGCAGAAGCCCAGGCAAAAAGTTATAACTGGAAAGAGAAGACAGCCATTTTCATGGTCAATCCATGCAAAAGCCTGCAAGGGCCTTGGCTCAAGGATCCAGTACCTCACAGTTCATTCCCCTCAACAAACACAGACATTTCTTAAGCCCATGACCTCTCAGAGTCACTGGAACTTAGCACTTTTCCTGAGATGGGTGCTCCCCTGAGTAAAGGGAGTGCTCAACTGGGCCAGTCAAGGTGCTGACAGGAGCCAGAGTCCCAGTCAGAAACAGAGTATATCTCAGCCAGTTAACAGTCATCAGGACTGGTGGCAACATGGTCCTATCAGCCATCTCCAGTGTCTCACACTTAAGCATTCAGCAAGCCCCATAAGTTATGGTTGATTGGGTTTCTAGTCTTGTTGTTACAGACACTCTTTGTTTCCAACCAAAAACAATGCTTCACAGTTTGATTACTCTCTTTCTCTGCAAAATGAGATGGTTGGAATCAATGATCTCAAAAGTCCCTGCCATCCCCAACATTCTGTGCATCTGATCAAGCTCCAAATGGCTTCTGGTGCTTCCAAAATGCAGATCTATGCTCCAAAGATGCAGATCTGTTACCACTGAGAGGCCACTGAGGTCCTGCAAAAACTGCCTACGTGAGGGCAGTGTCTCTGGAGGAAGCATTCAGCTGCTCAAAGGTTTGCCAGCCTCTGCGTCACTTAATCTAGGCACCAATGGGAACACTGTCAGAAAGAAAAATATGGTCTTAGGGAGACAAGACCATCTCTCACTACATAACTAAAAAGCAAGACATGAGCAAGTCCTAAAGGCCAAGGGCTGGAAAACATCAATTTAAATCTAATAACAAGACCACCAGGAAATGGTGGGCAAGATGACATAGCACATTGGTGAAATTCAGAGATAGTCCTCTCCTAGAGAGACTGTAGGTGAGGGGGAGGTTTGAGGAGAGAGATGGTAGTTAGCAAAAGGTCTCAAGAGTGCTGTTAGATAAAACTCTGAGGACACGGACCCTACTAAGTCTCCAGTGCACACTCCCTGATACATTGCAGGAACTCAATAACTATCTTTAATGAATACATAAATAAGGGATAAATGAGTAGGAAGCAATTAAGCCAAATGGAATATATTAGCAGAGTGGTTAAGTTCACAAACTTTGAAGTCAAATACATGGTTTCAAGGCCTGGTTCCACCACTTGATAGCTGTGTAATCCTGATCAGGTCACTTAACCTCTTTGAACTTCAGTTTTCTCACCTATAAAATGGGCAAAACTATCTAAAAAGTATTTCCACGGTTGTTTGATAACTCAAGGAGGCAATCCACATGAAGCATTTACCACAATGTCAAGCATATTATAGGCTCTTAATAAATGGTGGCCATTATTAATATGATGATGGTGGCAATGTCAATGAAGAAGACAATGACAGTTATTAGTGATAAAGGAGCTCAAAGTAAAGGAAGGAAGACTTCATGAAAAAGGCTTTGAAAGAGGGTTGAGTATTTGAAGGTCAATGGAGGACAAACAGTATGCTCAAAGGCTTGGAACCTGAAAAATGCAAGTATTTTCAGAAGGTAATTAAGAAGATTGGGTAGATAATAAAATGTTCTTTCCCAACCTCCCCCCACCCCAAGATAGAGTCTTGCTCTGTCGCCCAGGCTGGAGTGCAGTGGCACCATTTCAGCTCACTGCAACCTCCACCTCCCAGATTTAAGCAATTCTCCTGCCTCAGCCTCCCGAGTACCTGGGATTACAGGTGTGCACCACCACACCCGGGCAATTAATTTTTGCATTTTTAGTAGAGATGGGGTTTCACCATGTTGGCCAGGCTGGTCTTGAACTCCTGACCTCGTGATCCGCCCACCTCAGCCTCCCAAAGTTCTGGGATTACAGGTGTGAGTGTCTGTGCCCAGGCCATAAAATGTTCTTATACAGGCATAAGAGAGGGTAAGTTCAGATCAGTAGAAAAAGACTATGTGGAGGTCCTTATATATCTGCTAAGAAGCTTGAACTTGTCTTACAAGAAATGAGTACCTCAAAGGTTCTCGAGTAGGATGGGAACATAAAGCCTGCTTAAAAGGACTAAGCTGTTAGTGATTTACATGATGGTTTGGTGAAGCATGTGCTCTGGAGGTAGAAAGACTTGTCGGGAATCCATCTCACTATCCTGGATATCTTGTAGGTTGCAAGAAGTAAAAGACAGGGAGAAGAAGCATAATCTGTTTACTGGACAAGGTCAGAGGTGAAGGAGAAGGAACAGGTATCTTAAGGATACCAAACCTGAGGGCCTGAGAGAATTGTGTTATCATTGACAGAAACCAGTAGACACAGCATCTCTGTAGCACATTATAAACCAACTTTCAGGAAAAAGAAAAACATCCTAAGCTGGGTTCCCTAAAACCAGAGCCCAAGTCTGGGATTTGGAAGCTCAAGAACTATGGTGGGAGTGCTTTGAGGCAAAACCTAATGGGAGGCAGGGAAGCAAGACTGCAAAGAAGCAGAAGACAAACAAGAATGTGGTTTCCTGTGAAGCTTGATCCCCAGGGAGACTCTGGGGCAGACACCTCACCACATACATGTCCCACTGTAAGGCAAGAGGGCTGGGCTTTTGTACCCCATATGAGTTAGGCATTGGTCATCCTAAATGTAGGAAAATGGTAACCTCTGGAGATGGTCACAGCACTCAATGGCAGCTGATAGATGGGTAAAGGAAATGTTGACCTAACACTTGGCACATACAGCTCAATAAATGCCTTCTATTATTATTATCTTAGCATTAGGATGATGGCAAGATGTCCAAGATATCTGATGAATAAAAGAAAACAATTTTGAGCAAGTACAGTTATCTGCCTGGTATAATCCCTGTCTGGGAGAGTAATGCACTTCCCCTCCATTACCTGACCTACTTTGTGGAAGCAACAGAAGGCTAAGTAGTTGTCATTTTCTGGGTTATCAACATCGGCCATGCAATTCATCCAAGGTGTAAGAGCATAAAAGAAAAGTTAGGTGCAGCTTTCTACAAATGGGGAAAGTTAGGCTGTTTGCATATGAAGCACTGGATGTGGGTGGGAAAACTTGGCATGGATGCTCCATTTCTCCCAGGCTCCTGATATTGACTGCTAGCTCATACATCCCTGGCCTGAAACCCTCTCTCCTGGATGGAGCCTACCTGTGAGGTTACTCTAATACATCTAGAACTCCATACAGTTGAATTTTCCTTTTATATGGCAGGAATCTCCCTGAAAGGATATGTGTAAGTCTGTAAGTTTTAATGTGCCAGATAAGCTAAATTCTCTGTTTAAAAACTATATACTAAGTCCCATAGTAGAGAAAAACACTCAAATGAATATTTCTTCTGAAATATCAGGACTGTCTAATGTAAAACATGCTTATATTTTATAAGAAGCTGCTGTTTCATTCTTTGACCCAGAAATCAACCAACAGATGTTTACTGAGTGCCTATGGTGTGAAGAGAGCTATGCTAGATGCTAGAAAAACACAGCATATCTTGGGAATAGTAAATAGGCATCCGGGCTAGAGAATACAGTGAGTATGGGAATGGGAGGGCTGGACATGCATCTTGGAGATTGTATGCATTGAAGCAACTAACTGCAACAGCAAACAATACCAACATTTCAGTGAATTAATACTATGTTAGTGTATTTCTCACTCATATCATAGTCCAATATGAGCCAGCAGGGTGATGGGGGGAAAATAGGGGCTCTGTTCTATGTAGTGCTTTCAAGACTCAGGCTCCTTTCATATTAGGGTTCTGCTGTCCTCTAGATCTCGGAAATCTCAATTGAATTGGTGAGTCAGAAAATGAATGAACATGAAGAAAAATGTGGGAAGTGTTTTTGCCAGGTATGAAAGTGGCATCTATCACTTCTAGCCTCTTTCCAGGGACCACATTTCAGACAAAAGGCTACACCTAAGTGAATAAAGGCTAACAAATATAGTCCAGTTGTTTGCCCTGGATGAAGAGGAAACAGTTTTAGTGAATATCTAATCAGTCCTTGCCACAGGAATATAACAGTGAGGTTCCAGGGCTTAGAAATTAGCATTTTATCTCACACATAAAAAAGCAGTTAACTACTTATGGCCCCCAAGGAAACTTTAAGCTAACTTGAGATACCCAGAAACATACCGTACCTACCAAAAGAAAAAGAAATACGATTTGCTGAGTCCCTATTCTTCATTCATTTTCCAAATGTTCATGCAGTGCCTATAACTTGCCTGACACTATTCTGGATGCTCAGAATACTACAACGAAAGGAAACAAACTATTGTGTTGGGCACTGTATAACAAGATAGATATTTTTACCTTTATCCCAATATTTCAAATAAAGAAACTAGGCTCAGAGAGACCAAGAGATTTTCTAAAATTTCCTGATGTGGTAAGTGGCAAAGTGGGTGTCGGAAAACAGGTCGTCCTGACTTTAGAACTCACGTTCTTCAGATACCACACTGGCTCTCAGATAACACTCCAAAGAGAAACTGGATGCCTTACAGAGAAGCCACCACAAACCTACCCTAAGCCATTCTGTCAAGGGTGCAAAGGAACAGATGTGCAATCATGGAGATTTAATGCTCTATTGTCCACCTCCACTAGAATGAATGAGCTGGACTATGTGAATGTGAGAAGTCAGTATGGGCTGCAGATATCTGAATGTGTGTTCTCCAAGGCTGGCTGGCAAGCATACGTGGGACTAACCCCGGGCAACGCATTCAACTCATAGTGACCAGAGCAGGACTTGCTCAAATTCCATTCCCAGGACCACCCAACAATTGCTTCACTTGCAAGAAAGACTATATTCTGCGCTCATAAAGGAAAAATGAAATCAAACTTTCTCTCTAGTTTCTGTCATTGATCTCTAAAATTCCTCTGTCATTCCATAGTTTACCAAACTATAAAATGTATAAGAAAGTCAGGGTTGGATGTAGGGGAATCGTACCAACAAAATTAACATCTTAGATGAACATACGGCTTTTCAAAGTGAACATTACCCTGCTGTTAAAGAGAAGTACATTGATAACTTCTACTATCTATAAAAATGCCCTCTGAAGCATCTTATGCATTTTATTGGAACTGCTCTTAGAGACTGTATATACTGTAACGCAAGAAACCTCCCATCTCGTAAATATTCCCCAACAATCTGTCCAGTGCCCAAAAGTCTGTCTTTAAATATTCATTCCTTTGGGTTTGAGATCATTGTTGGAAAAGACAAAATTCTGGGAAGGGTATTAAATAGTCAATGACTTTGTGTAAATTATATTGTCAGATAATCGTTTTGTATGAGGACAGGGCCCTAGGATGGGGTGAAAATACGATAGGTCCACAGACTGTTACCTTTTGCACAAACCGACAGAGTAAATCCCTGTCTCCCAAAGCTTAACAAAGCGGAAAGTATTACTGCTTTGACATTCTCAGGGAGAAGTGTTTGTCTCAGTTTTGCATGTTCAATGAACTGACCTGTCCCTAATGGTGCTGCTCATACAATGACCCCCTGCTCATTGTATGAGCAGCACCCAAAAGAGTGAGCCCAGAACGCTAGAGTTCAGCACCTAGTTTTAAACCCATCACCTGCCCTAAGCTTGCTCTCCCTAATTCCCATCATTATTCCTGGTACTCTAGACCAGGGGACAGTAAACTTTTTCTGTACAGGGCCAGAAAGCAAATATTTTAGACTCTCTTAGGCATATGGTCTCTGTAACAGCTACTCAGCTCTGCCATTGTAGCACAAAAGCAGCTATAGACAATATGTAAGTAAATGAGTACAGTTGCGTGCCAATCAAATGTTATTTCTGGACACTAAACTTTGAGTTTACCTTATTTCTAAGGTATTACAATGTAGTATTCTTTTGATTTTTTCAACCATTTAAAAATGTGAAAACTGTTCTTAGCTCATAAGTAGTATATAAACAAGAAGCAGGCTACATTTGACCTGTGGGCCACCACTGGCTGACCCCTGCCCACTTGCTCCATCCCTACTGTGGGCTCTCATTACCTCTTGAATCACACAACTGCTCTCACTGACCTTGCAGCACCAACACTCTGCTTTTCCCTCAGACTGAAATCTGCACTCACACTTTAAATTATGCCTTCTTTGAGTTGCTCCTGGCTTCAACCATTCCAGTTCCAGGTCCCTATCCTGGCATTTGCCCTTGGTGGCTAGCATGCCCAGCTGATTTGCTGTAGCTTTAGTGGCAGGAAATCAGGTAAAAAGGCTGCCAAATATTGTGACTCTTTATTAAGGCCAAGGTCTTGTGGATCCTTCCCATTTCCTTAATTCCTTTGCCATAAGACCAGTGAGGAAGTTTGTGTCCTGCAAAGAGGGGAACCGACATCTCCAGCAGCAGAAAAGATGCACCAAACCCACCTGGTCAGTGCAATCTGGCTAGGCCCATGTGGCTATTATCACATTGCCTTAGAGCAACAATTTACCTCCAGGTTGGAAAATGGCAGTAATAAAAAAAAAAAAAAAAAAAAATGGAATCTAGCCAGAAAACTCCCAGGAAAAAGGGATTCTGCATAAGGAGAAATGGAAGAAAAATATTTATATACATATACAAAGAGAGACATTATCTTCTCCTCCAACACATTTTTTCTGAAATTACAAATCTATGCCTTCTATTTATTCCCATTGGAGGGAAAAACAAAAATCCTGAGATTTATGAGCAGTGTTGTTTATTCATAATACAAGAACTCTCCTCATACCATATGGTTGGGAAATTTACAGAGAAACAAAGTGAGAGGAAATTGCCGACTTAATTCAATGGCTTTGGCAAAGCTAGCAGGCAGGGACAGCATCCGAAACTCTTGCCCCATCATACATGTAAGTGTGTACAGGCATGGAGACAGACATGCAGAGAGCACAGGGAGCCCTTTCCTTGCCATCAAAGCCAGAACTCAGTGTAGTGGATGAGAACAGCTGATGAGACCAGCTGAGGAAGCGGGACTCACTATATTCTTGCACATCCCTGAGACACAGATGCTGTGAAAATGAAAGGAAAGGAGAATGTGGGCTGAGGGTTGCTGGAGCAGCCAGTTTCTGGACAAGGAAAGAAGATACATAGTACACAAGAGTGCTTAGGAAGGCAAAGTGCATGTGAGTCACTACAGCACTTTTTTTTCTCCCTGCTGTTAGTGGGACATAAGAAGTTTCTGATTCAGTCTCTGCTGCCCAACATGCTTTCCAAAGAGAGGCTATCACTCACTACCTTTACAGGATGAGGCACGAGTTTGCACCTGAGGTCATCTTCCCTCTGCTCTCTACCCTCTACTTCAGATTCATCACAAAAGGAGAGGAAGGAAAATATTTGGGGTTGAAGATTATAAGTGCAAATGAAAATCATGCCCAGATGTGGAAAGGGATTGAAATAGTTAAAAATAAAAATGGCATGCTGGGTGAAGGCAGAGGAAAGCCTCAGCTCCAGCCCCACCTCTATGAGGAAGTTCTCCCTGACAGCTCCTGTCATGGTACTCCACCATCCCCTGAGTGTCCACAGCCCACAGGGCCTGTTCATACCACACTGAAGCCCCACACCTCCTGCCTGCAGTGTTAGCTGCTTTTTAATATGCATATGGCTGCTCCTCTGGTTCACCTCCCACTCCTATTTGGATGACTCCCAAACTTTATCCAGCTCTAGCCTCTCCCATGAGTGCCTGTCCCACATTTCCAAATGCTGTGCAATGAACCGTTGCCATTTCAATTCCAGGATGCTAAAACGGAGCTCATCACTTCTCCCATCATCATTCTCCTGCACCTACCTCTCCTCCCCAAGTTCCTCCCTCCTTCTCCTTTTCCATTCCCCAATTTGGTAATAGAACCAAATCCTACAACTCTTCCTGGTCCAAAACATTAGAATCATCATGACTGTTCTTCCTTCCCTCACCTCTAACTGCTGCCAGGTCTTGCTAGCTCAGAAATAGCTCATGCATGGGTCCTTCCTGCTCTCTCCTTCTGTACAATCCAAATTCAACATGATCAGCTGCCTGCCAGGCTGCCTGGGATGCTCTTAGACTCCCCTAGCTTATATTACTCCACTTCTGAACCTCCTCCTCCTCCTCAGTCCAGGTTTCAGAGTGGTGTCAAATCTGCCTTGCTAAAGCATAGCTAGGAGCACAAAGTCATTTTCCAGCTCAAGAGCCTTCATGATTCAATATTTGCTGTGAAATATAACTCTGGTATTCAACACCCTGTCTCCACTCACCATCACCACCACTGCTCATTCCAATCCAGGGTGTTGCACACAGTTGAATCTCAGCAATTGCTTGGTGATTAAATGTTGGTAGATGAAGAATACTGAAAAGAGCAATCAATGCCTTTTTCCCTCTTCTAAGGCTATTTGAGAGAAACGCTGCAATTGAGAGGACCTGTGGGCTTATAAAACAGAACAGATTTGACAGTTACATGTGTGTAAAACAATGATAAGAAAGCAAAGGGTGGAGAGAAGAAAGGAGATTAAACAAGAGTTCATGACAAATAACACAGAGGAAGCCTGGTTAGTGAGCAGCCAGAATAATTAAGAACAAGCCCCCAAAAGTCTGTGAAAAAATTAGAAAGGACTGGGCAAGCCAGGAAGAAGTAATTTATTGACAGGGAGTAGATATAGCTAAACAATGAAATGAATTTGTCGGTTAGGAGTGTTGCAGAAAGGGAGGATGGAACAGGTGCTGGAGAGAGCCATAAATTTGCCACAGGAGAAAACCAGAGGTCCTTATCAGAATGGGTGAAGGAGAGCCTCAGAAGAGCAGAAAGCTGACCAGACTACTAAGCATGGCAGTGCTTGCCTGAGAAGGAAATAATTGGAAAAGCAAGGAGCTGTTCACTTCGCCGTTGAGATTGCTAGATTCTTTTCAACATGCAGAGCAGATACGGCAAGGCATCTTGGGCATTTGGAAGGAAATGAGCCCTAATTCATAGAAACAGACTCGACAAAGGACCAGTGAAAGGTCTCACACCAGGGGACTGGGTGGCCAAAGTCAGTCAAGGCATAAAAGGGGACAAGTGGGACAAAAGGCTTGTCATCGGTCAGAAACATTGGAAACAGCCAGCACATGCCACTGATAGAAAATCACTCTACAAGTGAAATCAGACTGGAGTGAACTGCACCCTACGTTGCTCTGATCACCAAAGCTGACAAAACAGTGTGGGGAGTGGACAGAAGAGGCCATCGTTCTTGGTCATTCTATACTCAGAATGAGGTTATGCTTTGCACATGGTGATGCCTGGGAGACTGACTAACTAACCCTGGAGATTTAATTCCACAAGTCCCTGTTGAGTATCTGTATCAGCCTTGCATGATGTTAATCTTTTATAAATACAAATCCCAACAAGTGTAAACCAAATACTTGCCCATTTTCCTTGGGACCCAAGTCAATTATAAGTAATAAAACAAACAAAGTCCTGGCTCTCATGAAGCTCACAATGTAGAGTGGGAGGTAGACAATGAACTGGTGTGCTAATAAGTAAGTTCAAAACCTGAAACTATGACGCACAATGGAAATAAACAGGGACCATGATAGAGACTGAGAGAGGGCAGCTCCTCCTAAAAAGGAGATTCCATTTAGGCTAAACCTGAAAAATAGAGTCATGCAAGGAGTTAAATAAAGAGCTTTGCAGTCAGAGTGGCATGTATGAGGATCCTGGGGCAGAAAGAGATTGACCTTTTTAAGGCAGTAAGGCTGAAATACAGTGAGCAAGAGAGAGAGAGGCATGCAATGAGAACACACTATGTGGTACAGCCTCCTAGTTTCACACTGGGAAGATATAAAGTGGGAGGAAAAACTCACATGTATTAAGTACCTTGTGTCTCAAGCACTAGGAGAAAAAAAATTTATTTTTTGAGGCAGAATCTCATTCTGTTGCCCAGGCTGGAGTGCAGTGGTGTGACCTCAGCTACTGCAACCTCCGCCTCCCATGTACAAGCGATTCTCCTGTCTCAGCCTCTGGAGTAGCTGGGACTATAGGCGCGCACCACCACGCCCTGCTAATTTTTGTATTTTAAGTAAAGATGGGGTTTCACCATGTTGGCCAGGCTGGTTTTCAACTCCTGACCTCAGGTGATTTGCCCGCCTCAGCCTCCCAAACTGCTGGGATTACAGGTGTGATCCACCGTGCCTGGCCAGATACTATTTAATCACGGCCTTTGCCTTTGCCTATAGAAGCTTACACACAAGCAACATAAGTGAAACAGAATAGTCAGTCATGCAGGAGATGTTTTTATTGGTCTTGGTTTGGTAAGAATTATGGGTAAGGTAAAAATCTCACTTTTACCCTCAGCCAAAATAATACCTAATCCCAACTAGCTTAGTGCATCTCCCTGAACACAGCACTGAGTTAGTCCATTATTATTAAGTTGTTAGTACACTTACAATCTAGGTTTCCTTACAAGAGAGATGGACAGACCCTGAATGGACATTTTAACCATCAAGCTGGAATTTTTAAGGGCCACATGTTTTTTACAACTTCCAACAATATAAAATTGTAAAACTTAAAATGAGACTCTTCACAAAATATTCAGGCTGACAGTCTACATCTTCACTGAGGGATTACAAACCTATTTAGAGAAAATGTATTTAACAAATAAGGATCAAAGAGGAGCAGCAACTCCATGAAGTTCATTCTCTTTGTGATTTAAATCTTGTCTTTGAAGATCCAGGAGCCAAATCATTACCTTTGGAGGTGCCAGTCACAGTGTGTGTTATGACTGAAAGAGCACCAACCTGGAAGAAAGGAATCTGGGTTCAATGCTAGCCCTGCCACTAATCTGGCTCACTAAACCCTATGCTACAACTCACTTTTTTGGACATCAGTTTTATCAGATATAAAATAAAGCATAGGTACTTCTGATTATGGACAAGATGGAGCAACAGAGAGTGAATTTACCCTCTCACATAAAACAATTAAAAACTAATAAAACATATAAAACAACTATTTTCATGTCAGTGGACACCAAGATAATAAAGCAGAAGGATCCCTAAGAAACAGTAAACAAATTAGGTAAGCCTTGCAATTGCCCCTTACCACTGCATGGACAAAGTTTTCAGGCCACATTAGGGAAAAGTAACTTAGGTGAAGCCCAGTGATCTCCCTGAGTTCAGCAGACAGAACAGGGAAGCCTAAGGCAAAGTAGCTAGAGTTTGCAAGAAGCAGTACTGAAAAAGAGACAGCTGCACAAGCAGAGAGAACTCTGGGTATACAGAGAGGACTCCCTCTCCCACTAAGTCTTCAGCTGAGTACTGATCAGTGCATGTATGTGAAAAATACCCAACATCAGAAAAAGAACCACCTGAAAGGATTAGAAGGAACAATTCCAGAAGTTCACACAAGGCCAATAACAGTTACTGTTACCATAAGCCAGAGTGGCAACCCTCATAAGTCATGGGGTATCAGGCAGAATACTTCAGAAAACTTCCTACCTCAGTAGTGGGGCAAAACACTTGTAAACCCTAAACAAAACACGTGTAAGAATTCAACTGCTCCCAAACAACATAATCATGTCCCAGAACAAAGCTCAATAAAATGTACAGGAATTTAAAAATATCCAGCACCCAATAAGATAAAAATCACAGTATCTGGTATCAGATAAAAAGTTATTTGGCATGCATAGAAGCAGATATCTGCAACCCACAAAAAGAAGAAAAATCAATTAATCAGTAGTTCTCAACTGGGGGAGATTTCTCACTGTCTGCATCCTGGGAGCATTAGTCAATGTCTGGAGAAATGTTTAATTGTCGTGACTGAAGATGGAACTAGCATCTAGTAGGTAGAGGACAGGAATTCTGCTAAATATCCTATGATGCACAGGAAATCCCCCACAAAAATTATTAGCCACTCAAAAATGTCAATATTACCAATGTCGACAAAACTTACTGAAAACCAAGTCAGAAATGACCCAGGTGACAGAATTAGTAAATAAGGATATTAAACCAGTTATTTTAACTTTATTCCATAAGCTGAAGAAGCAAAAGAAAAAAGTATATACGCAAGTAGAGACATGAAAGATATAAAAATACACAAATCAAACTTTCAGATATGAAAATTACAATGAATGAGATGAAAAGTACACTAAAATGGATTAATGACAGATTAGACATTACAAGAAAAAGGTAAATGAAATTGAAAACACAGCAATAGAAAGTGAATGAAACATAGAAAAAATAAGTTTTTTCTATACATTTGCATACCAAAATGAAACATAGAAAAAAATTGAGGAAAAAATGAACAAAAAATCACTGTGCAGCAAGACAACACCAATTGTAATCAGAGTCTCTAAAAGGAGAAGGAGGTGTGGGGGTGGAGCGCAGAAAAATATTTGAAGAAATAATGGCTGAATATTTTCAAAACCTGGTGAAAACTATAAGTCGATATCCAAGAAGCACAAAAACTTCTAACCACAAGAATCATGAATAAAACATCAAAGCACATTGTATTCAATTGCTTAACATCAGTGATAGAAACATAAGAATATAGAAAAAAAGATATGTTATATAGAATGGAACAAAGCTATGGATGACAGAAGATTATTTTATAGAACCAATGTAAATGATAAGAAAGTACATTTTTAAAGTACTGAAAGGAAAAAGAAGCCAATTAAATTATATTTCTTGGATAAACAAAAGCAAAATAAAGGTTTTCTCAAAAATAGATGAAAGAATTATCATCTGTATACTGGTACTACAAGAAAATGTAAAAGAAGTCCTTTAGGCAGAATTATTAGAATGATACCAGATGGAAATATGTATCTACATAAAACAAAGAGCACTAGAAATGGTGACTACATGGATAAATATAATTCTTTCTTAATATTCAAATATCTTTCAAGAATAAGGTATTTAAATTAAAAATAATAATGTATTGTGAGGTTTATGACATGCATAGAAATAAAATATATGCCTCTAATGGTCCAAAGGCTGGAAGAAGAGTACACTGTTTTAGGGTTCTTGTGCATTTTGTGAGATGGTAATATGTCCCTTGAATCTAGCCTGTGATAAATTAAAGATGTGTACTATAAACCCAAAAGCAACCCCTAACCTGACACAATAAATAGTTACATACAGCAAGCCAAAAAGAAGATAAAATGGGATGGCAAAAAAAAAAAAATACCATACAAAAGGAGGCAGTTAAAGAGGGAAAATGGAACAAATAACAATAGGACAAATAGAAAAGAAAGAGTAAGGCAACAGACTTAAACCTAAAACATCAACAATTACATTAAATGTAAATGATCTAAAACTTTAATTAAAAAGCAAAGATTGTCAGATTGGATTTTTTTTAAAACACACAGGAAATCTACTACAAATATGAAATGTCTACACTCTTCACTGGAGCCTTTAAAGACTCAACTAGATGGTGTCTAAAAAAAATGCACTTTAAATATAAAGACACAAGCTCAAAGCAAAAGGATGGGGTAAAAAATATATATACCAATAAAAAAAAGAAGAGCTTAAGTAGCTATATGAATACCAAGAAAAGTAGATTTCAGAGCCAAGAAAACAATTACCACAGGTAAAGAGAAATATTTTATAATGATAAAGTAATCAATCTTTCTAGAAGACATAACAATCCTAATGTTTATGCATCCACTAACAGAACTCCAAAATATATGACATAAAATAAGGAATAGGTAGGGCTAACATTCAACCATAATAATTTTAAAACAATTGAATTTGGTAAATGGCTGTTGCCCTCAAGGCCCCCAAATGTCTTCCAGCCAACTCAGTCACTCCCCAGGGATCTTCCCACAACTCAGAAAATAAAAGGCTAACTAACACCTGTATAACACAGATCCTTCCAGCTAACACCTGTATAACATGGATCCTCCTGACCCTATTTGTCTTTCTCTACTCTGACTGATTTTGTTTTTCTCTACCCTGATTGATTGGTGTCCTGTCATGCCAATTGTTAAGTATTTAAAATGCAACCTCTGGGCTTAGATGGAGGTAATCTACAAATTTCCTGCCATTTCCAAGGTTTTATTGTTGCCTTTATCTAAGTTGAGTCAACATAGAAAAAAAAGTGAGTACTGGAGAGGTAGTTAAAAGTAGTGAAATAAGAATGGACAACATCTTCACTTTGCATTGGTAGCACATGTAGATCTGAGGTCTGATCCTCAACAGGAAAATAGAATGAAGTTCAATTTCTTGGATTGGCCAGCATTTGAGTCTCCTGGTCCAACTACTTGGCCAGTCATACTTTGCTCTGGTGGTAGCTAGGGATTTATGGATTTGATTTTAACATTTAATTTCCAGTTTTATTCTCAGTAGCAGGGGAATAAAAGAGTAAAATTGTTTAAAAGAGGTTAACTGTTACAACGTATGAGACTCTAAAAAGTAGAAGTAAGGGGAATGATTTTTACAATGCTCACTAAAAGAAATCTATGATATCTCAATGCTGCAAGCAAAAGGAAAAGAGGTCCTAGGGGAGAGCACAGCTTCCCAACTGCCTTCAAAAAAACATACCATAAACCCAAACTCTTAGAAGCACTCTCATTGGTCTCATGCTGTCTTCATGGGCTTACACCTCCCCATGTTGCTGGGAAGGTACGGAAGGTAAGAGAGATAACTGGTCTTATACTAAATGTGCAAGCATCTGTACTTAGACACCTCGTGCCGATCCAGCCACTCCCAGATCTGACAGATGCATTAGATCATGTATGACAGATACAGAACTTAAAACATCCACAGAAGCATAAGTAGAACAACAAAATAATAGAGGTGAGAATAAGCACAACGCTCAGAAGCAGTACCAGCTGAAAACAATCCAGTTCACATGCGCTCTAGATAAAATTCTGGATGAGAACTACAACCAACAACATCACCACTTGGGGATCTTGAGGCAGACAAGATCCCAGGGTGAGAACCTGAGAACCCAACAACCTGACTTAGAGTGACAATTCCATTCCACCCCTTCCTATAACTGGACTTTTGTCTAGAAGCTGCATTCTAAGTAACAAGCCACCAGGAGAAAGTCTAAACTCCTCACTGGAGCCTTTACAGCCTTCTAACATCTCCATCTTCTTTCCTCCACATCAGTAACTATATCTTTAATTATTCTTATGCACTCCCCCTCCATGCTAGCAGTACTGAATGACTCCAGGTCTCCCCCAAATTCATATTTGTTGCCAACCCCAAGATTTTGCTCATGCCGTTCCTCTTTCTAGAATGTCCTCTGTGCCCCCTCTCTGCCCAGCTCTTCCCTATCCATCCTTTCAGCCTTAGCTTAAGCTACCCCCACCCAAAAAGCCTTCCCAACCACTCCAGTCCACAATTAGCATTTTTTATCCTGAAGTCGTTTAGCATTTATGAACTGCAAAGTGTCTATGCCATTTGTTCACAGAAGGTTTTACATTTTCATATAATCACTGCATGTGAATCTTTTGTCTCCCCAACTAAATCATAAATCCATGTAAAAGAGACACTCTACAATGAATTATTTTCCCTACTATACTTTAGCAAGATATTCACTAAATTACTTGCTGAATGAAAACATTTGAATCACTAGGATTACCAAATACTCCCACATAAATATTACTTTTGGAACACTTTCTTGCAGCCAGCACTGCCACTAAGCTCACAGGCAGGAAAGTGAATAACCTGCATCTGTTCTAATCAGAAAGTTGGGCCAAGAAGGTGGTGGGTAAATTGTCAAAAGAAAACCCTCAAGCAAACCTCAAAATTGTCCCCATCAATAAAGGAAAAAACATTTTATTTAGGAAGTCTAGGAACAAATATTTTCCCCATCTTCTTTCAAATGTTAAATGAAACATAAAAAGATGGCAAATAGATTCTGCCTTGCATTCCCATCAATGGCTGCTGTTTAAGGCTCCCACTAAAGAAATATTCTAATTCTACATCTAGGTTTGGGGAGGAATGTAGATAGATAGATAGATAGATAGATAGATAGATAGATAGATAGATAGATAGAGAGAGAGATAGATAGAGTTATATATTATATACGCAACTGTATATATTTTATGTAACGTATTATATACATATACACATAAATACATATAAATTACACATGTAGTATCTGGACATATTCTGTGTATCTGCCAATTCTGAGCACACATAAACATATACGAAACTAAGTTCATAAAGAAAATGGAATAATTCACCATAATCTCTGTGATAAAGATATTCAAATGCAATTTCCAGGAATACGGTAAAGACAGAAACACCACTTATATAAGAGAATTTTAGAATGGCTACTAACAGTAAAGGAATGCGAATAGATCTGGCTGCCCACATACAGAGCTAACCAATCATTATGCATCATGCACCCCAAAATAAAAGCCTCCACCTCCACCTCATTGTATAAAACCACAAATCAAGTCAGTCTTACTAGAAAAAAGTATTAAAGATGCATTTAAGGACTATGGAGCACGGAGTCAACAGAGAAAGTCTAATCCTCATGCAGCTGCTATCTATTAACAGCTGAGTTTCTGAGACTATCACCTGATATTTATGGTTCCTCAGTTTTTTCAGCTGTTAAATGGGAGGCATAGATAAAATGTATTTTCCATCTCTAGGGTTCTTGCTTTACTTTGAGGATTATTAAGTCATCAGTCATAGAAAACAGATGTAACTATATTCTTCTTTTCTTTCTTACTCTCCCCTCAAAATATTCTCATATCACTGTTTTAACTATTCAGCTTCAGACCATGAAAGCTAAGAGAAATTCTCAGAACTATTAAGGAAAAATGTAGAAATCCTTGGTAGTACTAAGGTGCACTCAGACCTTTCCAAGAATAATGAGATATTCATCATATGTATGTTCCAGCTAGTTTGATACAGCCACCTGCTTGACATCACATATTCACATTAAGTAGGCTGGCATGAGAATGGGAAAGATGCAGAAAGAAAAATATTGCTTCATGGTTATGCATTCTATATTTGAGGGAAAAACTTTTTCTCCTAAGCATTAATACTCTGCAAGCATTTAAAAAGATGATGACCATTAACACTGTTCCAGTCCTAACAAAATTAAAGTACATAAAGATGTACTTTAAAAGTCCTGCTGAGTGCTTAATACCATATTGCTACAAGGGCCACCTACACAGCAGGGTCTCTGAGAAGGAAAGGAATATTTCAAACATTTTTAAAGTGCATCTTGCTCACTTGAAACACAAGTGTGTGTGCTCTCTTAAATCTACTAAGTCTTCCTGGCAGCACAAACTAAAATCTGCTGTCCTTGATATCTTTGTTGATAAGATCCTGATAAGGGCATGGCTTGTGATTCCAAAATGTCCAGTAAAGAGAAACTTTTGACAGAGGCATCAGTGTTCCACTAGGCTGTGCCCGTGAGACTCTACAAGAGGACCTGAGACAGTGCTCCCTGTGTGGGTGAGCAGCAGCCCAGTCTCCTTGTCATCAGCCCAGCTTCTGGACAAAGATCTGCCTGTCTACTTTATTCCCAGTTCCTGGCATGGTGTCTGCTACTTGATAGATTCTCAGGAACTCTGTTAAAATACTGAATTTAAAGTTTAGTTCACCTACACTCTCCTGACCTCCTATCATCTTCAAAGAAGCAGAATAAATAGTGTGAGAAAAACAATCTAGAAGCAAAAAATGCAAGAGATGCTCTGGGCAGAATAACTAGCCTTGGTCTGCTAGGATTGCTAGCAAGCACCCCTGGAGGGACATAGGAGGGGAAAAAAAGCTAGAAAAATACATGGGATCAGATTATGGAGAGCTTAGTTGATGGGTACCTGCTTTTCTACCCAAATAGCTATTGTGAGAATTCAAAACTATTTTAGAAATGTCTTTTCTTCCCCTTATACCCAAATGTTCTGGTAAGTGTGTTGAATTTTGTACCCACATTACCTCTCAAAAAGGTCACCTCCTATCTATACCCAATGGAACTTGATCCTCCCTTCTCTAAGAACAAACTTTCACATACTTCTCATACAGAACAATAGGATTATTCTTCCAAAATTCCATCTCAAATATTCATCCAGTTGAAAACCTTCAATAGCTCCCCATGGTCTGCTGACTGCATCCTTTCCCTGGCACCTAAAGCTCACTATCCTGTGTTTTCTCTGAACTTTACAGTACTGTATATAATGTTAAAAGTCTCTGACACAACATATGAATTTTTATATCATGGAATCTAGATGTTGGATTGCTTTACATCAGTGGTTAGACTTATTTTTCTGTCTCCTCTAGGGTAACTCAGCAATGAGCAGTCTCAATGTGGTTGAAGAATGAATAAATGAATGAGTGAACTGGGTGACAAAAGCATACTTATGTTAAATGTCTCCTCTCGCCTCTAAAGATACGTATCACCCGCAAGGCTGCAAACTGGAAACTCATGGGCTAAGCCCTTCTAAAAATGTTTGACTTGGTCTGCCAAGAAGTATTTAGAAATTTAAACTTGAAATATTTCAGAAGGGTAAACAAATGCTTCTGTTGACTGTAGGCATTGATAACCCTTCTCTATTGCCTGCCCTGGTTTGTTACAGGTGGCTGTACCATTTGTTTGGTCCATTCTCAAGAGATAGGATAGGAACCTTTTTTCTCCCCTGCTATTCCATGGCAGAACAGTGGATGTAGGTAAGTTTTCTGAACCTCATTGAAGCTGTTTGCCACAGGAAAAAGAATACCCAGGAGTCTCCACGTCGGAGTGAGCAGATTTGACAGCAAAGGCAGAAGGAGTCTATGGGAAAGAGCTTCCTAATTAATCATAAGCTCTGACAAACCTACCTCCCAGCTTCCATAGAGGAAAAGAAGTTGAATTGGCTCGGCCTCGTTTCCTAATACTTAAGAGGCTCCAAATAAAAAGACTCCTATCTCCTTTCAGAGCATTCAAAAGCTTAAAAGGGGAACAGAGTAGGACCAACAATAAAAAATATGATATTCCTCATAGATACCAGCCCCAGTTGGCTGCTTTGAGTGATATCCCTAAAGACTTGACCCAAAGGAGGCATTTTTCTTAGCTCAGACTCTCCACCAAGCTTTTTATGATGCTAATAAATGAGGTAAAGTCTAAGATTTTGCCTTTAAAAGCACATATTTCAGAGTTTTCTTTATCTTTCTTCCCTTCCCGGTGAATCACTCACAGTCTTCACACAGCCTTTGCTCAAAGGCACTTAATCTTCTCATCTAATGACACCGTCTACAGAAAGAAGCCGCAGTGTCTCCATTCACCAATAGCCAGATCAATCATGTGTCTCTAAGAAAATGAAGTCATACCAAGATGGTTTTTAACTTTACTGAGGGGTGTTGTTATGACCTCAGAGACTCTTACTGCCGAAAGGCTCTGATAGCTTGAGATTAATTAGGCAGCTCTTTCCTGTAGACTCCTTCCACCTCTGCTGTCAAATCCACTCACCCCAATGTAGAGACTCCTTGGCTTACCAGACCCTGTGGCAAACAGCTTCAGTGAAGTTCAGGAATCTTCCCCACATCCACTGCTCTGCTCTGGAATAAAAAAAAAATGAAGTTCCTACTCTGTCTGTTGAGAATTGACCGGGCATAGCCACCTGTAACCTTAAAATGTGTGTCCTTCCTCCCTGTGATTCCATAATGTTGGTCTCCTGGAAAGCGGGATGATCTCTTCCACATTTCACCAAAAATCAGCAGCATTCTCTTTGAAGTGGAAGAGAGGAGTCAAGAGAGGAAATATTATGTGCTAATGAAATGATGAATTAGCATTCCTTTTTCCAGTCCAAATGTTTGCTAGCTTTTCTGATATCTGCAAAGATGCTATCATCCCAGTCTGTGATCAGGAGTGGCACTGGCTGGGGAGATGGGAATAAGCAAAAGGACTGGGCTGTATCAAACTGGAAGGTTGATCAAGGAAATAAAAAATCATAGTGTATGTTATGGGCATAGGGTGGCCATATGGATGTATCTTCCCTAAATAGGAGTGTTGGGTCAAATCCATAAACACATTTCCCAATGCTTTCTCTCTCTGTGGGCCTCAGGTTCTTCACTTGTAAAATGATCCTGTAGAATTCTACAGTTCTAAGAGGCCATGCTCCTTCCCCAGTACAAACAATGAGACTATATTTATCAGAATTGCCCTTCAAAACCTTAAGCATTCTAAGGATACTTGCTTCATATGCTAATGCTCTGATAGTCATTTTTTCCTTTCTCATTCCAAACACTAAGCTCTGCTCTAAGAGTGTCTGAAGCCAGGAGATTTCTTTTGACCAAAGAAATAGTCACACTTTTGATCATGCATCAAAGCCAAACAACAACAACAAAAAATAAGTGACTTGGGAACCACCTTTGCAATAAATCTGGGCATTTCAGAAGCAGTCAGATGTTTCATTCCAAGATGGATTAAGAACAAAGCAGAGGTATTAGGTGAATCAGGTGGATCTCTACCCACAATTTGTTGTGAAAAGAAAATCCAGATATTTCCTTTACTCTAGAAAACTGGGGTATTAATCAGTGGCAGATCAGTCAAAGGGTCAAAACCCTTTAAAGGAGACTCTACCTCCTAAATTTCACTGTGCGTCCACTAAGCAGCTCATCACCTATAGCTTCATACCCTATTTGGGGATTTGCATTTTCCCAGTGGGAAATAGGGATGCTTACCAACTGCCAAAGATGTAAAGAGTTTTTAAATCCCTTTCAATCCACATGAAAACTGTGTGAATTCCTTAAGCATTGTTGTCTCCATCTGACCAGTGTGAAAAACTGAGCCCAGAGAGTAAAGTGGCTTCTCCAAGGACACATAGCGAGTTAGGGATGGAGCTGATGCCAGCATCGCAGTCTGATGTCACACCTCATTTCATAGTCTTCTCTGCTTTGCTTGGTTTTTGATGCAAATTACTACACACTTCTTCAATCATCCGTAGATCAAAGTCTCTGCCTTTATAGCTGCCCATGTGTGTGCTTGTCTATATTTAAATAGAAGCAATTGAAAAGTGAAAAATACCTGCCCTTCCATTCTTAATATGAGATTCTTTAATCTGTTACATTTTCCTCTATTAAAAGAATTCTCTTTAATCAAGAAAAAGGCACAGACCCTGTGCATGTTGTAGGTTCCCTCACAAGTTTGGTCTTTGCAATTGAATATTTCCATGTAAATGTTCCATCAGTTCAATCAAAATGTTAATATTCTGATTAAAAAGTATCATTCTATGCATTACTAACAGGCTTCTTTCCCAGCTCTTTTCCCCCAGTAAAGCATGAGCTAGAGTTCACAAATAGACAGGACATTTTGATTTAGAGAGGACAATTGTACACCACGAAGCTACAGTCATTGATCAGTAGAAATATTTCAAGAGATTAAACTACAATCTATATGCACTCACCCATATTTGTATGTCTCACTGTATTGTGCACATAGCTATCAAACAGCTGCTAAGCCTCTGTTTGTAATCATCAGTGGAACCAGTAAACTAGCAGCTGTCCTTTTAAATCTGCATTAATATGAGTTTCATGATGTTATCAGGGAATGTAACTCCTTTTTCATACTTTGCTGCATAAATGATGTTGAAGTTGGAGCAAATAAATAATCATAGTTTCGACTCCAAGGCATTATCCCTCAGATTTCAGAGATTATATGTTTTAAAGTCAGATATGCAGAAAAATCTCAGGAATTTTGAAATATTAGTGTCTTTCTCCCCTGGATATAGAGTGACAAGCACGCGGTTTTGAAGTCCCATTGTGACTCATGTCGTGACATTCCCACTGCAAAACGGATAGCTTGTGAAGCAGGATCAGCTCAGTAATGACCGCATCAACACGTGCTACCTCTGTGCTTATCTGCATTGTAGTGTTACAGAGTATGGCAGAGGGGTCAGGCTAAGGGAAACCAGGGTTTCTAATAGAGGGCTGGATAATGTACTTGAAATGTTCTGCAAGAATGGTTCCTTTCTCCAGCAGACAGGGGAAAGCCTGCTGGAGGCACTGATAGAAGAAGTAGCAACCTGCGGGATAGGATGTTAGAGGTACCAAGGAAGCCTTTGCCCCCAAAATGCTTCTCCCACCTGCTCGACAATTCTTTTAACACAAAGCAGACTTTTAATACTATAATTAGGCATCAAACACATGTATTCCTTAAGGGAAGACCACAGTGATAAACTCAATCATGCTTGAGCATCAATACCAACTAGCTGATTTTGAAAGAGAAAAGGAAAGGCAGGGAGCATAGAACAGCCAATGGACAAAAGAAAGGTCCCATTGGGGGAAAGGATTGTTCAAGGAATGGAAAGACTGAGGAGGGAAGCAAAACTGTGCTGTCCAATACTTTTTCTCTCTATTTCTATTTTTAAAAAGATGATAACAATGGTTTTTATTGTTAAATCCTAAAGGTCTTTTACAACTCCCATTACATTTTATTTCAGTCATTGGTTCACTTATGCCACATGTGTGAAATATCTAATAATGAAGTATAATAAGGAATACAAGGGGAAGATAATGTAGGCCTACCGCCCTCCAGGAAGTTATAGCCTGGTTGGACAGGTGGTACATGGTTATTTAAAACTATAAATGAAAGGATGAGGAAGTGAATCAAAGTGGATTGGGTCCTGAGAGAAAGGATTAGAGCTGTGGAATCCCCAGCAGCTCCAAGGCTTAACACCTCCACCACCCGAATCGCATCCTGAGAAAGAGGTGGGGAATTAAATTCAATGGACTTCACCACCTCTCTCCTAGCTATTGCCACCCATTGATCCTACCCAGGGCCTCTGTATAGTTTTGCGCAGGTTAAGGCATCCCATCAAGGGGAAGTGTGGGTCTGAAACCCAGCCTGTGCTCTGTTATGCAAGCTGTGAGCCCTGGCTCAGGGCAGCATCTGTCTAGAAGAAGCGATGCCTTTTCTAAATTCAGCGGAAAGCCCTTTTGCTCATCAACTGGCCCTCTCCAACTAGGGGAAGCGTCTTTGTCTGGCTTAGCACAAAGGCAGTCAATGGGCTCATAGTGTCTAGCCCCACCATCTTTTTCATTAACATGCTGGTGCTTAGAATAATAGTCCCTGAAGACGTCCAAGCCCTTATCTCTGGGGCCTGCCAATATGTTCTTGCAAAAGGGACTTAGCATATATGGTTGAGAGTAAAAATATTGAGATCAGATGATTATCCTGTGTTATCCAGGTGGGCCTAATCTAACCCTATGAGTCTATACAAGAGGAGGATTTTTCCCAGTACAGTGGGTCAGAGAGCAGTGAGGTGAGAAGGACTTGACCTGTCATTGCTGCGTTTGAAGATGGAGAAAGGGACCATGAGCCAAGGGATATAAACAGCCTATAAAAGCTGAAAACAGCAAGGAATCGATTCTCCCCTAGACTCTCCAGAAAGGTGCACAGTCTACTTCACCTTAATTTTAGCCCAGTGAGACTTGTATTGGACTTCTAACTTACAAAACTGCAAAATAATAAACTTCCATTATTTTACGCCACTACGTTTTGGTAATTTGTTACAATGGTTTTAATAGAAAACTAACATATGCTGATCCATCACAGCCTGTCCATCCTAAAGTGCTTCGAAGTTGAATCCTAACTTGTAGCAAGTCTCAGGAAAAACGTGCTGCAATCTTTTCTAACACAAATCTGATCCTGAGAACCACTGAATTTGCTGATGGAGTAGGCTGGGGCTCACCAGAGGTTCCCAGAGATTTGTGATACCTTCAGAGTGAGCCCTTCAAAAACATCCACTGTGGCACTGCCGGCTGGGGTCAATGGTCGCATCTATGCCTATGTTTCCTAGCACATCCGACACATTGGGAAAATTCTTCTAATTCTCTGTATTTAAGCCCTCAATACTTGGAATATATAGAGTGCATTCAGACTGAAACATGACTGATAATGGCATAATTTTATGTACTTACATTCTAAACCATATAATTTTATGATTTTTTCATGCTAATATTGGATTATGTTATTTTTAAAGCCCCTATAAAATATTTTAAATGGTCATATCGTATTTCATCATATAAATTACTTAACCCTTTTTCTAATTGGGAAATTCTGCTTTTTATCTTACAAACATATTTACATAAATAATACATACAGCTTGTGTGCACACACAATTAAAGACAATAAACACAGAAGGCAATAGCTCAATATTTTGGCAGATTTTGAGTAAATCTTCTTGAACATCAAGTACCTTGTATAATAAACTGAGCCCTTTGCCCAAAATGCTGATATAATGAAATTCTCCATAGCCCCACCCCTATTACTTTCCTTTGCTCATCATAGCACCTTTTATTTCCCTCACATAATTTATTACCAGCTCTAATGATGTCGTTTTATTAACTTATCTCATTGCTTATTGTCTGCTTCCCTACAAGCATGTCAACTTGTCAAGGGTAGGGTCCATGAATGCCTTGTCCACATCTGCATCCCAAGGAAATGGCACTGTTCTGGAATGACATATGGGCTCAACAAATATTGGCCAAGTGATTGAATGAACACAGTTCTTTGTGAAAATCTCTATGGTTACACTCTTGTTCCTGAGCTACTGGTAAAAAAAAAAAAAAAAGACAAAATAACTTCAGAAATAAATGCAATTGAAGAATCTGTGTATAAAAAGCTGCATTCCACATATGCACTGAGATGATGGTCAAGATATTTAGTACAGGCCCATTTGAAATCCCTTCTGGAAAATGGTGAGGTCGGTATGTATAAATAAGTAAACAGATTTTCAAAATATAAGTATTATTCTTAAAGAGACCTCATAAGAAAACTAGTTTTATAATTTAGAGAATAGAGAAGACTTTGAAAATCATCATAATGTTAAATATACAGTTTCCTATGCTTTAAAACTTAGGAAAATGCAGAAAACAATAGTAAAGAAATACTCTATGTGGTATCTGACTCCTTCTCAGGAAATCTTTTTCTTATTACCTGGTACAATTTCCCTTCCTGTCTTCTCTTAGCCTGTTTTCCGTCCTTATATAGTATTCCCTTACATGGCTTTGCATTGAAATGATTTGTGTACATCTTTCCTTATTTAATTCTGAGCCTACTGAGAATGTGACCAGCATCTATAATTTTTTACTCCTATGCCCAGTTCAGGCCCAGACACAGGACTTTAAGGAATAGCAGACAGCAAGATACATTACTGGAGTGGGGACTATATTTATTGAAAATCTTTTATGAGTCAAATATCTGTGCACTTAGTCTTCATGAGAGGCACTGTAAGTGTATCCACTTTACATAAGAGGATACAGGTTCTGGGGGTAAATAAATTTTTTAAAAAAGAAACATTGAGGCTGGGCGCGGTGGCTCAAGCCTGTAATCCCAGCACTTTGGGAGGCCAAGACGGGCGGATCACGAGGTCAGGAGATCGAGACCATCCTGGCTAACATGGTGAAACCTCATCTCTACTAAAAAAATACAAAAAACTAGCCGGGCGTGGTGGCAGGCGCCTGTAGTCCCAGCTACTTGGGAGGCTGAGGCGGGAGAATGGTGTAAACCCAGGAGGCGGAGCTTGCAGTGAGCTGAGATCCGGCCACTGCACTTCAGCCTGGGTGACAGAGTGAGACCCCGTCTCAAAAAAAAAAAAAAAAAGAAAAAAGAAAAAGAAACATTGATCACTGTGGATTGGAAGGAACTGGGGCTGGGCAATGAAAGATGGAGAAAGGGAAAAGGCAAAGAAAGGGTAGAAAGAAAGACATTTAACATGAAATAATAATGTGGATAACCAGATGGCATGCTGGATAATGGCAACTGGACTAGGTAAAATAGGGGTTAAGAATTACTAGGGAACAGTAGGTGTTGTGATTAAAAGAGGAAGACCTGGCTGGGTGCTGTGACTAAAAGAGGAAGACCTGGCTGGGTGCTGTGACTCACAGTTGCAATCCCAACACTTTGAGAGGCCAAGGCAGGAGGATTACTTGAGCCCAGAAGTTCAAGACCAACCTGGGCAATATAGGGAGACCCTGTCTCCACAAAAAAGAAAACATAAATAAAAATCTTAGCCAGGCATGGTGACATGTACTTGTGGTCCCAGCTACTTAGGAGGCTTGGGCCTGGGAGGCTGAGGCTGCAGTGAGCTGTGATTGCTTTACTATACTCCAGCCTGTGTGACAAAGCAAGATCCTGTTGAAATAAAGAAAAGAAAGAAAATAAAAGAGAAAAAAGAAAAGCAGAGAAAGAAAGAAAGAAAGAAAGAAAGAAAGAAAGAAAGAAAGAAAGAAAGAAAGAAAGAAAGAAAGAGAAAGAAAGGAAGGAAGGAAGGAAGGAAGGAAAGGAAGGAAAGGAAGGAAGGAAGGAAGGAAGGAAGGAAGGAAGGAAGAAAGAAAGAAAGAAAGAAAGAAAGAAAGAAAGAAAGAAAGAAAGAAAGAAAGGAAGAAAGGAGGGAGGGAGGGAAAGAGGAAGAGAGAAAAAGAAAGAAAAGAAGAAAAAAGAAAAGAAGGGAGGGAAGGAAGGAAAGAAGGAAGGAAGGAAGGAAGGAAGGAAGGGAGGGAGGGAGGGAAGGAGGGAGAGAAGGAAGGAAGGGCAGGGAAGGCAGGAAAGGAAGGAAAGGAAGGGGAAGGAAGGAAAACCTGGACCAGTTCATTGTATGAGCAATGTGCCAGCATCTGGCCATGGTGTGGAGTTCTGGGGGCATATGAAAAAGGAATACTCCTCATTCTATAGTTAACAAGGGTCAGAGCCATGAAAAACCCTATCCAGGCTTCTAACTTCCAACCCAGGCTCTCTCTTTTATAGCATCCTGATATTACTATTTTCTGGAAGGATCAGAAAGCTTTTTGGGTCTTTGATATTGTGCCTGTGGAAACAAATCTATAAGTGCCATACAACCTCTATGCTTCTACAGATTAATGTGAAGAGCGCATATCTAGAAAATATTTTGGAATCTGACTTGCTTTGTTAGTAGCCAAATGAAAAGGCAGAAACCCAAAGATCAGGATGACAGCATTAAAATAAGTACCATCCTCCATCAGCCAGAAAAATCAAGGCAAGTTATTAGTATCTGATGACACATTTATCCAACACAAACTGGCTATAACAGGAAAGGATTACAATCCTCAGAATAAATCTCTTTCAGGAATGTTTATTGCCCTTAGTGACTTACAACAGTTGAAGTCACAGTCATTTTTGTCAGCAGGCTTCACTGTTTTACTCAAGGAATGTCAGGTCTAACAACCATGTCAAGGTGAGAAATACAATTTGCTACTTTATTGGCATTTGACCTTGACGTATGGAGTAATGGTAACTAGGGAAAAAAGACATGGTTCAGAAACTCTCAGATAAACTTTAAGAGCCTGTGGGCTCACGTTTGGCAGTATAATTTTAAAAACACCCATTTTCCTTTTGCCACATGAGTCTATTTAGCTATTCTAAGGCTTCCCCTTCAGTATTACAGTGTCTAGAGATTCAAAACCATAAATAATCATACCCATTGTAAAGCTTTGCACTAGCTATCAGCCCAGCACTTATTCAATCAGACAGGCATGCAGGTTTTGCAATTTAGAAACATTTCTAATATGCAACATTGAGCCTGTGAGATCATCTATTTTTTTGTAGACATGGGCAGCCCAGCAGCAATAACTAACTAGGAATTTCATTAGAGCAGCTGGGTCTCACTCACAATTTATAGACTCAAAAGTCTTCAACATTTCAATGCTGAAATTTCAAAGGTTTATCTTAAGTAAACATTGACCTGAAACTCCCAGTAATAAAAATATCAACTATTTTTAATAGTCTACTAAGTTCAGAGACTACATACACTCATCACTTTATAAACATTAACTAATTTAATTATCACAGTTACTTCATACAGTAGACCCTATTATTGTGCCTCATTTCTCATTATTGTGCAGATGAGAAAACTGAAGCTAAGACAAATAACTTGTCCATGGTCACACAGCTATTTAGTGGCACAGTCAGGATTTGAATTCAAGAGAGACTGCTCATATAACCCACTACTGTAAAACCAGAATGCAAATAAATGCATATGTCCCAAGATGACATCCTTGATGCAATGCATATTCCACTTCAGAAGTCAGGGTATAATCTTTTTCTTGATTGGTCAAACAACACTCTTGACTTGGAAACATCTACCAACTGACAAACATGATTCCATGCAAAGTAATGAGCATGTAGAAGGCTTGATTCCTTTCCCTGAAGAGCATATAATCTTTTAAGGAAGATAAGACATGTGACTTGAAGACTTGAGAGTAAGGGAGAGTTGAGAAAATAGAAGACATCACGTACGCAAATGAAAACACAAATTCAGTGAATGTAAGAGTGTAAGAAAACTGGATTAATAAGAGACTGTGATCACACAGGGTAATTCAAGGGTTCAAGTTATTATAGTAAGGTAGTTTCAAATGATGATGAAAACCAAAATTTGGTGGTACTGGTAGGCGGATGCAAAAGAGAGCTGAAGAATATGAGGTCAGAGACCCAAAGATGTTTTCTAATGTTGATAGAGAAGTCATCAAGAAGGATTTCCCGGGATATGATGCAGAAGAGAGCTGGAAGCCAGGGATATGGTAAAGAATACGATAAGATGTACTTGAGGTTAGGTGTGCAAGTTAAAGGAGTAACAGTAGGCAGGACAATAACCTTCCTCCATTAAGACACCTTCACAAAGCTGGAATATACAGTAGCCATTCCTAATTCCCCCCATCCCAATTACATATAAGGTTTACTTCCATTTTTTATAAAAAAACAAAACAAACAAAAAAAAACTATCATGTACGGGTTTCCAGAGGGCCCCTATAGTTTTGATGTTCTGAAATTTTGGTGAAATAGTCAGTATACAAACATCAGAAAGTACAGGTAGCACACATTGGAAGGGCACCAGTATACACAATTCAGAGGGCAATAAGGCCTATAAGATGTTTATTATAACAGTAAGAATAGCTGTTGGCAGCAGATATTCCTAATGTCAACCAGAATTACGATGTGTGATAGAGACAAGATAGCAAAGGAAAAATGGAGGTAGAAGAGAAACCCAGAGGAATGGACATGCCTGCTTACTGGCAGATCCAAATGGCAGATATGTAAAACCAAACTAGAAACTATCTGAAAATGCCCAGGATTTTGTCATTTGTCAAAATTTGTCAGCATGACCAAATCCTCTTAAACAAAGAAGAGTGTGAGAAGAAAGCCAAGATAAGCACACTGCATTTTCACCCTTATTAATGTGATTTCTTTGCTTGGCCATGTTCAGGATAAGCTCCCTTCACTGTTTTAGCTTTACCATGGCAGTGAATTTTTAATGGAAATCAACTGTCTAACCATATTTGTATTACAATAATAACCTGAAAGAACTTGTTTAATATCAGAAGACTTAGTGGAGCAGATGAATAGTTCCAACATGATATCCATGGGATAGAAATTCAATTAAAAACTGCAAGTAGTGTTAGAGAGAGGTAGTTATTGTTCAACACATACCACAGGGCCCTTTACTGAAGCTCAGCTATTAGCCCAACTGGTTGAGAAATTCTGTTTTCCTTTATGACAATCTGTTAGCTTGTACAAAGTTAAATTAATAAAAACACCAAACTGCCTCTGTGGTGGGAGAGTAGAATGAGGCCAAGGGCTAGTTGCATATTTTATAATTATGGATTAAGTGCATTATGCCAAGCAAATTAAAGATATGCCACAATTATAATAAAAATGAGAGATTGCATATCTCCAAATGGTGATTGTATGACTACTGCATCCAAAAGAGAATGCTGTTGCTCTACCCCCAAAAGGCAATTGTTTCCGCTATAAAAAAGAAGAAGGAAATTACTTTTCATGCACACTTTCCTTCTGAACAGGTGTAACAGTCCTTCTGAAGGTAGTCGGCTCAAAGCTAAATGGGGCTGTTGACTGCCTGTGTTCAGTGCTCAGAACTAGCTCCCACTGCTCAACAACTGTACACATTCCAAGAGGAGCACTTTGGTCTAAGTGGAAGCTGTCAAGCCCATTTAGGAATGAATGGATTTCCAGCAAGGATGATCTGGTCAGCCACTAAGGAAGAATGAAAACCAAGGGTTTTATCCTACTGAGGACTGAGGAAAGACGGGTCCTGGATGAAGAAATTCAGCATTCTGCATTCGTTACTGCATTTCTGCCTCAGAAACCCTTGCTTTGTTTCCATTTTCTGCCGGTTTTGAAAACAAGAAACAAAAGCCCTTCTTGTGAAAATGACTGACACATTTGTGTACCCTGCTCTCTGCTGTAGAAAGGGCAAAGGTTCTTCCTATCTTTCCTTGCTCTTTTCTTAACACATTGATTGTGTGGGAGCTTACTCAAATGTGTATGTGCGTCTGTGTGCTTGTGTGTATGTGTGTGTACATGATTGTAAATCATACTCTGCAAATGGCATATCAGTCCTTCCAGCCATAAGCTTTCACGCATGGCAAATGATGATGCTTTCAGCACATAACACAATTTTCCTTCTGCCAAGACTTCAGCATATTGTGCTTTTCAGAAAACAAACTTTTCAACCCATATTGTTTGTAATGGTGCGTGGGAGTGGACATGAGCGTGCACATTTGGGCAAGCACACCAGACACAGAGGAGATAGAGCTAAAGAAAGGAATCTCAGCGGAAACCCAGACATCCCCAGGGGAGGTATCATTGCAAGACCTTTCTTCTTCACTCGCCTTTGTTATTCACCTTCTATTTCAGAGATTCCTAAATTGGCTTATGGACTAACTACATCAGAATTCATGGGATGTTTGCAAAAAAAAAAAAAATCAAAATGAGGATCCCTAGGTCCAATCTCCAACTTTGCTTTGAACAAAAAGCCCTGGAGGATGGGACCCAGAAGCTGACAAGTTAGCAGGACTGTAACCTGTTGCAGGCAGGTAATCCTGATGCACACTCACATTGAGACTGAGTCCTCTATTTTCTTCCCTGGGCCAAAGACTTCAGCATGCAAATAGATTCTCAAAAATACTTAATCAGGAGTATCAGACACAAACCTCTCATTTTCCTAACAATGAAGTTAAAGTCCAGGAATGAAAACTGACTCACCAAGGTCTCAGGGGAGTCACTGCTGGAGTTCAGTCCAGGCTGAGGACAATGCTTGCTATTTACAATTTAACGTATAACTGAGAAGTACTTTCCCAATTATGATTATGTGCATCCCTCACAGTACATTATAAGCTTCACGTGGCAGTTATTATCATATTTATATTACAGTTGTGGGTAGACAGACTTGGAGTAGGATTTGGTTGATAGACTACATGTATACTTTGTGTACAGTCAGGTAGATGAGTATTGGGCTACATGTGTGAATCAACAGGTCAGTGTGAGCAGAGTAGTCTCAGAGTGTGAGACAGCAGAAGTCACCTCCTTGCCTAAAGTATAACTGTGTTCCAATCAGTTAAGACTATCACCAGAAATAAGATGCAAAGGGGTAAAACTTAGTCCTCTCAGCAGGAATTGAGAGTACTAAGCAAGCATATCTCACAGTCCAGGATCTGCCCATCACGCCAGTAACTCCCTGCCCTCACCTCGACAGGTTTCCGGGAAGGACAAAAACGAGATCACCTTTAAGCTGTATCTCAGGGGCACACGTACCTCAGGCTCAATTCACAAATATTGATAGAAAAGATTCTAGCAAGGTGGCTCAAATAAAAATGGATCAAGGATTCAAAACCAATTACCAAAGCATAATCTCACTCAGATGGGCACGCTAAGAATAATTACTCTCCATAAGAAAAAATGTCTGTTGTAGACACATTGCAGAAGGCTACATAATTAAATACAGCTGCCAATTCTCATTTATCTTTCTGGTAATTTGCATTTGAGGGTCCACCTGCATTGCCAAAGGCCCAGAGCTGCTGCACACAGTGGGGCCGAAAGCCAGGGGCTCAAAATTTTCTAAAGTAGCAGAATTCTTAAAAGGACACTGCACCACTGATGAACATGACTCTTAAAATTGGTTTGCAATCGTAGTTTACTTTAGGAGAGGCCTTTCCGCTTTTCTGGAAAGCTCCCCCTTTTCCCTTTGAGTAACTAAATCCTACCCATCCTTCAAGGTCAAAGTCACAACAGAGGCCTCTGTTCCCTGTGCACTGATTTGTCTGTAAAACGGATATAATTCAAGTATTCACCTCTTGGATTACTGTGAGAATTTGAAAAGTTAGCCCATGTGGAATTTTCAGATGGTGTATGACACACTGTCATCTCTCACGTGACTTCATCCTGTGGTTCCTCCAGGCCACAGGGGTTTGGTTCTTCTCCACTTACTCGTATCCTGAAGCACAGAGGGTCATCCCCTGCCCCTGTGAGTATGGAACGCTGCCCTGCCCACTGTGCTTTCTGCTCACTCCCGTGCTTTCTGTGGCTCTAGTCTCTAGGCTCCTGAGGGTTGGTCACCTTAAGTCCTTTGACCTCCACTATAAAAGATGTTCAAGAGAATGGTTGACAACCTAGTCAGAAGAATGCCTCAGAGGTGGGTCCACTGGAAGATTCCTTCCAAGAAGGACACTGAAGTCAGGTAGTAGGATAAGAGAATAAGAGAATGTGGGATGTCTCCTCCCATTCAAATCAGGCTGGGCATAGTCCTGCGAGGTCACACTTAACATGGGAAAATGACCGTATCACAGCCAGGCTCTCCCTCTCCAAGTGAGCCATTTCTCCTTCCCTCCACTCCCCTGGTTACCCTGAGGTCTACCCTCTCAGATACCTGCCCTTTAATCTTTGCTGTCCTCAGGCCTAAAGCAACCTGACCCACCATCCTTTCCCCAGTCCTCCCTCAAAAGTCTCTCTCCAAAACTTCCCTCTCGCTAAGGTGCCAGGGGTGGATGGCAGTTTTAGGTGTTACCTTTTTTTTGAAGTAATACAACAGTTGTTAACAAGAAAAAATAAATAAATAATGATCTGTCATTTTCATTAAGGGGCAAGCATAGACTCCGGCACAAAGGGCTCAATAAATACCTATTGCATAAATGCATGCATGAATGAATGAATGACTCTCCACTCATTGTCATTTACTAAAGGTGGATCAGTGTTTCTCTTTCCTAAAGATTAAGATTGTCCAAGAGGTGCAGGATCAATATATAAAACCACTAATGAAAAAAAGAAATATTAATTTAAATGTGTGCTTTTCACGTATGTTTAATGTGGCACTATTCACAATAGCAAAGACTTGGAATCAACCCAAATGTCCATCGGTGACAGACTGGATTAAGAAAATGTGGCACATACACACCACGGAATACTATGCAGCCATAAAAAGGGATGAGTTTGTGTCCTTTGCAGGGACATGGATGCAGCCGGAAACCATCATTCTCAGCAAACTATTGCAAGAACAGAAAACCAAACACCGCGTGTTCTCACTCATAGGTGGGAATTGAACAATGACATCACTTGGACCCGGGAAGGGGAACATCACACACCAGGGCCTATTATGGGGAGGGGGGAGGGGGGAGGGATTGCATTGGGAGTTATACCTGATGTAAATGATGTGTTGATGGGTGCTGACAAGTTGATGGGTGCAGCACACCAACATGGCACAAGTATACATATGTAACAAACCTGCACGTTGTGCACATGTACCCTAGAACTTAAAGTATAATAATAATAATAATAATAATAATAATAATAATAATAATAATAATAA
>NC_045442.1:28756166-28767460 GCF_002776525.5 Piliocolobus tephrosceles
AATAATAATAATAATAATAATAATAATAATAATAATAATAATAATAAACAATAAAATTGCTATTGGGATGCCAAAAATAAATAAACAAATGTGTCTTTTATGTACATACATTTTATCTGCATGATAAAAAATATGGTAAAATGTGCACCATCCTAAGAGAATTGTTGACACTTATAATATGCATCAATTCTGTGAGAACAGAAATAATGATAAATGACATCAATAGAGAGCATTTCTAGAGCTCTTATGCTATGCCAGGCATTATTTCAACAACTTTCCATATATCTACTCATTCATTTACTCCTCACAGCAACTCTACATGATAGATGCCATCACTATGTCCATTCTGACAATGAGGAAACCAAGGTACAATGATGGAAAATTACTTGCAGTAGCTAATAATGATGATGTTCTAGTCTCTAAGTTCTTCAGCGCTAGCAGCCTGCAGTCTTTTGGCCTCCACTATAAAAGATGTTTAAAAGAATGGTTGACAACCTAGCCAGAAGGACATCTCAGGTAGGGAGAACTCAGGTAGTCAGGACTACATAATATGTGCAGTAATTATGCATCCTGATATTCCAACAGAGTCCTGATTTCAAACATTCAACCTAGCACATTTAAACATGGCTCATGGTGTGTTCTGCTTATGGTTTCAGAAGAAATGGTTGGTGACAGTGCCTAGAGGGTCCATCAAAAAGATGCTGTGATGCTTAGGTTTATATGTCAATTTGACCGGGCCACATGGTGCTTAGATATCTGGCTAAACATTAATTTCTGAGTGTGTCTGTAAGGGAATTCCCAGAAGAGATTAGCATTTGAATTGGTAAACTAAGTCAGGGACATGGCCCTCCTCAATGTGAGTGAGCATCATCCAAGCCACTGAAGGCCTGAATACAACAAAAAGGCAGAGGAAGTTGAATTCTGTCTGTCTTCCTGACTGTTTGATCTTCAGCATTAGTCTTCTCCTGTCCTTAGACTGGAACTCACACCACTGACACTCTTGGTTTGGACACTCTGGCTTTTGGACACAGACTGAAATTTACACAATGTGAAACTTTTCAGCTTCTAAAATCACATAATCCAATTCTGAATACAAACATATATGTATATAAATATACATTTCTATATTATATTTCACACATACACACATATCCATCCTATTGGTTCTATTTCTCTAGAGAACCCCAATATAGATTTTAGTAGCAGAAATGCAGTGGTTCTAGAGAATGAGTTTTCTAAATTGGTTCTGGTGTTTCTGGAATGGGCTCTCTAATCTGATTAGATTTAAAGGTGCAAATGATGCTTTCCAGTAGTGAAGAGAGCACTGTTATAGTCCATGGCATGAACTGAACTGGTAATAGAGACATGCAAAATATTTGCATTGGATACACTTAATCAACCGCTTATACAAAGCAAAAAGATGTGTGACTGGGTATATGATACTTTTAAGCATTTTTAGAAAACTAACAAATATAATGAGATTGGCTAGTTTCTCCAATGTTGCTAGACAAAATGGTGAAAGAAAAAGATGAGCTCAGGGACTCAAATTCCCAGCATCAAGCTCCATATAAATGACTTGAAGGTCTCTATGTGTGCCCTGAAGGAGGTCCTTATCTCCTAGAGTCACAGCGTTGAGCCTGCTGAAAATCAAACATAGAATCTCAGCCTGCCACTGGCTGAGATGCCATCAGGAAAACAGAGCCAGGGGAACTATCACTGGACTAGTTGAACAAAACCTGGCCTGGAAGCCATGAGTATGGACTAGCTTGATTAAGGGGGTCTCTATCTGAAATGAAAGATGTACGTCAGCATCTCTGAAAACCTACATGAAGCATGGGAGGCGAGTTGTCCCATGAGAACACAGCTTTTCAGTAGTGTGAGATTCTGTCAGGTAAGTTGTCTTACAGACCACATTAGAAAGAGCAATATATCATGCATTGCTCGGGAGTCAGAACTTTGCTCATAGTTTTGGAACTCTGCCATGTGGTGTTTCTCAATGATGTGTTAATATTGTTGATGTGTTTTAAATTAATAGTCTATAGCTGCACATGTTATTTATAAAGAGACATTTCTCCAAGATGGCAGCCAAGACATTCTCCCTTAGTCAGAGAGCAGACCCCTGAAGCATTCTGAAGTCAGAGTGAAGGTGGAAATGGAACCACCTGGGCTGAGCCATAAGGCTCCTCAGCAATTAAAAACAATTGTATATGAAAATATGAAGCAAGGATAGGGGCCCCTGTTTCTAGGAACCACAGGGAGTCAGATTCCTGCATGCTAATGAATACAGAGAAGCTCAGGGTTGTAAAACAAGATGAATACCACCTCTCATTAGTGCTGCATTTGATGGCTGTGTAAAAGGAAGAAAATGATCCGCTTAAAAAGGGTCTTTAACATTGATGGGTCAATTTTGGCAATTACAGGATTTACACAGATATCTTTGTACCACACTGAAATGAGCCACAGCAAACACTATCTTCACTCACTTGTTTAGCTGATGATCATGTATGCCTTTGAAGGCCTGTATCTTCATTACCTTTGAGGTCCCAACTCATGTCACCTCCTAGGCAGGTCTGGGACTAGGATGAGGCAAGCAAGCAGGGCATGGAGGGTGCAAAATTTTAAGGAGGCACTTGCAGGACCCTAAGAGTGAATGCCTCCTTAAATATTGTACACTGGGCATCTCATTTTCCTCACCCTAATCCCAGCCCTGCTTCCAGTGAGTTCTCCCCTGACCACTTTAATAAAAGCACCCCCTCCTCTCCTCTCTCACGTCCATCCAGTTCCTTCCACACCACCCTGCAGCACTAGCCACATTTAGTTATTACCTGGCTTATTGTGTAATTATCTACTGTCTGTTGTCCCCATTAGTCTGTCCACTCCACGAGAGCAGGGACACAGTCTATCTTGTCCCTATCCCAGGAATCCCTAGTTCCTCACATGGTGTCTAGGCCACAGTAGGCTTCTAGGAATGATCCGTTTAATAAGAATAAAACAAGGATAGGAGAGCATCTTATAAGAATGCTATTCAGTGACTCTAGACAACCCAAGAAAATCTTTCTAAACTCTAATTCTTCCTGCTCTTATTAAAAAGTATACAGAACCAGTGTGATGGGTGACTGTCCAAAATTGACATACCCCAAAAGAGATTATGGGCAAAAAATGTTAAAAAGTGAACCATAAAATATGAACTCCACAAGTATTAAGGCCACCTTTTCCAAACTGTTGAGAGAAAACACGGGAAAGAACAATGAATGAACACTTTACATATAAGAGACACTTAAATTTCAATGAATGTCCAAATTAATCCCCTGTGGTAAACTTTGTCCCCACTTTCCAGATGGAGGACATTAATGTGAGGATGAAAGAGGTTACATAATTTGCATATGAATTACAGCTGATAACTGAGGCATCTAGTTTTCAAAATCAGATTTCTCCAAGCATCAAAATTACTTTCACGTGGCCTAAGAAGTACCTAGGTTTTTTTTTAACTTGAAGGACTCAAAGTGTAACATAATAGTTACTGATGGTCCTGATGAATAGTTTCCAACTCTGGCTTTTCTAAAAACAAATTCCTAGACCCCTAAATCTGATAACTCTGTTCTTTAAGGGTAGTCAACATAGACTATTTGCTTTTCAGAAATGCGTATCTTTTTAGATATATTTTACATATCCATCCCGCTAGCTTTCCAACATAATAGTCATTAACCTCTGTTACATAAACTTCATCTCCCATGCCTTAATCTTTGTCCATTTCTTCTTGTTCAGACCTCCAACCCTCAAGTACCTGAACATGGAAACTAAGTCGAACGTTACTTCGCTTCCTCAAAAGAACCACCTCAATCATGCCCCTTGTCTCTCTGATACATTTTTCCTTTTTGGTTCACTTTTCAGCTCTGTTCTATGCGCATTTCTTCTCTCGTTTCCTTTTCAAATTTCAAGGATAATACATCAACCGCAAGCTAATGAACGTGGGGAACAGACAGAGAACTATTCTCTGACCCCTACATACCTCCTTCCCATGAAGACTCATCACCAAGGACAGAGTACTGCAAACAGCCTCTGTGAGTGAAGTACTGCCTCGCAAAGCCTGAGCCTCCCACCCACAAACCTGTTCTAAGGCACAGCCTGGTTTTTTATTGTCAGATGCATTGTGCTCAGCTTGTAGCTTCACATGAAGAAAAAAATCCATGTTTCTTTAAGGTCCCTCTTGGAGAACGGCTTTTCAGATTCACAGGTTTGTCCTGGGTGAAAGCCCAGCACTTGATTGTCTTTCTGTCTTAACTTTCCTACTTCTCTGTGCTTCATCAATAAATGCAAAGCATCTACTCACAAAGTGCTAAATCCTGGACTCTTGAAGATCTTTTGAGGGTGTCTGCTTTCCTGTCTGAAAGTATGCTGGTTTTAGTTCTGGGCCAACCTCTTTCCCTAACACAAGATTGTTAAGCAAGTCATTTCCCTTCTGAGAGTCTCACTTTCTTCATCCCTAAAATTTGTAGAGGAGACTTGATGACTGACAGCATGAAATGTCAGTGATCTAGCTGAGAAAGTTCAAAAAGGAAGAGATTCACAAGGGGTCAGGTCAAGATTTGCCATCCAAGGGAAGTAAACATCTCATGTCCTGTATGCCCTGGCTACTGCCTGTGGATTCCAGCCTCCCCTCCTGCTTTCCTGTCTTCCTTCCTTCCCTTTCCTTCTTTCACACAGATCCTCCTATGTGCCAAATACAGCACTAGGCAGTGAGGTACCATGCTGTGTGAGACAAACACAATCCCTGCTCTCAATAAATCTGTTTCGTGGGGAAGGGGAAACAGTAGTGAAATAAATAAGTAACCCCTACATAAACTGTAAAATAAAATGACTGCAAGTGGTACTATTATAACAAGTGATCAACAAGGGACTGAGAGACTGACCAGCCTGGAAACCTCTCTTAGACAGGATGGCCAGGTAACACCTCTCTGGGGAAGAGATACTTAAATTGAAGAGATAAAAGATTTAAAAAGGCCAGTCCTGTGAAAGATGTGATTGGCTGGGGTACCAGGGGAAGGTCGGGAGAAGAATGAGAATATTTCAGACAGGTGTGAAGTCCCCAGGCAGGAAAAGCTTGGTTTGTTCTAAAGAGATTGAAAGAACACCAGTTTGCCTTTGGTGATGTGGGTCCTCTTGCAGTATCTCACATTATCACCCCACTACTTGCTCTCCTGGGTCTATATAAACTTGGTATATTCACCTTAACACTCATGCTTTAATAGTGTTAAATCGTGTTTAACAGGTCCAAGCATGTCTCTGATGCAAAGACCTTGGAGCACCCAACTGGACCAGCACTCACGGGCCCATGCTGCCCATCACAGCACACCAAGAGGCCATGATAGGGAGAGAATATCACCCAGTGAGACCCTATGGACAAGCTGTGTTAACCAGGCACCACTTCAGGTATACACTGGCAATGGAAGGGAGCTGAACCCTGAAGGGACTAAGTGTAGGTTTGGCGCCAGTGCACATAAAAAGGTCACTGAGGCTTCCTAAGATGCCTAAGGCTGGATGGGGCCCCTGAGACCATATTCATCCAGTCACCCCAGGGAGGTCATGCACATTGGAGATCCAGGGCTGTGGTTGTAATAACACTAAGCTCTCCCCTACTCCCATGGGTTCTTAGCAGAGAAAAATCTTTTTTAAAAAATGTTAAGGCTTTTATAAACATGTAACAATTTCTGACACCTCTGGGCAAGATAGCAAAGCCAGAAAACCATACTACATCCCTATATACTCAAAGTATCATATTCAGCTCATTTCAGACCCAGCACTTTCATAAACATCTTGCCATCAGGAGGTTTAGATTAGGATAATATTAAAAAGTACCCATTCCTGGCACACAGTAGCTGTTCAATATATGCTAGCAGTTATGATAACTGCCCCTGAGCACATATTGCCCTTACTTGTCCTCAGATCTCCTGGAAATGTCCCTTTTGACAACCCTGACAGGCAATCTGGCAACTTCCTCAAAACAGCCAGTGAGTTTTGACAATTGTGGCATTCTATGTGTGCCATTCTCAGTCATCGTTGGCCAGTCTCCAGCACATGCTCTCATTCCAAAATACCCATCTCTCCATCCTATACCATCTAGCTGTGATGCAATATACACTACAGAGCAGAAAACACTGCCACTGCAAAGCTAGGGATAGGAGCAGACCGGGTACCAACAACTAAGTGTCCATAGGAAGCTACCTGACACTTGGAAGACCCACAGCTGCTAGACCCAGGCAGGCTTTCAACAGACTCCTAACCTCAAGATCAAGGAGACTCAAATGGATCCTGCTCCTCTGTCTACCCAACAGATACTTACTGAGCACATACAACACAGCCAGGTGCTATGGGTAACCTCAAAAAGACCAAGAAGAACAGATGAGTGGGTAGAAAAGCAGATTCTAAGGGACTTAAAAGGAAGAAGTGAGAGGGTGCAGGGCTAGGATGCTCAAGAACAGCTATGGGAGAAAACAGAACACATGCTAGGTCCTAAAAACGCGTAAGAGGAGAGAAAAAGAAATTCCAGAGCAAGACATGGCATCAGTAAAGGCAGGGATGTCTGAAAGCGAGGCAGTCACCTGGCTAGAACAGCTCCACAGAGGCATGTGTTCTCCTAGGGATATCCCTAGTTTCCCTCTGAGAAGTGGGTTCCAAGCTCTGAAGCGAGAGGGTGGAAGCCACCCAAGAAACCAGTAAAAGCTTCCAACTGAGAAACCCCTTGGTTATGAACAGGGCCTGCCCATTTGTGTTTATCACCCAAATCCACCTGTATGTCTCTCAGCAGATTTTACCTATTTTATTAAAGCCTCAGCTTCCCCCTCTGCAAAAAGGAAGAGTATAACAGTACCTACTTGGGGAGGATTTGATGAGATAATTGAGCACAAAACAAGCAGATGTTTCCCCAAATGAATGTCACAGCTTCCTCGACAATTTTTAGCACACATTTCCTATCTCAAGCATGAATTTGCTGCAGTGTAAGAATAGATTTAAAAGGTGGGAACTCTTCAATCTTAAAAAATAAATCTAAGAAGGAATGTAACTTTTACAAATTAAGATTTTTGCAGATTCGATTTACAAAACATAAATAATACTTCCTGATCCCTTACTTTATGACAAACAATACTATGATAACAGGGAAAAAAACTGAATGAGGGGAATATAGACATCTGATTCCACAATGCATTATATTTAAAAACACATACGATTCAGTTTATGCATTATATTTGAAAACACATACAAATGATAAAACAAGTCCCCAACAGTTTTGTAGATAAACTACAAAACATATGAAAAGTGCATATGAAGAAATACAAGTGGAGAACACAATGGAGGAAAAAAAGTTCTGTTCTAAAAGAAATCAGTAATGAAGTAAAAATTTTTTAATAAATTTTGGAAACATTCACTAAATGTCACTTATCTGCTTAAAATGCTTTCCCATTGTGCCCAAAGTAAAACCTAAACTGCTAAAAATTGCTGACAAGACTCCACAAGGCTTGTCCTCTGCCATCTCCCATACTCTGGACCACTTTTGACTTACTCTGGCTCCCTGAAAAGCCACACTAATGGTAGTGCAGACTATTGAAAGATTCCAGTCAGACCTGTGCAAAGATCCTGTGGTCCATGTACCATTTTGGACTCTCTTTTCCCCAACCCTTCAGCTCCTGGTTAATTCTTCCTCATCCTTCAGCATCAGCTCTGGGCACTTCCACAATGTTATGACTTGAATTGTGCCCATCTCCTCAAAATTCACCTGTCGAACTCACCCTGGGACCTCAGAATGTGACCTTATTTGGAAACAAAGTTGTTGTAGATGTATTAGTTATGAGGAGGGCATACTGCAGTAGGATGGGCTCCTGGTCCAATAGGATTGGTAGTCTCATAAAATGGAAATTTGGACACAGGCACACATGAGGAGATAAAGGCAGAGCTAAGGTGATGATTCTACAAGCCAAGGTGCACCAAAGATTGCCAGCAAATAACCAGGAGCTGGGGAGATGCATGCTCAGAGGGAACCAACCATGCACCTCAATCTCAGACTCTTAGCCTCCAGGATGGTGAGACATTTCTGTTGTTGAAGCACCCAGTGCTACTGTGTTATGGTTGCCCTAATAGGCTGATGCCCCTGGGAACATCCTCCCTGATCCTCCCACTGGGTGATGTCCTGCCATTTGACACTTCAGAGAGAACTTGATCAGAGGCTGCCTCCACACCGGGGTAAGCACCAAAGGAGGAGGCTCAGGGGAGGCATGTGTTGAGGGTGTGCGGAAACACAAGAATGACTGCCCGAAGTCATGAGATCTTACTGGAGTCCTGAGGGATTAGGACAAAAAGCAGAGCAATCCTGACAGAAATTGAAGCAAGCCCTCATAGGCGGAACATGTGCTAAGGGAGTCATCACTGTTCCAACGCTTTACCATTATTAACTCAGGACGTCCACTCAGCTGCTCAGCTGTTTCCACTTGTGCTTTAGACATGAGAAAGTGAGGCCCAGAGGAGTTACTGCCTAAAGTGCACAGCTAGAAAGTGGCATAAGTGGGATTCAAACCCAGGTGGTATGGGCCAGAGAGCAGGCTTTTAACCTCTCTGTACAGAGATTCATAAGGGTGTACACATTAAGCAGGTACAGGTAACAGGTACAACAGGTATAGAACAGGTAAGCTTCTGTTTGACAAGTCCCTCAGTAGTTATTAAGGGAACTGAGGGGGACTTGAGACCTGTTCCAAATCTTTACAGAAAGGAAGGAGACTGGACCCTTCCACACACCTCCCTTGATGAAACCATAACAGACAGTGCATTTGGAAGAGTCTTGGGTCTCACCCAGGAGGAAGAGCATCCTACTCTTCATCCTTCACATAAGGCATTGCACCTGGGTCTTCCACTGAGGGGACTGTAGATTTGAGACTGTTGGGAACCCCAATGACAACCTCCAACTGAGGCCAGGTCTTATTCAGGGACTATCTTGCAGAGGGTCAAGTGCACAGGCTCTAGATTCAGAGGGCTTAGATCCAAATCACAGCTCAACCACCTGGTAAGCATGCCAGGAAAGTTACTGAAGCTCTCTGCCCCTCAGGTTTTTCAGCTGTAAAATGGGAATAACAGTGCTTACCTGTTTTTATCTGGTTCATTATAGCAATGAGTTAAACATATGAAAAGCACTTCAATCATTATCTGGCACATGGTACTCAGTAAGTGAAAGCAAGTATTATTACTGATGCTCCTGTTGTTGTTTTCATTTTATCAGATCAGATGGGCCTGGATATTTTCAGTCAGCAGGAGAGACACATTCTTCTTTGAGTCTGGAGATGCATGATTTCCAGAGATGTCATTATCCAAGTCTTATTCTCATAATTTTACAATATTTTAGGCATACTAATACCCTAAAGTATGTAAATGCATGTGTGCAATATACACACACCACACACACACACACATACAGGCTGCAACTAAGTGAATTTTTCTCTTTTAATTTCATAGTTTTGCTTTTCCAGCATAAGAGTCTAAGAAATGTACACTTCTTTTTTGCCTTTTTTTATAAATGTACACTTCTCATAATCAATCTGACAATATATGCTAAGAATCTTAAAATTCATCCCCTAGAAGTCTATCTTAAGGAAAAACCTCTAAAATGCATATAAAAACAAAGATTTAAGTATATAGATATGCATCAGAACATTTTTCAAGTCGCAAAAAACTGTAAAACATCTAAATCTACAAAAGAGATGAATACTTTAGTAAATTATGGAACAATACACTATTACATAAACATTAAAATTATTTTTGCCAAATATTTTGATAACATACAAACTTTTAGTCAAACATTATATAAAAATAGTAAGAAAACTGTTTATACAAGAGGATCTCAATTATGTAAAGATACATGGGTAAAAATACATATATGTATTAAGTACACATATGCCAAAACATAACAATGATTTTGAATGGAATTCAGATGGTTGGTATTTTTTAACAGTACTCTTCATTTTCAAGCTTTGGAAAAATACTTTTTATTAGTGAAATTATTATATACAAGAATTTAAATATTCACAAAAGAGAAAAATTTAGAGCTTTGGAAACTCATTGTTTCATTTCACAGATGAACTCTTTAGCATCTCAATTTTCATGGCTTAGAGCATTCAGGCAGATGTGTTTGAAGAGGATGCCAATATGAAGCATCAAAGTTTCAAAATAAATCAGAATTAGGTCCAGTTCCAAATTCTTCAGTTTGCATTGTCACAGTTCTCCCCCACCCACCGCCCAGATCCTCACTGAGGAATGAAATGGGGTAAGTTTAAAAAGTCACATTACTTCCTTTATCCTCTGCCCCACCATTACAAGAGGCCCAGTTTCCGTAGGGATACTCTACATTTTCAGAATGTCTGACCTTTCTCTGGGTACAGTAAGCCAGTAAAGCCTGGTACCTGATAGCCCCTCACCAGGTAAGACTCAGTTACACCAGTCAGCACACCTAACCCCAATGGTGTAGAATTCATGTTTATACAATGGAAAGCCAGAGATTCTGGGGGGAAAAGAAGTTTCTGTTTCCCCTAAACAAGGAGGCTGTGAACTTAAGACTTCCTGCCTTCCTCGTTTTGGATGCATTGAACATCAGATCATTGGACATTCTACAGGGGCTGGCAGATGAAAAAGCACACAAGCAAACACATACATAAATACATAAATTAATTAAAGAATAAATGAATGGGTAAAAGCAGTAAGAATGTCATGACATTGTGCAAACTGTTCCTCCCTGCTTACAATTTCTCCCCATACTAAATCACCCTTGCTAAACACATCTTTCTAAAACACAGCAATTATTCTACAATATCTGCTTACAACCTTTACTCCTTCCTCTCTATCCCACAGAAAAGATTCCAAACTGCTCAGTCAGGCACCAAAGTCTTCCACTATGTGGCTTTCACTGTCTGGCCAGCTTCCTCCTTGGGTCACCTTCCTTGAACTGCATTCACAATTTCACTCCACTGCCTCCTAACCATTTGCCAGATTTTCCCTGAACATTCTCTCTTCCTGAATTTAATCTAACTATACTCCTTATCTAGCATGCCCATCCCCTCACACCACTCATCAAAGTCTTTCTCTCCCTCCAAAGCCTAGCTCATATTCTGCTCCTGGCTAAGCATCCTCTGATCCTTCAAAGCTAGAATTAATATCTTTCTCTCTCTCATGCCTTTGTTTTAAAATTCTGTTATTATTTCTTACAGAATATCTTATAACAGTGGTCTCTCTCTCCCTTTCTATCACTCTCTTCCTTTATC
>NC_045442.1:28767470-28857056 GCF_002776525.5 Piliocolobus tephrosceles
AATATCATATAACAATGGTCTCTCTCTCCCTCTCTATTGCTTTCTCTCTTTATCTTTCTCTCTCTATATATAAATATATACCTCTAATTTATATATATGCCTCTAATTTTTACATATATATAAATTATTTTATATATATATGTGTGTGTGTATAGAGAGAGAGAGAGAGAGAGACCAACCAATTAGGGGAACCTGGAAGGGAAAATCTTTTCTACATTCTCATATGGCCCACAGTGCCTAGAAAACATATTGTACACAGTAGGTCTCATTAAATGAATTATACTAATACATGGTCTGAATAGAGTCAAACAGGCTTACATCCCTCATTAGAGAGCTTCACTCTGTTTCCTGGTGCATTCAAAAAATGCCTAGCATGGTGCTGAGTTCACAAGAAACATTCAAAAGCATGGCTGGGCATGGTGTCTCATGTCTGTAATCCCAGCACTTCTTAAGAGGCCAAGGAAGGAGGATCACTTGAGCCCAGGAGTACAAGACCAGCCTGGACAGAATGGCAAGGCTCCATCTCTACAAAAAAATTATAAATCATCCAGGCATGGTGGCATATGCCTGTGGTCCTAGCTATTCAGGAGGCTGAGGAAGGAGGACCACTTGAGCCTAAGAGGTCAAGGCTGTGGTGAGCCATGTTCACACCACTGCACTCCAGCTTGGGTGATACAGTAAGACCCTGTCTCAAAACACACACACACACACACACACACACACACACACACACACACACACACACTCAAAAGCAAATACCAAATGAGTTGAGCAAGGTCTTGGGAAAATAAAGTCAACACACAAAAGACAATCCCATTTCATTTTCTAGTCAATTATAATAAATATGTGAAAAGTGAAATTAAGCAAACAATATATTTTACAATCACTCCAAAGAAAGTGAAATACTTAAATAAGTGTACACTTAACAAAATACATATAGATTTTATATAGTGAAAACAGTTAAAACAAAGAAGAATAAAGTGAGAGTAATCATTCTGCCTGACACTAAGACTTACCATATCACTACCGTATGAAGAGGATGGTACTGGCAGAGGAATGGACACATCCCAATGAAACAGAATGGAGAGCAAAAAATAGTCCCATATAAATATGTACAACTGATTTTTGACAAAGGGGCAAAAGCAATTCAAGGAGAGTAGGATAAATTGCACTCACATGCATTTATTCCAGAAAAATGAAAACATGTTTGCATGAAAACCTGTATTCAAATGTACAGAACAGCATTATTTTCCACAGCCAAAAACTAGAAACAACCCAAATGCCCTTCAACAGGTAAATGGTTAAACAAATTGTCGTACGTCCATACCCTAGACTACTACTTGTCAATAAAAGGGAACTACCGATACACAAAAAAGTGCATGAATCTCCAGGGAATTATGCTAATGAAGAAAAGTGAGAAAACGCAATCTCAAAAGATTGTATACTGTATGACCCTAGAACATTTTTGAAATAATAGAATTTTAGAAATGGAGAACAGATTAGTGGTTGCCAGGGTTTAGCGATTAGGGATTTTGGGTGAGGGAGGTAGGTGTGATTATAAAATGGCAAGATGAAAGATTCCTGTGGTGATGGAGTATTTCAGCATCATAACTATGAGGGCGGATAGACAAACCTACCTCCCCCTACACCCCCACACAAACTCACACAAAAAAATGGGTACAACTAAACCTTAGAGTATCTGTATAATGTTGGTGGATTATATCAACGTCAATATTCTAGAGTGATATTATATTGCAGTTTTGCAAAATACTGAGGGGGACTGAGTAAAGTATACACAGTATCTTCTTTGTATTGTTTCTTATAACTGCCTGTGAATGTTCAGTTATATCAGTAAAATTTGCATTAAAAACGTGTGAACACAAACGGCACACTCATCCCAGACAATTTTCTATAATCACCCACCACCTTTCCTAACAGGAATGGAGAATTTGTGAATGATTAAGAGCATTCTACTTGCATCTCTTGGTGGGGGAATGGGTTGGGAGGGAGGCATTACAAGAAATAAAAATTGTAGAGATTATATCGGACCAATCATATCATCTTCATTTATGAAGACCCTACTGTTAAAACTTTGGTACATTGTCTAAGGTTCAGGAGAACAGATGTGGAAGTGAGTGTCCAGGGCTGAGACAATGTTCACAAACTAAACTGGGAGTTAAAAGCTATTTGGGAAGACAGTAAGGGGCAAGTGAGTCAAGCATGGATTTTGGCATTTTACAGACCTGAGGTCAAACTTCATCTCTTTTGCCCACTGTCAGCAAGAACCTCGGGTTTATCATCCACCAGTATGGGGTAAAACCCTTGCAAGGTTTTTACAAGTGGTATTTTTATGAGTAAAGCTCCTAGCACATTCTCTGACACATAGTAACTGATGGCCTCTTAAATAAATATTATAATTGGAGGGATGTTCTTTAAAATTGTACATATTTAAGTTATCTGTATACTAGAATCCATCAGGAAACATATGGTATCTGTGATGTCTGGTATTCCCAGAACCTTGTCCTGCCCTGCTGCTGATCATCCCGGCCTCTCTATGCATAGAGATGAACAAAGGGGCCAGCTGGGCCAGGGAACTCTTACCTACCAAATACAGTTAAAGTTTTGACTCCTTGACCCAAGTGGTCTCTTCCATTTTCTCTTCCAGGAATTTAAACCTCAAAGGAGGCAGTTGTCATCTGATAGCAGCTCACCAGAGTGTAAATCCATGACATCCAGCTGCTATGGCTGCTGGAGATTCCTGGAATTTTGTCACTGCTGGGGTTTTTTTGCTCATCTCTTCTTCCAAATGTTGAGCAATTCCAGTATTCTTCCAACAAATCTTGTATGTTGCTTAAGTTAGCAATGGTTTCTGTTACTTGCAACCAAAAACCTTTATGAATAGAAAGCCTTCAAAAGGTACCTGGAAACTATTCCCCAGTTTTTGTTTTGTTTTGTTTTTGTTTGTTTGAGATGGAGTCTCGTTCTGTCACCCAGGCTGGAGTGCAGTGGCCCAATCTTGGCTCACTGCAACTTCCACCTCCCAGGTTCAAGCAATTCTCTTGCCTCAGCCTCCTGAGTAGATGGGACTACAGGTGCACACCACCATGCCCAGCTAACTTTTTGTGTTTTTAGTAGAGACGGGGTTTCACCACGTTGGTCAGGCTGGTCTTGAACTCCTGATTTTGTGATCTGCCCGCGTTGGCCTTCCAAAGTGCTGGGATTACAGACATGAGCCACTGTGCCCGGTCTATTCCCCAGTTTTTGTGTCCTCTGATCCCCACCAGAACCTAGATTCCTGACGGCCAACTCACCCTCATAAGGCTTATCTCAAGCACAATTCCAGGGGAGTAGCACCTCATGACCACTCTCTTGTGGCGCCACTCTCTAAGATCAATGTTAATTGCCCAATTAAACAGCCCTGATGCTGACAGAATGTGAGCTCGTTAGTAAGTGCCAGAGCACATTCCAATTATTAACCTTTATGGTTGTCATTATAAAGAGGAGGGTGCAACTATGGATTTCTGCATGAATGATTACGCTCATCACTCTGAGCCAGAAGGAAGAAAGATGGGTAGAGGGAAAGGTGGTATGCTGCGGGTGAGTTACCCAAAACAACTTTAGAAGCAAATGACACTTTAGAAGCAAAGATGGCCATAAAGTGCCTTAGATCAGTGGCACATCAGAATCAAGAGGGGAGTTCTTTAAAACTCTAAGTTCATGGATCCTGACCCCAGAAATTGATTCAGTGGGATTAGAATAAGGCCCAAGAAACTGACTTTTCTTAAATTTCCCAGGTGATTCTCATAATCCACCTGAACTGAAAATCACTTAGGCAAATATCTAAGGAAACTACTAGTCCCAAAAGTAGTCCCTCAGCCATAGATTTCACATGAAACATGAATGGCTGCCAAATTTGTAAGGCCAGGAAAGCATGCTTACCAACATGACAGCAAGAGCAAGGGGCTGCTGAGAACTGGAAGATCAAGATTGGGGTCCCAGATCTGAAATCACTGACCACCAACCCACTAGGGATGCCAGACAATCCATCTGCAAAATGGAATGTTCAATTACACAGGCCTTCCATTTCTCCCAGAAATATGAGAACTGTCCCGTATTCATGTGGACAATGACTAAAAATGGTATGCAAGTTTAAGAGAATAATAGCAGTGAAGGGGGGGATCTTTTACAAGATAAACCTTATGTATTGGAAGACAGCGCAGCTTTAGCTTTAAGTTGGGCACAAAACATTTGGAAGCAATAATAACATATTAAAAAACTTCCTAAGTTCAGTGATTCTTATAAAGAAATCTCACAGACGTGTAACAGGAAAGGTCTTTTACCAGTTTACATATTTTCCGCCAAATAATGTCTAGGGTAGTGGTCTTTGAAGGGAATTTGCCAGAAACCTCCTAATGACATTAATAGACTATGTCCAATAAAGTAATTGGCCACTAAATGATGAGAAAGTAACTATGAAAGTTTGACTACCTAATCTTTATAGTCGTTATATATATAAGCAGGAATGGGGTATGTCAAATCACTCTCCTATAAACTTGAAAATAGATAGGCTCTGTGTGAGTTGAAATTTTTTCCTTTTTTGGCTTCAAACCACATTCCAAGGGGCCACCTATCATAGTTTTACACACATGGCCATCTGGCAGGGAAATAAATTAAGGCCTACCTTAGAGAGCAAGGAAATGCATCCACTTAAAAATGTTATTTTAGAAGGGACTGTCTGATCCTGTTCACTTATTAACTTCATTAGAAGGCTAATGAATTGACTGCTGAGAAAATGAGAGGGAGCTCAGGCTGTGGACAGGGATGGGCAGAATTTCACACCCTTTATCCAAATGGCAGGGTTATTTATGATTGTGATAAAATGGTACTGCATTTGGAGAAAAGGGAAAACAACATAAAATAACCATCCACAGACACAATCCATACAAAAGTGTTACATTCTCTCAGCCACTGGACAAAAATCAAGATTTATGCATGCTGTGGTCCTGCCTCGTGGAAGAAAAAAGACAGAGCCATAAAAAGAAGTCCTTTTTCCCATAATAAATAGGAAAACATTAAATCTGTAATCCAGATCTGCTTCTCCAGTGTTCTCATTTCTCAATTCTCTAGCAAAGTAAGATGTCTGAGGGCCCAATATTTAGAGCAAACTCATTTCTCATTCTTTTTTTTTTTTTTCAGAACAAAGACTTTCATAGATTGTATGATGCTCCCTGTGTTTAATGAATTTAAACTAAGTAGTTTGGACAGGTGTTCTGGCTAATGTCTGCCAACTGGATAATATCCATCAGTGAACAGCAAGTTAGCAGAGTATGTTATTTTATTGACACTTGGATTGCAACTTCACCAGCAGATTTTACAAAGGAAGGTGGCTGTGCTCAGAAGCAGTGCTGTTAGCTCAAGAAAGGTATCTTTTGGATATCATAAATCCTGTGTGGGCTTCCTGTTTGACTTCCCAGTATGACAGAGACTGTGGATTCAGAGTTGAAAGGGTTTCGAGAGATCATTTCATCTAAGACCTTTATTTGTGAAGAAACAGAAGGATGGCATGAGTAATCTGAATAATTAGTAACAGAGGTGGGCCTAGAACCCAAGCTTCCTTGAGTGAGTTCAGTGGTTCCCAAGAGATTTCAATTTAGTAAGGTTGGTCGTTACTCAGGAATTTATTTTTTCAAAAGCTTCAGCTAGGTGTGGTGACTCACACTTACAATCCTAGCATTTTGGGAGGCTGAGGCAGGCAGATGGCTTGAGCTCATGAGTTCGAGACCAGCCTGGGAAACATGGTGAAACCCCATTTCTACAAAAAAATGTTAAAAAATTAGCCAGGTGTGGTGGCACGTGCCTGTAGTCCCAGCTACTGGGGGACTGAGGCAGGAGGATCTCTTGAACCTGAGGAGGTCGAGGTTGCAGTGAGCTGAGTGCAACAAGTTTGAGAAACATGCATGGCCCCACCCTGCCTTCCATGTTAATTACTTGAGAGACAGCAAAGCTCTTCAATGGGCTTAGATTCTCCAAAAGTTATATGAAAAGGAAACCAGTAAAGACCAAGTTAACACTATGGTGAAGAAATGGAAAATCAGATTGTACTTTGCATCATGTACCCCAAATCACCAGCAGCAGCAGCAGCATCTGGTGTATGAAACCCAAGAAATACATTAACTTTCACCTTTTGCCAAACACAAATGAGGACATAAAGGGGAAGACAGGAATATTCTCTCTCAAGCAGAAATGCATAATTTCCAGGTATGATATGCCTAGGAGTCTAGATTTGTTCTGTACCCCATCCTCCTAAAGATATTAGCACAGTTGTCATCTGGAGCGTGGCTGAGGCTGCTGGGCCAATAGAGTAGGAGTATATGAACAAATCATAATTATTATATTAAATACTGACTACATTGACAACATTTGCATTCCATGCATTATTTCACTGAATTCCCACAAAACCTGTATGAGATAGACTTTATTATCTTTCTATTTTTATGGAGAAGTAAACTGAGGCTCAAAGAGACTAAAACATTGCTCAAGATGGTATAGCTAGTAAGCAATAGAGCTGGGTTCACATCCAGGCTATTTGAATCCAAGACCCACCCCCCCTTTAAACACTATATATGCCATCCCACTGTCACCAGATGTTTCTAGGAACCATGGGAACTACCAATATCTTTCCTTTTTATTTATTTATTGTTTTTGAGATGGAGTCTCGCTCTCTTGCCCAGGCTGGAGTGCAGTGGCATCATCTCAGCTCACTACAACCTCGGCCTCCCAGGTTCAAGTGATTCTCCTGTCTCAGCCTCTTGAGTAGCTGGGATTACAGGCACCCACCACCACTCCCAGCTAATTTTTGTACTTTTTAGTAGAGACAGGGTTTCACCATGTTGGCCAGGCTGGTTGTGAACCCCTGACCTCAGGTAATCCACCCGCCTCGGCCTCCCAAAGTGCTGGGATTACAGGCATGAGCCACCAGGCCCAGCCTTCTTTCTTTTTAAGAAGCTTACACATCCCAGTAGAAAAATAGGATATATTATATTAAATAGCAAAACAAAATATATTTGCCATATTGCTCTCTTCTCCGATTCATTCCTAGAATTGTTTTGTATTCTTTATGGAATGATGTGGAGTGGTAATAATAAAAATATGAGCATTTGTAGAGCACAGCCAGTCATTGCAGAATGCACTGTATTTTGTGGATATGTATATATTCTTACATATGCCTGCTGTTGTTTCCCATGTACATTCATCTTATCTTCCAACCAAATGAAACATTCCTTGAGGATAGCAATCATGACATACTTACTTTGCATCTCCCAGCAATGAACACAGGGCTGCTTACGTAACGGATGCTCAATTAATATCAGTTCAATTGAAAGTTCTGTGACCCATTCAGGAGTTTCCACCAGATTGATTACTACAGCAAGCAAATAGGAGACCATCCCAGTTTTAGACAGAGGATTTCACAGCTTATATCAGCCCAGCCTTCGGGACCTCGCATATAAAGAGCCTAGCGAATGGGGTGGAAGGCTTTTAATTAACAGTCTAGCAAAAAATGTCATTCCAATCTGCAGTTTTGTTTCCGCTAATTCACTCAGATTCAGCAGGAATTCCACCAAGGAATTGGGGTGAGCAGCTGTAGAGGGAGGGAAGCGCATAAATAAATCATGAGTGTCATTAAAATTTGTAAACTAATAACTTCTGGGAAGTCTTAGCAATTATTATCAAGGTTTTCTTGGCAAACAAAAAATTAATAAATTCAAAAGGTCTCCATTTTCTATTTTTAAAAAAAGCAGCATCCTCGAGAAAGGTCACTGAGAGAACAATTAAGGAGAAAATAAGTGGTCCAGACAACAGCTTGTGAACCAGATGAAAAGTCACAGAATTCCCAAGTGGCAGGAGTATGAGACAACTCAATACATGGAAAGGGACACGGCAAGGCAGGGCTGGTGCTGGGATTGGTTTGGGGCTATTGAAAACTTTCGTGAGGTTTCCAAATCCTTATTCAGTATAGTTAAAGTGCTAAGCATTGCCAATGATCCAGAAACAACTAAGGCATGCATTCCCTGCCCTTGAGAAGTTCACAGGCTAGGAACAAATCACCAATATGGTGTAAGGATATAAAGCTACCGATAAGCAAAGGAGGAGCCTCCCACCCAGACAGGAGGGTCATGGAAGGTCTCTGGCAGGAAGTGCCTGGGAATCCATACTCTCCATATACATCATAATCAATTATGGTGCATCCTGAAGCCAGGCATACAGGAAGAATGGCTGTTCAGTCTGGTTTCTTTTCTAATAGTAGAATGGCTCCCATAGTACTAGGGTGGGTGCAGTAAAGCAAGGCTAAGAGTGGGTGCAATAAAGCAAGAGAGGAGAGAGGTGAAGAACCAAGGTCTACCCATTGAAGGGGATCATTCTTTGCAAATGATTCCTGTTTCCTCTCGTGCCTAGACAACTGCAAATTCATTTAGCTCTGTGAAGACCCTAGTCCAGCAGCCAGAGGAGAGCTCCTGCGCAGATTCACACCTGTGGACACCTTACACCTGTGGGGACCGCCTACCTGTGGCAACCTCATACCTGAAGTTCCTTTACCATGTATATTTTGTTCTGAAGCTGATCAGTCAGGGACCCTTGATGAACAGTCATACTTAGGATAGAGGGGCAGAAGCTGGAGAATTGCTTGTTAACCCATTTCCCTCCAGAAGTGGGTAACTTAAACTTCTTTAAAGTTTTTGTTTATTAGTCCAAGGGCTTATGTCCAAGACATACAGAAATGAGTCCAAGAAGTGATCTGCCAATCAGAAACATAAATCCTCACCAGTACATATGTTCAAAAGTAAAGATTTAACAACCTCAAGCTGTGGATTGATTGGCACTATCAGAGTTTCCACTTCCAGAGAAAAGTAACATCCTTCCTCCCTAATTGAGGATCATGAATGCCCAAGTGAGGCAGAGATGCACGTGCATCCACGAGTGCAGAGGGCATAAATAGGGCACCAAGGCATGCACCATATGCAGTTGTCACGGAAATGAGAACAATGTGGTCCTCCCTTTGAGTCCATAGCACCACCCTACCACATGACAATGGCCTAAATTTATTAGGAACGGAAGAGACATAAATAGGAGGGTTATGTCTGTATAGCTGCAAAGTTTCCATTTTTGAGAATGGCTATATGACACTGTGGAATGAGGCTCAGATCAAGAGCCAGGGAGTGCTCCTAACCTCAGCCTTATGACCCACGTAACTCAGGGAAAGCCCTGCATCCTTTAAACAAGTCAGTCCCCAACCTCATTAATTCTCTAAACATGATATCTTATAGGTGAAGTGTTTTTTGACTAAGGGATACCAACAGATGGTTGTGCTATTGTGCTAAATGACAAATTTACATAACCACCCCGGTGGTGGTGAAGAAAGAACCTTGGCCACCAGCAGCAGAAGCGCACCAAGGTATTCCGGAAAGAATGTCACAAGGGCATAAGATACTGCTACACAAATTAATGGTTTTAAACAGTCTTTCATCTATTTAGAAGTAGATGGCCTCTGAATTATTAATCCAGTGAGGCAAATAATTATATCACATTGCCACCTGACAGGGGGTGTCATCTTGTCATGACAGCAGCTGTTCCAGGCTTCTTGATTGTACAGAACACCGAAGAAGAATCACTGAATTCAATTGCAACTTGGTTAAGCATGTTAAGCCGAATCACGAAGCTGAAAGGGTGCATGTTTAATTTAGTTTCTTTTCTCTGCACACTGTATTAGGAAGGGAAATCATACTGCTCTAGGCTCTATAAAATACATCATTATCAGTACAGGAAAAGAGAATGGGAGATACAGATCTTTAGAAGATGCGTGAGAAAGACAGTAAAAAGTTAGAAGACTCCCAATGAGGTCCCAGCAAACCAGGAAACCCCCAGAAAGTTTAGGAGCAGTCCCCTTCCTCAGTCACACTCTATCCAGGGGTTCCTAAGCTGGGCTTTATCAGGTCCGTGAACCTCCTGAAACCTAACACAAAAATATACTCATACATGATATTGATCAACAGGGAAAGCCCATAATATCTAGCAGCTTTCCAAATCCCCATAAGGGCACACCATGTGGAATCTGTGATCTGTAAACTCGCTCTGAGTAACTCCCTTTGCTTGGGCCTCTTCTGTGAACCTGACCAATCCCCACACCCTCCGGACCTGGCCCAGCACATTCTCTCCCACAGACCAGCCTCACCTGGACTTGCCCTGTGGTAGGGACATTTCTCCACTTGCCAAACTGCATCCCTCCCCTTGTGCCGACACCCAGCTTGAAGAATCTTTTCTATAAAAGAATATCTTTGACTAGATAGAAATTGGTATTTAAAGGACAACATTCTAAATCACTCTTCTCCCCTCCCTAACCCCCGACCTTCAACCTCAAAGATCTCTGCTAATTCCTAGATAACACAGACTACACTCCCTTGGTGTCTTATAATTTCCCTCACATGCACCTCTGCAGCGAGGGATCCTTAAAAACAAAGTCAACAACGGAATGAAAACTCTATCCAAACACAGGGCTATGACAATCATTAATAATTACAATTAAGTAAGCACTTCCTATGTGTGAGTTACTGGACTAAATGTTTTTACATTTGTTTCACTTAATCCTTAAAACAACCCATTCATTAATTTACTCACTAAGTAAGCATTTATTAAGCACCTCTTGTGTGCCAAATAATCTTCTAGATGCTGAGAATACAGCACTGAATTAAAGTGAAAAAAATTCCCTCTTAGACAAGCTTAGATGTGAGTGGGTGTGGGAAGACAATAACAAAGCAACAACTTAACATTTAGCACGCCAGCTGGTGATAAGGACCAAGAAAAACATGTAGCCAAGTGATGGAATGTGGAATCCTAGGGAAGGACCTCATGATTAGGTGACCTGTGACCAGAGAAGGGAAGGAAGTGAGGTGTCTGCTCTGTCGCCTGGGAGCACTAGGCAGAGGAAAAATCTCAGTGTAAAAGCTCTCGGGAAAAGCATGGTGGTATGTTGGAGGAATAGCAAGATAAATGAGGCTAGAGCAAAGACATGTTCTGTGCCAATTTATATGCAGGGAAACAGACTTAGTGAAGTGGATTGAATGATAAACTCCCTTAAAAGATATGTCCCCATCCTAACTCCCAGAATCTATAATGAACCTTATTTGAAAAAAAAGTCTTTGCAGATGTCATTAAGGATTTCAAGATGAGGTCATCCTGGTTTATCCAGGAGGACCCTAGATCCTCCAGAAGGAACATGGCCCTGATGACACCTTGATTTCAGACTTCTGGACTCCAGAACTGTGAGAGAAGACATTTCTGTTGCTTTAAGCCACTCAGTTTGTAGTAATTATTATGGCAGCCCTGGGGAACTAATAGAGAGAGATTAAGTAAAATGCCCAAAATTACACAGCTTGGTGGTGGACAAATTGGGACTTCAATCCTGGCAATGGAACACCAGGGTACCCATACAGACACCAAGCTATACACTGTCTCTTGGTACATGCTGATGAATACACTGGCTCTTGCAATTGTGAGAAACATCCTTCATAACTTGAAGGCCTCTAGCATTAAGCAACTGGCCTAGGTTCCTATACTTGCCTGGCCTGCTCCTAGAAATAGCCAAACCTTTTCTGCAACATAAGGTAGCAGGAATAGCTGTTTTTCAATGTAAAGATAAAATTTTCTGGCATGTTTCATGATTTGACCAAGCAGACACCACAGGAATGAGGCTTAAAGTATCACACAGCAGCACTGTGCTTGGGCTTGAAGGGAGGTTTCTGAGGCTCTAATTCCCTGGAAAGTACCGTGTGAGTGGAAATAGTCATACTTTCATTTGTTAGAGGCATGCTGGTTACTTATACCTCTGCCAATTTTCACTGAGCAGCAAAATTAGGTTTTAGACGTCCTGTGAAAATGGAGGCAGGCCTCAGTCGATATGAGCAATTAACCCCTCAATATTTAATAGATGCTGTGACTACTCCCTCTTCCCTAGAGAGAAGCTGCCTAGTTCTCTGCAAATAAACAGGTCAGATGAAGAAGCATTTCACACCCCAGTCCCCTCTGCTCCAAAACCCCAGGAAACCCTCAGGACAGGACTTAGGGATGATGATGCAGCCAGATGCATGGCTTTTTGTGACAGCTTCCTGCCCGGTATTGACACATCACAAGGTAAATGGGAGAAAACGAACAACACCTCAAGTCTCACAGACCTAGCAGAGAGGGTGAAGCACCAAGTGCCAGTGGCTGATGAGACCCACTGTCGACCCGTGTGACTGCGTGTCAGTGTGGTCGTATGGGTGTGCGTATGTACGTGATGAGGTATACACATAAGTGTGTGTAACACATGAGCATTCCCTGTCCTGAGAAACTCCCGGTTTCATGGCTTTATTAAGGTTCTCTCTGACTTCACTCACCCATATCCTTCTTCTCCCTTGTCCTGTGTGCACAAGCATTGCTAACAGGGCTAGCTTATCCACTAGGCACAAGAGGTATAGCAGTTTTAGAGGCCCCAAAAGTGTTTTATTTTCAAATCAAAAGAATAAACTAGGCTGAAACAAGTGTTTTAATACATGATATTAATGTAGCTGTCTTTATACCAATGCAGGTGCAAAATAGACCTTTTAATACTATTTTATGGGGCAAGGGGCCCCTGAAGGCAAAAGTGCCTGGGGATCAGAACATCATCAGACGAACTTGTATCTGTACCTCTTCCCACGTGTATCTGTGCCCATGGTACTGCCTTCTCAAGAACCACAGCATCTTACAGATGCAAAGGGCTGGAGACAGTTCTCTGGCCAAGACTCATATCCAGGACAAGGATCCCTCCTACAGCAGGCTTCCTAATCAAGAAGCTCTACTCGTGCATGTTTATCTGATCTCTCTAGCCAGGCCCCACCTTCTTCAAGTAGAATGAGATACTCCAAAAACATAGAAGCAACGAGAGGGCCAGGATATATATGCAACAGGTTCCAAAAGAGATAAGTAGAGGAGGAAAGGAATTCACAGGTGGGGGCCGTTGGTTCCACCTGGAGCATTAGCATGAGCTTCCAGGAAGAGGACTATCTTCTGCTCCTTCCAGTGCACACTTCCCAACTGCTTTGCTTGCGTTTCTTACGTGAGCCAAGCCAGGGTGGCTCCTTACGAATCTCTAATCCGCTTACCTCCAAAGTGAACTCTCAGTCACGCTGCCCAGGTTGAAGTCATATAGCTTCGTCAGGATAAGTATGACCTGCAAGGGGTTGGGGATAAGGGCAGAGGAGAGGAACAAAGGGAGGGAAAAAAGGAAGCTTACTTTAGTTTGTGTAACAATATACAATGCATCTCCTATCACCCAGAGGAGGGCTTAGTATTTATCCATTGAGTTGTGGGGTATTATAGGATCAAGCAAGGGGAAAAAAAGTTATTAATTTAATGCATCCCTGTGATTGGTAGCATTTATTTTAATCCTGACAGTGCTTTGCATTTGAAATAAAACATGCCAACAGGAATTAATTGGCTATTGACAGTTGTTTCTCCACATCTGTCCTCCTTCAAGGTCAGACACAGGCCAGCTGGCTTTGTTCACCACCAAGGCCACCCAGAGATCAGATGATAGGCTTGTTTTTGGTCCAGAGATGACTCTGATTCACAGAATTGGACCTAAAAGGGTAAAAGGGAAGTGGGCCTGATTCTGTCTATAAAAGGGGTTCAAAGAGATTTTGTGTTTCCATCAATAGGGCCTTGGCAGGCATAAATACCTGAATGCAGGCAGGCCTACTTCCCCAACATCCCCTGATACTATCTGCCATCGACCATGTATCACCTGCCCCCACTACTGTGGAGTAAGCAGATCATTGAACTCCACTGGACTCAAGGCCACCTTCTTGACATCAGTTGATGTTAAGTAACCCAAAAGGAAGCTGGACGTATCAGACAACTGAGGCTGCCTGTAATCCAGTTGGTGGTTTTCTTACCCAGTCTTGGGCTGACCAGTCTGTTCCCATGCCCTTTCTCCAGCTAAGGACTTGGCCATCAGATGTTTCCCTACCTGCCTCTCATGCATCTGGGCAGTGGCTTGGGCACAGCTCTACATCTAAAAGGATGCTAAGCGCGTGCACCTGAATCAATTTTAATCAAAACGCAGGTGCATAATACACATTGCCTGCCTGCACATGTGATAATCCAGTTTCACATAATTGTGTTTATCTAAATTTAATGCACAACTCATTTCACTTTTTTCAGCTCCTTCCTATTCCACAATTTAACTTCCTCCAGTTCATTTTCACAGCAACCATTAAATTCTTTCCGAGATAATGAATTTCTGCTATTGAGATGGGACTTTCCCATTCTAGGTATCCATTTAAGATTAAAGACAAATAATCAGCCACTATATTGAACATTTTTATGGCACTTAACTAACAACAAAATGCTCACTTCGAGATTTATTCTCATCCAGCACTCCATGGGGTCAATAAGCCCCATTTCCATTTCTTCTATATAAACTAAAAAAAAAAATTAAAGGCAAGGGATATGATCCATTATGTGCCAAAGGTGACTGGGACATTCAATTTCTCTGTGGTGAGGAATGGAAGGTTGGCAAGAAACATCATCAATGGCATGGCTATTTGTAGAATAGTGGAATTTACCAAGCTACCTGTCCTATTACCACAGCACAAATCAAAGAGTATGTATTAATAGCACACACCAGTGGCATGGCTATTTGTAGAACAGTAGACTCTACCAGGCTACCTGTCTTATTACCACAGCACAACAGCAAGGAATGAGGAACCCATGCAAAGAATTGTTCTCTACAGTCACTTAGAGGTCTTTGCCCCTCCCATTCATAACCAGTTTTCTTGTTTATTAAAGCTGGAGACTAACAAAGAAATATACTTATCCATAGCTTCGCCAAATATCTAGCAAATTGCCAGATAATTTCTGTTTGCTGAATCAGTGTATAGGGTACACACATACACACACACAAACACACACACACACACACACCCCAAAGTTCTTCTGCTCTTGATTTGACCTTATTTTATATACCAAGTCTTTCTTAAAGTCACTGTGTAAAAGCATGGAAGGCTATGTGCAGGCCATGCCAAATTCTGGAAAAAGTAAAAAAGCTCAAAACCGATCTACTAGGAATGAGTCAGAATGACCACCTGACGCAGGCTCTGCAGGAGCAAGTCAGACCATTTCGTGTTTTCCCCAACATCAAGCCTTCAGGGGACATGGCTCTAAAAAGTGCAAAATCCATGTAGAATGAAGAAAGAGACGCTGAGGGTAAGAGTTTCACTTAATTAGCAGAGCTTCTAACCACTAGATCTGGAAAACCCTTCTCCTTACTCAAAGCTTGGACCACCCTGTTTTTCCCTCTCTCCTTCCATCATTTCCTTTCTTCCTCTATTGAATGGCTATGATATTCTGGCCACTGGGCTATATATGGGGGATACAGAAATAAAAGATCCAGATTCTTCCCTCTAGAAGCTCATAGTCTAATCTAGTAGGGGAGAAACCTAAAAAATGAGCAGGCAACTCCTATACAGAGTGATAGGTGTTATGGTGGTGAATGCACAGAAAACCAGGGAATGTTGAGGCACCAAATAGAGAAACTAGATAAATAAGTTAGTGAAGGATTCCTAAGGGTGAAACCCAAACTAATACCTAGAAAGAGTAGAAACTAACTAGCTAAAGGGAGTGCTGAAGTGTTTCTACACAGAGGACGCATCATGAGCAAAGACGCAGGCGTTCTGTAGATAAACCACCCAAGAGAATATTACCAGACTCTCCTTAGTTTCTCCTTCTCCTCAGTAGCTGCCATGAGAATGTGCCTCTCAGATCTCCACCTGCAGGAAGCATAATTGACTAAGCACTCCAGCTGTTGTGCTCTGAAATCCATTGCTACCTCTTGCCAAGCCCACACCCCACAAAAGCTGCTCCTGGCCAATGGTTACAAGCAACAGAAATATTAGGCAGACACATTCCTGGGTGACAGGACTCCTCTGATGGGTGACATTGATGCTAAGATCCCCTAACAGCCTTGCTAAACTTTCCACAGAACCTCACTACAGTCTGAGATTCTCCCAGCCAGCCTACCTGCCTGTCTGCCTTCCTTACCCATCTCCTTCACTGCAGGGTCAGATCTCCATCTCAGCCCAGCAGTTGTCCCAATCTGCTCTCGCTCTTTTCCCATTTTCTCTCATGGGCATTTTTCCTAATAGGTTTCTCAGACATTTCATTTAATCTTCATGTCTGCTTCTTGGAGAATCCAGACTAACATATCCTTCCACACTTCTGTGAATATTACTTCTGTCTTCATAGTAGATGGTTTCAGTTTTACCTCTTAATTCGTGCACTTTCTTGATCAGAAAACTTTACGGGCTTGCTCTGCCAATGGGTAAAATCCATACTCCTTAGACTGGCACACTTAGACTCCATAGTCTGGCCCATGCATACTCTTCCAATCATTTTTTCCAGTTTGCAAAAACCTGTCCTCTGTTTTAAACAATCTAAGTTTTTCAAGGTACCTCAGGTAAGACAAACGCATCCTCACATCTCTGCTTTCTGTCATGCTCTATTGTTATATCGCTGCCTGTGCCCCATCCTTTCATTATCCCCTGTACTTGCCTGCCTGATGTTGGAGAAACAGTCCAAAGCCCACCCCTTTCAGGTGGCCTCCCAGGATTATCCCAGACATCAAAAATGTTCTCTCCTGTGAAGTCCTATTTTGCTTAAAATGGAGTCATGCAATTTATTGCAAACACTATCTTGATAGCTTCTGAATGTTACGTGAGTGGCCTTCTCAACTAAAGCCTACACAACTTAAGGTAGGGATTGTGTTTGGTACTTCTGTCTCCTTCACAGGCTCAGCATATTGAAGGTTCTTATAAAATAATCGCTTTTGAGTAAATGAAAGATATTGATATTGTGTTGGTAAATCACAGACTTCAGCAGGAAATGCTATTAAGCCAGTCTACTGCTCTCATTTTATAGATGAAAAAATGGAGCCCCAGAAAGGGGAACACGACTCAAGGTCAAGTCTCAGCAATGTCTGACCTTGACCAAGTGCCCCCAAGGTAGTGCTCTTCCCATTCCATGAATAAGCCGGAGCCTGAGAGCCACTGGGGAACCTGTTAAATGCTGATTCCATGGCCCACCCCCAGCAAGTCTGACTCAATAGAACCTGAGTAGGATTCAAAATTCTTCTGTGGCAGCCAGAGGACCACAGTTCCAGAAAGGCTCCATCACATCATGGTTCCTTTCCCACCTCTCTGCTACAGTGACACTACCCACTCCACCATGGTGAGATCCTAATCTAGTAAAACACCACTTCGTTTACATTGAATTCAACCTTACAAATAAAGCAGGACACATATGAGGAGGATACCTCAGCGAGGTCACAGCAGCATTCCCCAGAGGAAAAGTCAAAACACTGAGAATTATAGGATGGAAATTCCTTTTCCCCTGGAGTCCAGCACAGAAGGACATTAATAGAGCCATGAAGAGATGATAATGTAACCTTCAGGCTTAAGACATTCTATGCCAAGCAAACAAACCAAGAGCAAGAGAAAGCCTGACCTCTCCCATTGCTCACAGCCTTCCAAAGGCCACTGGGGAGGAGTGAATTTCCACGGAAGAACATGGAAATTAGAGGCAATAAACCCACCTAACAAGCCTGGGGCTGTTGGGCAAGTACTCAGACCAGAAAGAGATGAGTGTGTGGCTCAGGAAACAAAGTGGGTGGATATGGCAGGCAGGATGGTGGAGGGGGTAGTTCCAGATCTACAGCAAAACCTGACTTGAATCTCCTCCAGCTGATGGTCCCAGAATGAGAATGGGACTCAAACTCAAGAAAGAAAAAGCAGGAGCTAACATTAATTGCACTCCCACTATGTGCTAAGTACTACACTGGGCAATTCTCAATCCTCACAAAAAACCTTGGAAACAGAGCAGGTATTATACAATATCTCCCATTTTATGGATAAAGAAACAGAGGCCCAAGGGTTAAGCAAATTGTCCCCACAGCAAACAACCAACAAGAGACAGAGCCAGCATTTCTGCCCGTGCCTGTCTTACTCAGCCATGCTTGTTCTGCTCTCACATGATGCTCCTCCACTCAGTAAGTGTTTATGTGGGCTTCTGTGCAAAGCAATGAACAGGAATGCAGACAAGAGAAAAATGTACCCTTGCCCTCAAGGAGTTTATCATTCATTCATGAATTCCACAAATATTTACTGAATACCTCTTATGTGAACTAGAAAGACAACTGCTAAACTCTGCAAATCAGGGAGAGAGATCTAGAGCTCAAGGCCCAGGGGTAAAGATAACTTTTGTTTTCTTTGTTCTTGGAGAGAGAAATAGGAAGCAGAAATGTGTAATGAGAAAAGAACTAGGCAAATTGTTGGGAGACCCAGGTTTACCAAATAAGCTTTGTCAAATAAGTACCTTTTTGACCTAACTGGCTATAATCCTGGGGGGATTTTAGACAGCAGGAGAAATGAAAATAAATTGGAATAATTCATGAGTAATAGCACTTCTCTCTTCTTACAAGCTATATACACACATACACACAGAGAGAATAGCAGAGAAGTCTGTCTCTATGTGTGTGTGTGTGTGTGTGTGTGCGTGTGTGTGTATAGCTGGAAAATTACATTTATGGAAGTACATATAACTATTTTCAATTGGCATCTGATATCTTATTTGAAATAACACTGTTCATACATCTCTTATAACTTCTGTCATACTGGGATAATATGATTTCTCTGTATGTCTGTCTTCCCTGTTAGACTGTGACCTCCTTGAGGTCAGAAATCAGGTCTCATTTAGCTCTGCATTCCCACCACCAAGCACAATGGCTGACACATGGCAGGCACTATACAAGGTCCTTTGGATGAATTATAAATATGTGGCAGTAAAAGAAGGGATGCGATGATAAATGTAGGAGAGAGGTATGGATAATGCGCTATAAGATTTGAGAAGAGGAAGAAATTACGTCCAGAAAATGTGATTAACAAAGTCTTCATGAAGGAGGGGTTATATGAGCTGGGTCTTAAAGCGTGGTAAGAATTTCTATATACTGAAATGGAGCTTCTCTGCTTTCTTTATTTTTCTTTCTTTATAAATTGGACAGGGGTAAATAGAAAAGAGCAGGGGGTAGAGGAAACATTCTAGTTATGAGAAAAGCAGTTTAGAGATGGAGCAGTATAGGCTGTGTTGAGTGCACCATGATATACACAGGATCCACTCAGAGACATGGCAAGGCTTTGCCAAGGTGGGAAACAAGGCACAAAGGACAAGGGAAGGGTGCAAGAAGAAGAGTGGAATTGCACTTGGTGTAGCCAGTAATGATTTGATTAAAAGCTATACAAGAGTGAAGAGGGTGGTGACAATAGGAGACTATATTATCATAAGAGACCACCATAAATAAGGTGACAATAAGGGACATAGCTGACCTCTTACAAAATCAGTTGGTGTTGTCTTTGTTGAGTGTCTACTTTCAATTTTCTTGTCCCCAAGCACCTCGTATCTTCTGCTGTCCTCAAATGCTCAAGCCAGCTTCAAACACACACAACACTGCAACTAATGCCTTTATTCCTCACTTATTCTCCATTCATCTATTCCTGCCCAATGCCAAGCACAGTATAAGAATCTTGGTAGTAAAGTGATTTTTTTAATGGTTGCTGTAGTCTTGAAATGTGTAGCCCTCCTTAACCTGCTGCCTTCCAAGATTATCTGTATTTGAACTAACAAGTCCAAGTCCCTGACAGGGTTGGGGAGAGTGATATTTGGTGCGACTCTACACATCCCATTTTCTGTGTGAGAGGAAGTGCCCACACTCTGAAGTTTCAGTCCCTATTCCACCCAAGAATCCTAAATATCTCCAGGTCTAAATTCATTCACCTGATTGGATCCAGCCCTCTGCCTCCTGGATGGAGCTTGCAAGGCCACATGGAGAAAATGCAGCACCTGAAACCAGAGGGTTGAACTCAAGACCCAGCCTTGACATACACTCCTGTATGTGCCCAAACAATTCATGTATGTTTTCGGAATTGGATGTGTTTTACTAAAATGGGGTAATGGTACATTTTCCCTGCCACGCTCACAGGGTTACTGATTCAAATCAAATAACGGATGCCAGCTTGCTTTATAAGCTGTACTGTGCAAACATGAGTTATAAGTGTGACAATTATTCTTCAGGAGACAAGGGCTTCTAGTTACTCATATTTGGTGGAAGGGTTTCAGATTCTAGAGTTGCTGAGCTCCTTCTAAAAAATGCCGATCCATTCTAGACCCTAACTGCAATACAGGAGGATGCAAATCAGAGCCAGTGTCCTCACCTGGCACCTCCACTCAGCTTTGGAAGGCAGGCAGAAAGCCCCAGGGGATTCCTGTCCTCTGAAAGGATAATGCGTAATCTGCAAATTCATAAATCACTAGGACGCTCTGGCTCGTGAGCACATTCAGTGAAGTGAGGACCTTTAATGCCTGCAAAATTTTACTCTGAAGGAAAATTACTTTAGTTCATTAAACCTTCCTAAAATCTTGGTGCCTTTAAATCCATGGGGCTCTCTGCACATCCACCTCTAGGTCCTCTCACTCTTATGACCTCACTCCTGCCTGGACCTGATAATTCTTTGCTTTCAGTCAAGTGGAATAGGACTCACTGACTTTCTTTACCAGGAGTGGTAGACAATGGTAACATAAGAAAGTTGCTAAAACATACACTTCGGGGACAGCCTGCAGGAGTGTGTTTTAAGTCTCAGCATGGTCTTGTGAGTCTTGGCATCTTCCTCCCACCTAGAGTAGCCTCCCCCACAGGGAGTAGAAATTAAACATCTATAATCCAAAACTCAACTGACCCACAGTATGAGAATATCTGGGTACCAACTGGGTGTCCAGAATAAGATAAACAGTGCCCACTGCACACCATGAGTTTACAATCAAGTTGGGAAGACAAGGAATTATTAATAGTACAAGAGATACCAACTTCGTCAGTGTGTGATGCAAGAAATTTTACAAAACTGTTAACCCCTTTCTCTGTTTTATTTAAGGGAGTATTACCAACTCTGTGGCTCAGTATGATTCCTTTCTCATCTTGCCCATAGCAAGCAAACACTGAGTCTCCTGAAATGTGTTGGGGTGTACTGCATTGACCAATTTCAGTCGTCACAATTTTTCCATTCATTCACCAAACTAATATGTATAGCATGCTTCCTTTTTGCCAAGTGCTGAATCAGCAGTAAAGAAAACAAATCAGCTTCTTTGCCCTCACTAAGTTTATATCCTAGCAGAGGGGAAAAAAAAAAAACAAATAAATAGGTAACCAATGCAATAGTCAAATGGCAGTGAGTGCTATGGGGAAAAAATAAGCAGGAAATAAGAAATAAGAGAAATACATTAAAAAGTGCAATCACGCAGGGGTGTTCCAGCATGGGCTAGAGGGTGGCAGGTGGGGAATGAAGGTTGCAGAAGTAAATAAGGAGCTCAGAAAAGGCCACTATGAGAAACTGACACTTAAAATCCTGAATGAAGTGAAGGGTGAAGTCGCATGGTTCTCTTGGTAATAAACATGACAGGCAGAAGCAGCAGCAGATGCAAAGATCCAAAGGCAGGAGTGTGCCCGTCATATCCAAGGAACAACAGGAAGTTAATGAAGTTGGAGGGGAGGGGAGGGAGATATTGGGACGCTGAGACCTCACTGGGCCTTGAGAAGCACTGTAAGAACCTTGGTTCTTACTCCGAGTGAGATGGGAAATCAGGAGAGGATTTACATGGAGGACTTAGGTTTCAACAGGATCACTCTGGTTACTGTGTTTACAAAGGCAGTTAGGGGATGAGAGTGGATGAAGAGCCTACTGTGATGTAATCATCCAGGGGAAATGCGGTATGGACTGGATCACAGTAACAGCAGTGGACTGGGGAGACAGGTGAAGAGGGGCAGGATCTAAATATATTTTAAAGATAGAGCCAAGGAGATTTGCTGATAAATTAGATACAAGGCGTGAACAAAAGAGAACAGTCAAGGACGACCCTCAGCATTTGAACCTAAGTGGCTAGAAGCATGGAATTGCTGTCTCATGAGATGAGGACCGTGAGAGAAGAAGGTTTGGAGGAAAGATTAAAAGTTGAGTTTCAGACATTAATTTTGAAATGCCTAAGAGATATTCAAATGGAGAAGTCAAACAGTGAGCTGGATAAATGAGTCTGGAGTTCAGAGAAGAGAGTTTGGGCTAGAAATATCAATTTGGGAGTTGTCAGTGATTGGATGGGCTTGTAAGACATGAGTCTAGGTTCAGTCACTAAGAGACCAAGTGTGAATCGACTAAAGCTATGAGGATTGACAGCTGGGGCATGTCAGCATTTAGAGATCAGTGAAATGAGGCAGAAAAACCAGTCTGTTTGGACCTCTCAAAATTGGCACAGGGGATATTTGTGTCCTGTGTGAATGCTCACCACATGGTGATTACTACAGAGACTTTCAAGCATCAGATGGACAGGATGGTGTCTTCTGTTGAGATCACTGAACCTCTTCCCCCAATTACCCCTGTGTTTGCTTTGTATGGAGTGGCCATTGTGGCAGAGATAGAGGCTTTCCCTAGGCTCACCATGGAATCTCCCCCACCAAGGCTGATGTGGAAATAATCACTGCTGAGTTCCCAATCTACCAACATAAGAAACCAATGCTGAGTCTCAACATCGTGCATGGTGGCAGGTTGATTGCACAGCATCCCTCTCATCTCAGAGAGGGCAATTTCTTCTCACTGGAATTGCTTTCCCTGCCTGTAGTGATTATGCTAGAATCAAATATTTCAATTTCAGATTGCATTATTCACTGTCATGGTGTCCCATACATTACTTCTAACAAAGGAACTCATTTCACAGCAAATGAAATACAGTCATGGACCTGTCCATGGAATTCACTGGTCTTACCACAAACATGATCACCCAGAGCACCTGGACTGATACAATGGTTGAGTGGACTTGTGAAAACTCAATGACTGCACCATCTGGGAACTGACACCTATGTGAGGCTGTGGTGCTTATCCTCCAGGATGTGGGTTCCACCAAAATATGGTCCAAATACCAAGGTCTGAACATCAACAACGAAAAGTGGGAGAGATGTCTCTCCTTATCACATCCAGGAAGACACCATAGAATATTTATTTCATGTCCCCACAACTTGAGGCTCTGTTAGAAGTATTGCTTCCCAAGGAGGGAATTGTCACCAAGAGGCAAAACACCTGTTCATTTATTTATTTATTTATTTGAGATGGAGTTTCATTCTTGTTGCCCAGGCTGGAGTGCAATGGTGCAATCTTGGCTCACTGCAACCTCTGCCTCCTGGGTTCAAGCTATTCTCCTGCCTTAGCCTACTGGGTAGCTGGAATTACAGGCAAGTGTCACCATGCTTGGCTAATTTTTGTATTTTTAGTAGAGACAGGGTTTCACTATGTTGGCCAGGCTGGTCTTTAACTCCTAACCACAGGTGGTCTGCCCCCCTTGGCCTCCCAAAGTACTGGGATCACAGGCATGAGTCACCATGCCCAGCCACACCTGTTCTATTGAACTGGAAGCTGAAAGGAATATCCACCTGTTTTGAGCTTCTCATACTACCACTGGACAAACAGGCAATGAAGGGGTTACTTACCAGCTGGGATGATTTGTCCCTATTGTCAAGGAGAAACAGAGATGATGTTTTATAATAAGGACAAAGAGAATGATGTTGGAAACCTATTATTATTATTATGCCTCTTATTAATTTCAAGTGCTCCTATTGTTTTCAAGTCCTGAAGTACAAGTTAACAGAAGGCTACAGTGGTAAAGACAGAACTATTAAGGATTAAGATTCTTCAGAAATGATGGTTTGAAATATTCTATCACACTATGAGGTGGAAATCCTTAACCCTCTGAGGTATTTGCTAAGGGCAAAGGAAATACAAAATGGGTAGCTAAAAAAGACATGGCCTATCAATCATGCCTCAGGACTAGTAACAGAAATGAATATAACAGCAATTATGCATGTTTCTCCTTGCGTGCTTTATGTGCGCATACACAGAGATGAGAGAAAGTTCAGAATATGTGTGCACAGAGATGAGTGCGAATGCAGGATCCCCCATTCCACCCCCCATCACCTGCTGCTTTCTGTGTTCTGAGTGAAAAATAAGAGTGCTTGACTGTTCTGTGACCCAGCCAGCTGCAGGTTTTCCCCAGCAAGCTTGAACCCACACTGGTCTCTTGAACATGAACTGACAAAGGTATCTAGGTTGTTGCCCAAAACACTAAAAGACAGGGGTCCTGGCCTTGGGCCAAATGCCTTAAACCATCTCATAAACTCCTTTCCCTGACCACGCTGCTTGGACAGACCTAGGTAGATCACCCCTTTTCTCTTGCCGTCTGTCATGAGGATTGCTGCAGCACTACACTAAGTTCCCCTAATGAATGCTTTGCACTGATCACCCTGGGGTTTAGTGCTTCTTTCTTTGGAATCCCAACTGGCCCTACCTTGGTACCATTTGGGGCACTCCCTTGTGGGAACTACCCTTCTACCACTTTTGGGATAATTCCAGCCACAGGTTCAGCAGGGCAAAACAGATAAATAGATGGTGCCCATAAGTTATTCTCTTTTCTCTTACTCTCTCTGTTTCTTCTCTTTTATACAAAGAATGTTAGTGTTGGTTAGCTTCACAACTACTTTGGGTTATAGGATATCCACACAGGATTGTAATAGGTCTACAAAGCAATCAACATCACCCAGAGAAGGGATAGCAACTAATGGAACTTGATGAATCTCTTTCTTGATAGAGAGTGACAGTATCCTCATAGTATAAGTTGTTGTGACTTGGTGCGGTGGCTCATGCCCATAATCTATAATCTCAACACTTTAGGAGGCCGAGGTGAGAGTATCATTTGAGCCTAGGAGTTCAAGACCAGCCTGGGCAACATGGAAAGACTTTGCCTCTACCAAAATAAAATAATAATAATAATTTTAAAAAATTAGATGGGCATGGTAGCACACACCTGTGGTCCCAGATACTCGGGAGGCTGAGGCAGGAGGAACACTTGAGCCCAAGAGGTCAAGGCTGTAGTGAGCTGCATTTGCACCACGGCACTCCAGCCTGGGTGACAGAGAAAGACCTTGCCTCAAAAAAAAAAAAGAACTCATTGCATTATATTAGGCAGAATCACAAGGTTAAATATGAACAGGAGGGTGGAAAAGAACACTCACAGTAGCCAAAGGGGTAGGCTGTGCTGTTTACTCTCACCCCACAATCCTGCCTAGGTATGGCAGGTAATGAGGGCCCTGCAAATTACATTTCTAAAACTCTCCTTTGAGCTGTCTTCAAGATTAGTTCAGCCAATGGAAGGCATGAGTGGGGACCGGCGGAGGAGGGAGAAGCAGCCCTCTCCACGCATCTGGCTTCTGATGTGACAACACATCAGCAGCAACAGAGGTGGTGGAAGCAATGGGGATGGGTCTCAGTGACCAGAAGCACAGGCTCCTGGGTTCTTCTGATGTACCTCAGCACATACAGCAGGAACCTAGGTGGGACAGACCCTTGTCCTCTAGTACTGCTTCCTCTCCTCCTGGGCAGTCATGTGATGGTTCCTGCAGTGACCGATCTTTCAGCAGCCTTGCCTTTCCTCTTTCTTGCTCTTCCAGCCTTTCCAGCACTCTTGCAATCAATTCCTGCATTCAATCTCTTCTTTTACAAATAGTATGCAGCGATAAAAAAGAATGAGATCATGTCCTTTGCAGGGATATGGACAAAGCTGGAAGCCATCATCCTCAGCAAAATAACACAGGAAAAGAAAACCAAACACTGCATGTTCTCACTCATAAGTGGGAGTTGAACAATAAGAACACACAGACACAAGTAGAGGAACAACACACACCAGGGCCTTTCAGGGGTTGGGGGGCTAGGGGAAGGAGAACATTAGGACAAATACCTAATACATATGGGGCTTAAAACCTAGATGATGGGTTGACAGGTGCAGCAAACCACCAAGGCACATGTATGCCTATGTAACAAGTCTTCATGTTCTGCACATGTAACCCAGAACTTAAAATAAAATTAAAATTAAAATTAAAAAATATCTAGAGTTAGAGGCCCTGGCTGGCACAGAACAGGCTGGGAGATACAAGGATATCAAGGAGAGCATGAGTTCTAGAAACCGAGTGAGGAAAGCATTTCAAGGAAGAGGGTGACCAGCTCCCTGTAAACTGAAATACTGCTGACAGTTTATGTACAAGAAAGATCAAAAATCAATCATTGGATCTGGCTACTAGATGACCTCAAAGGCCTTCAAACTAGCTCATTTGTTTAATTTCTTATAAAAATTCTCTAGTGGCTTCTCACTGCCTTTAGGATCAATCCAAATTCCTCATGGTATAAAAGGTCTTTCTCAACCTGGCCCCAAATGGCAGTTTAAACTTCTTCTAGAGCCACTTTCCCAAATGACCGCTGAATTTAGCCACACTAGAATACCCTATCTCCCATTCTATTTTTCCATACCTTTCCATATGCTCTTCTCCCTCCTCTGAAAGCCCTTCTCCTGTTCTCTACCTGATGCTGTCCTTCCTTCTCATGCTTCCATATTCAGCTCAAATATCAACACTCTGATGTCTCAGCTGTTCTCAAAGACAAAACTGATTTTCCCTTAATCTGTGTTCCCCAAACTTGTTGTACATACCTCCAGTTTTGCTACTCACCAGACTATAATTTTCTATCTGCACAGGCATCTCTGAGACTAGGTTATATGCTCCCTCAGGACAAGAACCCTGATTTTCTCATCATTGTACTATGAAAGTATTATTAAATGTGTCTTTGATATGGCATCTGTTAATCAACAGAGATATAACACACTTCTTGAGTTCAAAGTATTACCAGAGGTGTTCAAAGGAGGAGAAGATGAATCTGAGCTGAGGTGGTCAAGACATCCTCACAGTAGATGAGAGGCTTTGATGAGATCATAAGAGATGGAAAAAGTTTAAACTCTTGTCCCTCTCCTTTCTGGGAGCAATGTTTTCCAGGATTTCTTTTCCTTAGATAAGCTAGTCTGCCAAGCCTCTCTAGAAGGGAGAGTTCAAGGAGGCTTTGAAATAACTTTGAGAATATCCACAAGAGGGTAAGGAGAAAGGGATACAGGAGCAGGGTGGGAAGATAATGAAAGCAATCTCCTGAAATCGGACTGTATTAAGTTTTAAAGAGTTATCATTCTCTAAGGGCCACTGGAGAAGACAAAGGTACCCCGTTTTCCTGTGCTTCACTTGATTGCACTTCACAGATACTGTGGTTTTCTTTTTAATTTTTCCAAATGGAAGGCTCATGGCAAGCCCATGTTGAGCAAGCCTGTTGGCGCCATGTTTCCAACAGTGTGTGCCCACCTGGTGTCTCTGCATCACATTTTGGAAATTCTCACAACATTTCAAGCTTTTTTGTTATAATTATGTCTGGTATGATGACCTGTGATGAGTGATCTTTGATGTTACTTTGTAATTGTTTTTTGGGCACCATGAACCGTGCCCATATAAAACAGTGAACTTAACTGACAAATGTGCAAGTTTTGACTGCTCCACTGACCGGTTGTTCCCCATCTCTCTCCTTCTCCTCAGCACACACACCCCCATTCTCTGAGACACAATAATATTGAATTTAGGCCAAGTATCAACCCTACAATGGCCTCTAAGTGTGTGGGTAAAAGGAAGAGCCACACATCTCACACTTTAAATCAAAACTAAAAATGATCAAGCTTAGCAAAGAAGGCCCATTAAAAGCCCAAATAGACTGAAAGCTAGGTCTCTTGTGCCAGAGTTTGGCAAGCTCTGAAAGCAAAGGAAAAGTCCTTGAAGGAAATTTAAAATGCTATTCCAGGGAACATACATGTGAAAAGAAAAACAGCCTTATTGCTGATAGGGAAAAAGTTTTAGTAACAGAAGATCAAACCAGCCACAACATTCATTTAAGCCAACGCCTAATCCAGAGCAAGGCCCTAACGTTCTTCAGTTCCATGAAGGGTAAGAGAGGTAAGCTTCAGAAGAAAATCTGAAGCTAGCAGAGGTTGGTTCATGAGGTTTAAGAAAAGAAGGGATGTCCATAATATACAAGTGCAAAGTGAAGCAGCAAGTTCTGATGGAGAAGCTGCAGCAAGTTATCAGAAGATCTACCTTGTATCATTAATGAAGGTGGCTACACTACATAATAAATTTTCAATGTAAACCAACAGCTTTTTATTGGAAGAGGATGCTGTCTAGGACTTTCACAGTTAGAGAGGAGAAGTCAATGCCTGGCTTCAAAGCTTTAAAAGACAGGATAACTCATCTAGGCTAAAGCCCGTGCTCACTTACCATTCCAAAAATCCCAGGGCCCTTAAGAATTATGCTCAGTCTCCTCTGTTTGTGTTCTATAAATGGAATAACAAAGCTTGGATGACAGCACATCTTTTTACAGCACAGTTTACTGAAAATTTTAACCCCACTGTTGAGACCTACTGCTCCAATAAACACATTTATTTCAAAATACTACTGCTTACTGACAATGCACCTGGTCACCCAAGATCTATGATGGAGATGTACAAAGATATTAATATTGTTTTTATGCCTGCCATCACAACATCCATCATGTACCCATGAGTCAAGGAGTAATTTCACTTCCAATACTTATTTTTTTAAGAAATATATTTCAAAAAACTGTGTTGCCATAAACAGTGATTCCTCTGATGGATCTCAGCAAAGTTAATTGAAAACCGCCTGGAAAGGATTCACCATTCTAGATTCCAGGAAGAACATTTATGATTCATGGGAGGAGATCAAAATATCAACATGAATAGGAGAAGTCTGGAATAGATTGATTCCAATTCCCATAGATAAGTGTGAGGGGTTTAAGACTTCAGTGGACAAAGTAACTGCAGATACAGTCGAAACAGCAAGAGAACTAGAATTACAAGTGGATCCTGAAGATGTGTCTGAATTGCTGCAATCTCATGATAAAACTTAAATGGATGAGAAAAGAAAGTAGTTTCTTGAGATGGAATCTATTCCTGGTGAAAATGCTGCAAATATTATTGAAATGACAACAGAAGATTTAGACTATTCCATAAACTTAGTGAATAAAGCAGTGGCAGGGCTTGAGAAGACTGACTCCAATTCTGAAAGAAGTTTACTGTGGGCAAAATGCTATCAGAAAGCATCACACGCTACTGAGAAATCCTTCATGAAAGAAGAGTCGATCAATGCAGCAAACTTCATTGTTGTCTCATTTTCTGAATTGCCACAGCCATCCCAATCTTCACCAACCACAATCCTGATCAGTCAGCAGTCATTGACATTGAGGCAAGGCCCTCTACCAGCTAAAAAGATGATTTCTCACTAAAGGTTCAGGTAATCATTAGCATTTTTTAGCAATAAAATATTTTTACTTGAAGTATGTATTTTTTTAGACATGATGCTACTTAACACTTAATAGATGACAGTATAGTGTAATCATAACATTTATATGCACTGGGCAACCAAAAAACTTGTGTGACTTGCTTTATTGTGATATTTACCTTATTGTGGTGGACTGTAACCACAATATCTCTGAGGTATATGTGTGTATACTCCTGTACCTAATGGGGTGTAGATGAAAGAAAACACTAAATTTCCAGACAAAATCACAACTTAATTAAACTACGGTAGTTTATACAAGAGAGGAACAAATATGGGAAGGGCCAAGGTAGGCGTCCTAACATTTACTGAGGACCTACTAAGTGCCAACCACTGTACTTGATGCTTGATGTGTATTACACAGATAATGAGCATAACCATGACAAAAGGGAGATAGCACTGTCCACATTGCCTAGATGAGGAAACTGTACAGGTCATGCAAGCAGGAAGACGTGGGAGTCCACACCTAAACACAGGTTTATCTATTCCAATGTGATCCAAGGGAGAGATAAGATATATAGAAATTAATAAGCATTAGTCACCCTGACTTAAAAGTGGGCCATTGTTAAGAAAGTACTTTGCAGAATTTGGTAACTGAATAAGGCAAGTGACAAATCAAGGAGATGAAAATGCAATGTTGTTAAAACAAGGAGGCTGTGAAAAATGGCTGTTGAATAGTGGGGGGCTGTTCTGGTTTTGTGTAACAAGCCATTAAAAGTGAATTAAAAATCCATTCATTCTCATTCCCTAAGGGACTTTGAAAATGAGACAGCCATTCTTGGAAATGATTTAGGTAGCATGCAGCCCAGCAACAGGGGTGGGGCTAAATGACCACACAATTCCTTGCCAATTTCTGTATTCCATAATAACATCTCATCAGAACACAGCTTAATTCCCTCCAAAGGTATACCATTAGGTAGGAGTCTGAGCTCATACCTTTCTGCCTGTCCATCATTCCATCCATCCAACCACCACCAAAACCACCCTGAGAAGGCAGACAAGGGCAGAAACGGATGTGAGCTGATGGGAGAGGAAACTGGCTGCAATGGCACTAATGTGAAGCCTCCAGAGATGGTCATTAACACAAAGGAAAATATGAATATAAGCGACCTGTTTCTTTGAGAAAAAGTGAAAGCATTAAACCAGAAAGTTTTGGTGTAGATTCCAGGCTCTGCCACTTATTTTGTGTGACCTTAGGCAAGGGGCTTACCCTATTGAACCTCAGTGTCCTCATACTAAAGTGAGCCAAGATCACTCCTTCATTCAGTTGTTGTGAGGATTAGCTAAAGGGTATTGTACTGCCAGGCACAGAGTAAGCCATCAGCATGCATTAGGTTCCTTCCTTTCCCTGTCTCTGAGCAAACCAGGTCATTTCCCACTTGAGTGGGGAAATGTCATGTCCTCAAGAAGGGGCATGTCACTTTAGTGGTGACAACCTGAAGCTCACAAAATAAAGAGCAACCTCATCAGGCCTCTCACTGATGCAGAGATAAAAGCCTGGAATTCCCTGCATGCCAATGCTTGCTTTGTGTGGACACGCATTGACAGCCTCTGCGATGGGAAGATCACAGGTCCATCCAAGTCCATTTTGCCTGGTGTGTGATCCAACCCACCTGTCTCTTCATTTCAGGGGCTGTATCTGCTGGTCCTGCCTGCAGGCACACACACTTTGCTTTCTTCTGCAGCTTCTATCAGGGACAGTGCTCCCTCTTGGGTTTCAGGAGCTAAAAGAGCTCCCAGATAAACAATTTCAGCTGCTGACTCCAGTGAATTTCCTGGGAATCAGCATCTCTCCAGACTGTAAGCAGCCACTAGCCTGAGCTGCTTTGGATGAGGGCAAACGCAGGAGCTTGGCTAGACTGTAAGATGCTTCAGTATCAACACATCTGTTTCATTTGCAGTTATATCTCCAGCACCTGGGACAGCGCTAGCACCTCCAGCACCTGGGACAGCGTTCAGCACTACTGCTGTAAATAATAGTGAACACCCTATCACTCAATTCATGATTGGGCGTTCATCACAACTCACCTCCTACTCAATCCTACAAATTACAACAGTGTCTTTCTTACAGGCAACACATCATGCTTGGTACATGCCTGAATGAGAGACACAAAGTTCCTGACCTAAGGCACTTTCAGTGCAAGAGGGGAGATTCATGCTTATACAACTTCCAGCAAAAAAAATTTGAAACTGGTCTGACTTACACTAAGTTGGAGACATTCTACCCATTGTCTTCTGGGGCTAGAGCTTCACATACATAGAGAAGAATATGGAGTTATCTACTGGGGCCAAATAACAGTGGTTTTAAACACCAGGCATGTAAATTTTCTATTGCTGTTCTAACAGATTACCACGAATTTAAAATAACACAAATGTATCATTTCACGGTTCTGGGGGCCAGAAGTCCAAAATAGGTTTTACTGGCAATAATCAAGGTGTTGGCAGGGTTGTGTTCTACATTCCTTGAGGGGGCTTTAGGGGAGAATCTGTTGTTTTTCTTTTCCCAGCTTCTACAGGCTTCCCCCATTCCTTGGCTCATGGTCCCCTTCAGTCTTCAAAGCCAGCAATAGCTGGTCCGGTCTTTCTCAAATGGCATCACTCTGAAAACTGACTTTTCTTCCTCCCTCTTCCCCATTTAAGGACCTTCATGATTACACTGTACCCAGCCAAATAATCCAAGACAATCACTTTATCTTAAACTCAGCTGACTGCTACATTATTTCTACCTACTGTCTTAATTTCCCTTTGTCATGTGACCTAACACATCCACAGGTTCTAGAGATCAGGACATGGGTATCTTTGGGAGGCCACTATTCTGGCAACTACACCAAGTTAAAGAGTTTCAACTTGACTCATTAAATACCATAAAGATATCTAATGAGCTTGAATGAGTGAGTGACCTTTTAGGACCTGCACTTTGGAAATGAAATGGCCAGGAATACGAAAGGTGGATCAGTGAAGATGAAAAGCAGAAAGCCTAGTGAGAAGGATACTGCAATGGTCCAAACATAAGAGGTAGGAAATCTGAATTGAGGCAATGGCAGTGGGAAAGGAGAGAAGGGAGGTGGGAGTGAATCCCTTACGAAAAAGCTGTCACTGAAAACTGCAAATGGAACAGAACAGAAAAAAAAAAAAGTGTCTCAGAGATATCCAAGACGTTAGTATAATTCATTTTAATCACAAGTCCAGGTTTAAATTCCAGCTCCAACACTTAGGGGAGGACCATCTAAGTGTTCCCATGGCCTAAACCTCATTTCATGCTCCAGGTTGGTTGCAGTGGTTTTCCTTGTTTCCCCAAACTTGTGCATCCTCCCTATCCTGGAAATCTGCTCATGGCCTAGGTTCTCCCTCTGCCCTATTTTGTCCTTACTGATCTGCCTATCGGTCCTGTAGGCATGTTTGATACTGCCTGTCCAGTGCCTTCGGAGAGTCTCCCTTCCTAGATTACTATCTCCTAGCCTAACCCCCATGTCTCGTCACCTCTTTAGTTCATTTCACAAACTGCTTACCTGGATCTCACCTTGCCCAGAATGCATGTACTTCCTAAGTTGGCCTTGGTCTAGGTTCTAGCCCAGAACAGCAGATAACAGGGTCATGGCAGCCACATTCCAAGATACAAGAGATAAAGAGCTACCTCATTTATATGGTGGGAAGTTGGGGTAGGTGTAGATTTTAATCTGTCCAAGCTCTTAGACACATACTTGATGAAAATCCTCAAAGGTCAGTCCCATAGATTACAGCAGAATGACCATTCATTCAAGTAGGAAAGTACTCATAAATCCCAGGGACATTAGAGGTAGAAAAACTTAAGAGTGTATTGAGGGCCATGCCAGACTCCGAGAAGAATTGCTCTCCTCCGGTCTTTTGCAGAGGCTAGCATTCCCCTAGCAGCCTTACGAATATTCCCACCAGAAAGTGATCTGGGTTGCCTAAAATAACACAAGCCTGAGTTTGTCTCCACATAACTCCTGAGAAAGGAGCAGAACCTCCAGCGGCTGATGGTGGATGATTTAAGAGCCCTCTCTCGTGTAGCCTAGGACATAATAACAAAGAACACATAATTTATTTGTATTGATTCACCAGCACACATTTGATCATATCTCCTTGTCCTTCCTTTTGCTAAGAATCCATGGCCCCAGTCCTGAGAAATTTATCTTTGGCAAAATATCTCTGTAAAAGTAAGTTCCTCACATATCTTAGCTACAGCAAGACTTCATGCCAGGAAAACCTGCCAAGGAAAAGGTTAAAGGGACACAGCAGTCCTTCTTGTGTGTTGACTCTGGTCTAAACAATCTGTCTCCATGATAAGAAACAGACAATGTGTGCTTGGGAATTAAGGCCTCAGTTCTGAGACCTGACTGTCAGATACAGATACAGAAACTGAGGACAGATCAGATTCCTGATCTAGAGGAATAAGAATCATAGAGGAGTTGGTCAGACTCCAGGACTAAGAGAAGGAATAAAAATTAAGGGGTAGAAACAAATGCAGACCTTTCTGTAGACTGGGATGGTATGAAAGTGCCCAGGTGTGTTGAACACTGCTGTCATTCTACCTTGAAGTTTCATTCAAGGTTATTTCATTCCAATAACCTTGTACACAGTACCTACTAGGTACCTGGCTCTGCTTCAGAAGCCGGAATGTGTTCGACACAGGTTCTTCCCTCCCAAGACTCTCAACATAATGGGGGACAGACAGGAAAGTAAGCATATAACTGATTTAATGTGATTCTGTGCTAACAAGGGCACTTATTGTGCCAACTCAAGGACATTGGTGAATCTTCCAATCCCATGGTACAGAGGCTCCTCCTACCCCAGAATAGAACAGAAAACAAAGGGAGAAGTCAGGAGAAATGGCTTTGCATTTTATCAAGCCTGATCAACTTAGTGGGCACAGGGGACTTTAAACCTGAAGTTGAATATGTAGGAGGACACCAAAAAGGAGCCACGTGCTTTGAAATTGCTGAATGCTTTGGTGTTCTACAAATAGATGGTAGCAACCGACTCCATTTTTAGCCTATTTAGTTGCTCTGGGCAGTAAGGAGGCATCTAGAAGACCCAAAAAGGAACATAAACCCTCACCGGCATCCCCAGGAATGTGCACATGTTCTCTTCCTGCTTTTATCTGCCTACCAGCTTCCAGCTGTCCACTCTTTAAGCATCAGCTTAAGCCCTGTCCCCAGCAGGGAGTATCCCTCATGACCACAGTCCATGCTCATCTTCCATCTGTGGCCCATTATATTTTCTGATATCTCCCATTTCACATGCTGATCTTACAATTTGACCCTGACACACCCTCTATTGAGAAGTGGGGTCTATGTTCCTCCCTTCAAAATGTTGTGACTGCTTCAACCAACGGGGTATAGAGAATGCCTGAAGTTGCTGAAGGTACAAAGTGTGGAACCTGAAGATGCAGCCAAGAATGCACAAGCCGGAGTAGAAATATTAAGAAAATCTAAGTCTTTGATGACATCATTTGAGCTGTTGGATCAAGCCTGACCTGAAGCCATAAACATCTAGTCCTTTCTGTTCAATCAGTCAATAAATCTTTCTTCTGTTTCAACCCATTTGTGTTCCTGTTGTACTTAAAATACTTCTACCACCATTTAAGCCTCAGATCAAAATCACTTCTACAAAGCCTACCATGACTTCTCCAGAAAGAATCTGTTGCTCCTTCTTTTATATGACTGTTGACACATCCTAACATTACAGCAACTTCTTATTGTATTGTAATACTAATATTTTATCTTCTCTCACTACATTGTGAGATATTTAAGAGCAAGTGTTGAGCCTCTTGATTTTAGGGGGAGTCAAAAATAGTTCATGTTTAATTTTGATGCAAACATTCTAAATAAAATATTGACAAACTCAATCCTTTACAATTAAAAGAGTAATTAAGCATGACCAAACAGAACACAAGGCTGTAGAAAAGCAGAGCATTTTGTTCACAGTAGGTGCATCAGACACTTTAAACAATCGACAGTAGGTGTTCAAAAAGTACCTTCAGAATGAATGACCTACTGTTTTTTCTTACCTCTTGATCTTTGTTATGAATTGGTAAAACAATAAATAAATATAACCCTACTTGATACATAGTAGGTGTTTATAAGCATCTGTTAATAAGTAAATACTTATAGGATAAATGTTAGCCAGATGATAAACTCCAGTTAATGACAATAATGGAAGTAGTGCCAGAAGTCAACATTCACATCTATTTTCTCATTTAATCCTTACAATAACCCTATGATTACTATTATTCCCATTTTATTCAAGGATGAAATAGAGACTAGATTAGGTAACCAAGCAAAACCCCATGACATGTAAATGGCAGCACCTAATATATTCTTACTCTAAAAAATCTGTTCCCTCCTAACATTTCAAATTCCACCTCCTTACTGATTAGAGGGTGTCAATTAAGGCAGCAATTTTGGCACCCTGAAGTTACCATGACAGCTTGGTGCATATGAGAGCCTCCACTAGAATCTCCTTAAGACTAAGTTTAAAGTAAACCCAACATCCTCAAGATAGGATCAGAGACTCAACCTCAAGCTGTCTTTCTATTCTAAACCCAGTGGTTAAGGAAAACACAAGAAAGTGTAGGTCTGATTTCATAGCTGCATGAGCAATTTTGGCTCTGGAAGTGAAGGCCATGTCACTGCCTTCTGCATTTCCCTCCTGCCTCTCTGCCCTCCTAAAACCCAAGTTCCACACCCCAGCTGTTGAGTTACTCTCCAGCCCTCAACTTTTCTTCCTCCAGACCATGCACCTGGCAAGACTTAGATGGCAGGCCCTAGTTTTCTTCTAAAATTGGAATTTTGACTCAAATGAGTAGGTTGCATGTCAGTAGGAGGTGGATCTGGGGAAAGGGAAAGGGCGCACCTGTCTCCCACTGCCCAGCACACGGAAGGGTCCTAGTGGATAGTATGGGGTGTGGCTCTGCTCCAAGGAAAAGTTCATCCCAGAATAACAACGGAGGGATAATAGAACCAGCAAGCATTTACCGGGCACTTGAAATGTACCAAGGATTTAACAGGTATTGTGGGCATATGAGAGGAGGAGATGTGAGGAGCTTACTGAAAGAGTGGATATGTGTGTGGGTGGGAGAGTGAGAGAGAGAAAGAGATGAAAATACATGGGAACCTACAGACAGACAAACAGATACAGATAGATGTAATATGTAACAGGTAAGAATCCATCAGTGTGACCCACAGACCCCTTGAGACAGACTCATCTGAGAAACTTACTTAAAAACACAGACTCTGGTCCCTATCTTTCATGCATTGTGTACACTCTGGGAGCAGGGCCTGGAAATCTGCATTTTACAGGTTATCCAGGTGAATCTTGTTCACAGTGACCTGCACCCCAGCAGAGTTTTCAAGTGGCATTGTGTGAGATTCTTACAAATCCACAAAACCTCAAATAAAAAAAGTCTGTCACCCCCTTGGCCTTTTCTCCAATCACATTTCCATCAAGAATCATGACCTAGTTGTTAACCTTTTCCATTTTCACTCATTTTATCTCCAGCTTGGATGGATATTTCTACACAGATATTAAGTCTGAATTTGGTTTTGTTTCATTTCATTTTGTTTTTAATATATGGCAAAAAGCTACCATGTAAAAAAGTAGCAGAAAAAACAAAAAGTCCCACATGGTCGTGAATGCTGTACTCAGCTAGGCCCACTGACAAGTGTACTTATCCCTACACACCAGCTTAGAAGCAGGTGTGGTTCAAGCTCACACCTCTGCAAATTTCCCAATTGGAACCCATGATTACTCTTCAGGTAGGTTGATAATAATCAGAAAAAAACCCACATTCAGCTGGCAGAACCCAGGGCATCAGGAGTTAGAATCTTTCTGAAGACAAGCAAGGGGTCCTGTAGAACTGATGTAAGCTCAGAGTACAGGGAGGCACAGAAAAACAGGGGATCCTGTAGTAGCCAAGGACAGGGCTGCAACTGTGACTCAGGAAGGGACTAAAGCAGTGCTGGGAGCCTACAGGACCCTCTTCATCTCTCTTCTTTTGAGGGAAGGCTCCATCCACCTCTCACTGAGTCTACCTGGCACCTCTTGGGCCCTTCCCCACCTCTTAAGATTCACATGCTAGAGGATCAGCTCTGAAGGAAGGGAAGGGAGGGGAAGAGAAGGGAAGAGAGGGGAAGGAAGGAAGGGAGGAGAGGAAGGAAAGAAGGGAAGAAAGGAAAGAAAGAAAAGGAAGGAAAGGAAGGAAGGAAAGCAAGGAAGGAAGGAAAGGAAGGAAGAGGAGGAAAAGTTGTGCTCTCCCTTGTTCCTAACCTCCAGTTCCTAGGAAGGGATTCCAGTTGGTTTAACTTAGGTCAGACACAACACTCTTGGAGACATGAACCTTTGTCAAGAGGTTGGGTCACATTTATAAACAACTGCCACCCGCTCAGCACATGAATTATAGAAAGAAGTGAGGGGAGGTGAGCCAGTAGGAAGGTTTCCTGGAGCAGAACACACAGCAGTGTCCTGACTAACCAAGTGTGCATAAGTGTGTGTGCATACAGACCTACACAGATAGGGCAACCTGCATGGCCAAACATGTTTAATCATTCAAGGCATTAAATGAGAAGTGTTCAATTGGTGACATGATTGATAAATCTCAAAGAAATGGAGGCGAAGAAAGGTAATGTGTGGTAGAAAGCTCAGGGAAAGCTTCTAGGAGGTGGTAAGGGACAATCTCAGGGCCAGCATGCTTGGCAGAAAGAATGTGGACTTTGGGTTCAGACAGATTTCGGTTCAAATCTTAGCTCTGTACTTCCTATTGTGTGACCATGAGCAAAACACTGATCTTCCCTGACTTGTTTCTTCATCTGCCCACCCCTTACTCACTTGCCCACCACCAAAAAAGGGGAAGAGGAGGAGGGGAGGGAAAAGAAGAGGGGAAAAAAGGGAAAAGAAAGGGGAAGGGGGGGAGGGGAGAAAAGGAGGAGGGAAAGGAGGAGGAGGGGAAGGGGAGAGGAGGAGGGGAAGGGGAGAGGAGGAGGGGAAGGGAGAGGAGGGGGAAGGGAGAGGAGGGGGAAGGGAGAGGAGGGGGAAGGGAGAGGAGGGGGAAGGGAGAGGAGGGGGAAGGGGGAGGGGGAGGGGGGAGGAGGAGGAAGAAGGGAGAGAAGGAGCAGGAAGGGAGAGGAGGAGGAGGGAGAAGGGAGGAGGAGGGAGAAGAGGGGAAGAGGGGGGAGGAGGGAGGCAAGGAAAGGAGGAGAAAAGGAGAAAAAACAATGACTCCTATGATTGGCAATTGAAAATTGAGATAATGTGTCAGCAGCCCTTATTAGGTGCTAAATAAAGGGTAGTTTCCCTTAATTTCCTGGAAAGGAAATCCATGGGCCGTATCTTCCTCCTTGGCCAGGTCTCTCATGAAGTGTGCTCATAAGTAGTGTCGGGCCCTTCAAGATGACTGTAGATCCACCACTTCCAAGTGGGTGAAAGTAGTGAGGCTGTCTGGGTGTTGGAAATAACAAACTTCCTTTGGGCTTGAAGGGAACAGACACTGTGGGGCCCCAGAAGCCAGAGAGCTGGGTCCACGAAGGTGGATACAGGGTCTGGGTATGGTGAAATCTTGGGTGCCTGGGCTAAAGGCTCGGCCTTCCTCCAAACTCTGGCAGCTGTATTCCCTGTGGGTCTTAAAGGGAGAGGAGAGAAGGATGGAACAAGTAGAAGGAAGTGAAAGTAAGGAGAGACCACTCTAAGCAGCACCAACTTAGGTTCCAAATGATTCTGCAAGCTAGGTTTTGTTTCCAATGATTCAGCTGAGGAAGCTCAGGCTCAAAGAGGCTAAGGAACCTCCTTCCAGGTCACACAGCAGCAGAGCTGGGACCTCCAAGCCCTCCCTCTTTCCTCACCACAAAGTGGTTTTTAAAAGTCTGATGAGTCTGGAAGGTGCACTGAACAGACACCAGCCTCTGACTGGCTCCAGGGGAATAGCTATGAATCCACTAAAACCACAAACTTCCTGCACTTGGGTGTACCTGCAATAGGTGTCATTTGTGTAATGTGAAAATATGCTGCAGGGCAAAGAAAAATAATTAGCAAAGTAATAAGGCACATTCTATTTTTCCTTATATTGGAAAGGATAACCATTTGTTAGTCTAAGACCCACCAAAGCAGGATGATCTCTGAAATACAAGGTAGTTTCTACATGAAGAAAAGCAGAGAGAGAACCAATGCTGAAAAAAGGCCTGGCACCTTCCTTTCAGCAGATTAAAGAAAAGCAAATTAACTCATTCCTGAAATACCAAAATGCCATTTGAATTAGTGAAAATTCATTTCAAAGTTATGAAATTTAAGGATATTATAAAGAAACAGATATCCCCATCTCCTCCTGGGAATACTGTATGCTGGCCCAGGCCTGCCAGGGAGCATTCTGGCAGAATGACAAAGCTATTTATGCCCATTAACCTGCTAATTCCACTTTAGGTAATATACTCTTACATTCCATGGAAATAATTCAAAAGAAAAAAAGAAAAAAAGCCATTTGTATGGAAATATTTATAACAGTGCTATCCCTCACAGGGAGAAACAGCAATTAAGCATCCTAAATATCCAATAGTAAGGACATATTCAAGCAATTAATAGCATATTCTATGATAGATTCCACATCATTACTACAAATTGAAAACTGGAACTACATCGTCTATATTATTATGGGGAAAAATGTATGAATATACGTAAGTTATCAATTAAACCAAAAAGTATGCTCATTCTTGTTACAGCTATATGGAAATAATACATATGTGTCAACTGATAAACTGGCACTTGGTATTAATGAGATTATATCTTATACAGTTAAATGCATCATGAAAAATTGTTTTTGTTTTATGTATTGATTTTGTCTAAAGCCTACCTTAAAAACATGTGCCTCTACTTAGTATGTCATTGTGGAAATGCAAATATATAAGTGACAATCAAGATAGAATAACATTTTTTAATAATTAGGAGTGTGGTGAATTTGTATCTCAAATCTTTATTTATATTTAAATGTGCCCGATAATGTTATGCTCCAAGATATCCAGTGGGTGACTTTTTTTTTTTTTTTTTTTTTTTTTTTTGAGACAGGGTCTGGCTCTGTTACCTAGCCTGCAGTGCAGTGGCATGATCTCAGCTCACTGCCACCTCTGTCTCCTGGGCTCAAGTGATCCTGTCTCCTCAGCCTTCCTAGTAGCTGGAACTACAGGTGTGTGCCACCACTTTTGTATTTTCAGTAGAGACAGGGTTTCACCATGTTGCCCAGGCTGGTCTGAAACTTCTGGGCTCAAGGGATCCACTGGCCTCGGTCTCCTGAAGTACTGGGATTAGAGGTATCAGTCACCACACCTGGCCCTGACTTTCACATTGTTCTTTACAGTGGTGATAAGTGACTGTAAATCTCTGGGGTTTCACTGATAGACAGCAGTAATCAGGCACAGGTGTCCTCCTTCCATCAGTGCTGTTTGCCTTCAGACTGCAAGCTTCTTGAGAACAGGGATTATGTGTTCCCTCTTTCTCCACTTCTATCCACAGAGAGCATCTTTGAGGTTCTCATTCACACACTGGGGCTCAGTTAGGACTTGACAATAAAGATAAACAGAGAGGAAGGATCCTAATTACCAATTATATTCGTAATATATAATAATGTGAGAAGACTTAAAAATGGGAGCTGAAATACAAATAACTAGCTTGCTTGTTTTATTTTGGCATAGGTCTTGAAGCAAATAAAATGCTCTCCACATCCATTAATGAATAAGTGGTATCTACTGTGTCCTAATGATGCAAATGAGAAATTTGACCCAGTCCTGGCCAACCCCCAGAGTATTTCACATTTAGTCAGTTAGATATGTAAACATACTATGACAATATAATGAGAGTGTCTCTGATAGACTGGTAAGCATGAGGTACTGTCAGTGAACGGAATTTGACGATCAGGGCAGGCTTCCAGGAGAAAGTGATGTCCAAGCTGAGTCCTAGAGGATGAATAGGGGTCTGCCACATAGAGACGGGCATTGGTCGGGGATAGGAAGGGAGCAAAATTCCAGGGAAAGGGGACAACGTCTAGGAAGGCACAGAGGCATGCTGATCAGGAATGACGAAGACAGCTGAAACATGGAGTCTTAGTTCAGGGTTGCTGAGGGTGAGTCAATGTAAAAGCTGGGCTTTGAAGGAGTGTCTAGTTCAAATATTTTGCATGGCATGTGCCTTCGGAGTGGGAAAGAAGGGCAGGAAGATCGGAGGGAAAGAATACTGAAAAGGCTAGTAACGCTACTCACTGCAGGTAGAAAGAGAGGGAGGAAACAGAAGGCAGGTCACTGAATCCCATTTTCAACAAAAAGGAAAGCTGACAACTCCCCCCGTGTGCCTTGAGACTCCAGACACTGCCCATTCCAGTGCTGTGAGTGACTAGCCCCTTGGAAGCTATTCAGGTAAGAGATATTCTAGAAGAGTCTGTGCATGATTAAGAGATGAGAGAACATATACGAATTTCTACTCAAGTTGCAAAGTGACTCTGGAATAGGGGGAAAAAAATGAGTCTTCCTAAACTATTTGTAAAGACCACACCCCCGGTAAAAAAAAAAAAAAAAAAAAAGTCCTTAAATATACTTCATCAGTGAGATAATTTTTTTTATTTGCCCACAGAAACAGATTTTAGAATTTCCAAAATGATCACGACAATGGTAGAAGAAATTTTTTTTCTCAAACTCATGAAAACATTATTGTCCTGGTTACTATTTTCATTTCATGGCAGAGATAGATTATTTTTCTTTAAAGTGATCCTTGCCAGCCCCTGGAGCATCGTCAGTGGAATCTTCCCATTTGGCGCCATCAGCTCCAACCAACCCGTGAAGAGAGGCTGAGGGGTGTGGGACAGGCCATTAGACCCAACCCTGAAGAGCAGAGAACCCCCCCCCGTTCTGTCCTATACATACACCCACACACTGGAAATGAGCTGCTAAGGCCACGGTAAGGAAATGACCCAGGTTCAATCCTTCCGCAAACATTACTGAAGCCCCTTCTGTGATCCCATCACTGAACTGAGTATGTAGATTAGTATATTAGTACATAAAGTAGGCCAGCCCTAAATTCGCGGAGCATAAAATCTAGTCATAGGGGTGAGTGAGTCTTGTAAACTCACTCACTTTAAATATTTATTAAAAGAAATAAATATATAATCTCTAATTGCAATGAAGTTTCCTGAATTAGAGAATAATAAAGTGAGGATACCTTTCACAATGTGAAGTCACAAACACTCTTAGTAGATGGTGAACGGGTCGTGGGAACTGTCTGGTCACTTGACGAAGAGCAGAAGGAAAGGCACTGTGCTCACAGGAAATAGTAGCAGTGAAGGCCCTGAAGCTGAGAAGCACATTTAAGAGACCAAAGGAAAGTCAGTGAGCCTGGAGGGTGGTGGATAAATCTCAGATGAAGTTGAAAAAATGGTGAAGCAGGCCAGGGCCCAGTAAGCCATGGACTAAGAAAACTATCCCAAGATGATTTTTGGAACTAAAGACCAAGGCCCTGTGTTTTGAAGTTAGAGCTGAGAGCAAATTGCAGTGCCACAGAAAAAAAATAGGTGGGCTCTACGTTCTGATTCTTAAAGACTTAAAATCCATATACCCATAATCCACCCACAGCATCCCCATCAACGACATGGGGATGAAACCGGTGCATACTCCCTCCAAATACTGCTCTGGTTACTCTTTGGGAGCTTTTGAGCTCTACTGGCTCTGGATGTTTACCTTTCCAAGCTAGATTCCACAGCACTGCCCTGCTATCTACTCGTCCAGTCCCTGCTTATAGCCCCCACTTAGGGCCCAAGCTCCACCCAGGCCCTTAGGAGCAAAACCTGGTTCCAATGGGAAAGGCCCCTGTTAGGGGCTGGGGCTTTCAGGTTAAAGTCGCCCCCATCCCTGGGTGCTACTACCAATGTATGACTCACTGGAATATTCCAACATTGTGTATTGCTATTATTTGAGGAAACAAAGCTTTTTATTTTTGGAATTGCCAGCTGGAAGTAGAGGTAGAAAAGGCAAAGGAAATAATATTTGAGTAGAAGAGGTTTTGTTTATTTGCTTTAACTGAAATAATACAACAAAAGCTAGGCTGAGTTTGTCTACTATTTTGACAGGATTCACAAAGAAAATAAAATCTTGGAAATAACTAAGGATGGACCTAACTAGTAAGGAAGTGATTACTGGGCCAAGGTGTACTGCATCCTTACTCTGATATTTTAGATATTTAACTGCTGGAATAAGGAAACAAAATCTTGGGAATAATTAAGAATGGGCCTAAATAGTAGGGAAGTGATCACTGGACTAAGATGCACTGTGTCTTTACTGTGACATTCTAGGTATGCTACCATTGAACAGGAGAGTTCTCCAAGAGAGATGGAAATCTCCATCTACCCTTCATCTGGATCCTTTCAGGGTGCTACTACCGAGTTACTTTTTTTCTCTTTGGCATTTCCATTTATTCATTCATCTTTGTTTTATCTAGGTTGTCATTCCTTTTATTTTTGTTTATACAAATGTATGGGGCACATGCATAATTTCATTAGATGCACAGATTGCATAATGGTCAAGTCAGGGCTTTCGAGGTATCCATATCACCCAAATAACATATATTGAGACCAGATTGATGTTTTCTGATGCACATCTCTTGGCAGGCCATTCCTTTGTTCTCAAAACACCAATCACTTCCCTGCCTGCAAAAGTTCACAGCCTTTAGCCGAAAATGTAAGGCTCTCTGCTATCTGGCTACCACCATCATCTACCCTGCACCACTACCCTAAATGAGCCTCTGGTCTCCGACCTGATTCCCTGTGTGTGAACCTCTCCCCATGAGATGCTGCTCTTGGGTTACTCCAGAGCTACTTCCTCCCCGTCCTGCAATGCTTATCCTAAATTCCAGTCCCTCTCTAGGGATACAGTGACTAAGACAGAAAGCACATATCTAGGCAAAATTTGTGGCTCTGCCACTTTTGAGCTGTGTGACCTTTGGCAAGACACTTCACTTAAGCTCTCTAGCTTCCATTTCCTCCTGTGTAAAATAAGTGTGAAAGCTCTGCCTCACTAGGCAACTGTGAGGAGTAAATGAGGCAAAGCACTGTGTTCCTTCATGTCTCCTGTCAAGTTCCCTCTCTTCTCAGAAACCAGCCTCAACTCCCCCAGGCAAGTTCTGTTCTCTTGCAGGTGCAACTTAGAGTAATTATCATGGTGGTGGTTGATTATTTGCAGGTCCGACTCCCGTGAAGCTAGGACCTCTTTGAGAACAGGCACTCTGGTTTTTCATCTTTGTATTCCCAGGAAATGAACAAATGAACGAATGTGTAAAACATCCGGTTCAGTTCCTGGCACACAAAATGTACCAGTAAATATTTTCCCTTCCTATATGTTACTTTTAATATGTTGTTTTGTGTTGTAACTATTGTGTGCATGTCTTATTTCTTTCCCTGGATTTTAAGTTCCTTGAAGCGATGGGCTTTTCTTAACCATTTTTAGAATTTTATTTTTTAAATTTACATACAGTAAAATTCACTCTTTGTGGGGTACGTCTCTATGAGTTTTGACAAATGCATAATATTGTGTAACCGTCTGTCTTAGACATTTTTATTTCTCCCTAGGTACTATCGCTCTATAAATGCTTACTGAATAAATGAATAACTGAAAGAAGGAAACAATAAATAAATAAATATTTGCTAGGAAAGTTTCTACAAGAGCCAACCAGACAGTTCTCAAGGCAAAGAAAATCAGAGGATAAGTATGTAATTGCTATACCACCTTTCAGCAAAGTAAATTCCCAATATCTATCAGAAATCTTTTAAAAACACTTATACCATATGGCCCAGTATTTCCACTTCTAAGACTATGTACAGCAGAAATAATCGGATGTCCACATGATTTAGGTTTCAGGAAGGTCATAAAGCATTATTTATAATAGCACACTGTCGGAAACAACATAAATAGCCAAACAATCGGGTAATTAAACTGTACTACTTAAATATGATGAGACTGAAATTATATTTCTATATTCTTTACAATACTGAAATGTCTACTTGTATAATGTTAAGTGTAAAATGCAATCTATAAAACAATACATATACCATTAACAAGTGTATAAAATATATATACACACTATATAATGACAATGTTAAATATAAATCTTTATATAAAGTATTCATCTAATTTTACAAAATAAATGTACACGTATGTTAACATAATCACCAGTGCGTGACGGGCCATTTCTGTTTTCCTCACTATATGTTTTCAGATTTTCTAATTTCTTACAACAGATACTCCTATTTCTTTTATATTCAGAAAAAAAGTATTATAAAAATAGAGGTGAAAATCCTTTATTTCTGCTTTTAAAATCTCATAACCTTTATTTCATCTCTGGATGACTCAGTGGTGGCTAAATTTTAACATTCAAGATGCGGCATATGGCTCTGCTTAAACAAGAACGTGCTTTCTGTCGGAAGCATGTTCAGAAATAGTCCATCCCACTGGTGGGTGACACATTTCATGCAAAGCTCCAGGAAGCAGCCCCTATCCCAGGGGGCTGAGACTTCAACGTGGTTACATCAGGAGAACGTCAAATAAAGGACACGTGTACAGTCTGTGGCTCGAAGAGCAACTTCATCTTCACCACTAACAGGCTACATGACCATCCTTAACCTCAAATGCTGGGAGTATGTTTTATTCATTTCTGTATCCCCAAGCAACTAGTAGAGTAGCGATCCCACACAACAGACAACCAAGTAATGCTCATTAAATGAGGATGGAGATGTCATGAGTAAGAGCTGGAAGGCGGTACAAGATGTGCTCTAAACGATAAAGCAGGCCTGCTTGCTCGGAGAACAGGTGTGACCAACTGCAGCAGTGGCCATGATGTCACACCTTCCGGCAACCACACTCATTTCCAGTTGTGACTTGAGCTTCTTCCATCAAGAGTCAATCATGCTAGGCTTTAAATATAGGTTGGCTTTTTACTTGTTTTGCCCAAAAGAATATGACAGAAACAATGGTGTTACAGTTCTGAGCCCAGGTCTCCAGAGACATTGCATGTTTCCACTTGCTCATTTAGAACCATGCCTAGTCACAAGGAGAACAAGCCTGAGCTAGCCTGCTGGAGGATGAGACACATGTCCGGCTTCTCTAGCACCCCAGTTGACAGCCAGCCAACCCCCAGGAGCAGGACGACCTAGCTGGCATGGGCATGACTACAAATTTATGAGGAATCCCAACCAAGACCAGAACAATTGACCAGCTGAGCCCAGCCAAAATTGCCAACTTGCAGAACTCTAAGCCAATTAATTAAGACACTAAAAATCTTGGGAGATGAATGACAAATAGGCTACTATTTCAGCTTTTAAATCCTATTTGTATATCCTAAAGGTATCTAAAACTCAGGACATTTGAAACTGAACCCATGTTGTACCTCCCAAAACCTCTACTGTTCTGTGAATGGCATAACTATCCTTCCCACTGTATATGATAAAAAATGAAAAATCATTCTTAAATCTTTCCTTGCTTTCTCCCTCATTTTACTATAGCCAATGCAATCAAGGGGTTGATTTTGCCATCGAAATATTTCTCAAATCCATTTACTTCTATCTCTATCACCAGCACGTCTTCAAGTTACCATCAGTCCATTTCTGCTGTGTGACATTTGACAGTTTACTTCATTCTCTATTCTCTGAGCTTCTACTTCCTTGACTGTAAAATAGGATAATTCTAGTATCTGCTTCATAGGATTGTGCACACCAAAGTATTCAATAGAACAACTGATGTAAATACTCAGTAGATGTTAGTTAATTTACCTTCATAAGATGGCTGATAGAGCTTCTTTAGGATGGGCTCCAGGCTCCTCATCTATTGACAGTTCCCACCATCTCATTTACATGGAAACAACTGCAAACTGCCTTTACTCAATGCCTCATTCTCTTTTTTGATTCCAGGCCTTCACACATGTTTTTCCCTCATTTGAATATCCTTCCCATCATCCATTACAGGTGAATGCCTATCTCTTCTTCATTCTTCAAAACCCAAATCATATATTTACCTCCACACTTTCATTGTTCCCTGTTACCCCCATTTAGAGTTAGCCATCCCTTTTCATGCTATCTCTGTGTTCTATGCATGCTTCTCCTGTATTACACATTATCCTAATTTATTTATTTATATCCACTTCTATTTTCTTGTTTACTATTTGAAGCAGAAGTCATGTCTTTACATCCTCAGCCCCTAGTGTCCAGAATATAGTACTTGCTAAATAAATCCTTGGTAAATGGATATATGAAGATCCACTGTGATGTCCGTCACCAGCTCACAAAAGCAGAACATATCCTGCTTCTTCTGCTTCAGAAGTCCTAGTTCTGTTGGTGCCAAAGCAACTGGCATCCATTTGGAAAATATTTGCTCTCACTCCCCCTACCCAGATTCCAAATTCCAGTTCAAAGCCAAGTGCCTGTCTTCCCGCCAGGGCAGCCCACAGCTTTACTGCAAATGTTTCCCTCAGCTCTCCCCTGTGCATAACCTTAGCTATATTATTTACGATAGTGAACACCATAATATACATTTAAATATGCTGTAAAGGTCAGACAACTGAGCCATACCCCTTCCTAAGAATTCGTTTCACATCATAGCAGAGGCAGGCCTTCCAGCCCTCACTCAAACCCAGATTTGAAAGTAAATTATGAAGCCTTTTTTTCTGGTGTGAGGACAACTTCATCATGCATCACATTCTATGGAATCATCGCTATAAATCCATCTGTTTCAAGCTGGGAGAGCAGCAAGCGTTGGAAGCCATAGAATGATTTTAGCTTTTGAGCTGTCACCCTCATATTCAAGAAGTTCAACTACAAAAATCAGCCTCATGTCTCAAAAAAATAAAAAGAGGTAAAGAAAGCACTTGGAGAATGGATGCTGCTCCACCCTCCCCCTCAACCTGAGATGCTCTAAACGTAGGATTCTTAGACTTCTAGAAAGTCACTCATCTCTTTTCTTCTTCCAATGTCCTCCAGTTTAGTAACCTCTATTTTTCACCTTGCCCTGATAGTTCATGTTTAATTGTCTTAAATTTAGAGGCTTTAAGAACTCTTAAACAAAATGATTGAATGGCAGATACTGTCTCCAAAGAAATATATAATGTATTCACATAAAATTTTCCACTTCATATCCAGGTGTTCATGAATTCCTCAAGACCTCTCCATGGGCCAGGGAATCCCCAAAAAGAATGTACCATATTGTCACTCAGCTGAAACTGGAATAAAAAGTGGTATGTTGGCCAGGCGCAGTGGCTCATGCCTGTAATCTCAGCACTTTGGGAGGCCGAGGTGGGCGGATCACAAAGTCAGGAGATCGAAACCATCCTGGCTAACATGGTGAAATCCCATCTCTACTAAAAATACAAAAAAAAATTAGCCAGGCGTGGTGACGGGTGCCTGTAGTTCCAGCTACTCGGGAGGCTGAGGCAGGGGAATGGGGTGAACCCAGGAGGCGGAGCTTGCAGGGAGCCGAGATCGCGCCACTGCACTCCAGCCTGGGTGACAGAGCAAGACTGTGTCTCAAAAAACAAAACAAACAAAAAAAAAAGTGGTATATTTTTGTCCAAAATGCATGTGCGTGCACATATGTGCACGCGTGCGCATGCACACACACACACACACACACACACACACAGAGAGCAAGGAGCTTAGTGAAGAGATTATAAAGAGCAGACCATTTCTTAAAAGCAACAGTCATCATCACTCGCCATCAGAGAAATGCAAATCAAAACCACAATGAGATACCATCTCACACCAGTTAGAATGGCAATCATTAAAAAATCAGGAAACAACAGGTACTGGAGAGGATGTGAAGAAATAGGAACACTTTTACACTGTTGGTGGGACTGTAAACTAGTTCAACCATTGTGGATAACAGTGTGGTGACTCCTCAAGGATCTAGAACTGGAAATACCATTTGACCCAGTCATCCCATTACTGAGTATACACCCAAAGAATTAGACACATGCACATGTATGTTTACTGCAGCACTGTTTACAATAGCAAAGACTTGGAATCAACCCAAAAGTCCATTAATGACAGACTGGATTAAGAAAATGTGGCATATATACACCATGGAATACTATGCAGCCATAAAAAAGGATGAGTCCGTGTCCTTTGTAGGGACATGGATGCAGCTGGAAATGATCATTCTCAGCAAACTATCGCAAGAACAGAAAACCAAACACCGCATGTTCTCACTCATAGGTGGGAAATTAACAATGAGATCACTTGGACACAGGAAGGGGAACATCACACACCAGGACCTGTTGTGGGGGAGGTGGGGAGGGATAGCATTAGGAGACATACCTAATGTAAATGAGGAGTTAATGGCTGTAGCACACCAACATGGCATATGTATACATATGTAACAAACCTGCACGTTGTGCACATGTACCCTAGAACATAAAGTGTAATAATAATGATAATAACAATAATAATAAAAGCAACAGTCCACAAGTGTCTGAAAATGCTTCCTGGGAATCCACATCCTAAGAGATTTTCCCAGAGGCATTCTGAATGCAAGAAGAAGAAAAGATACGGGCTATGTTAGGATGTACTCTAAAGACTCTGGCTCTTCCCAAAAATTCCCCAAGGTCCAGAAAGTTTTCCAGAATGTGTCATCATCCAAAATGGAAAGGGAGATCTCAACAGCTCAGAGTAAACCCTAAAATGGCAAACACCCCTTAGTTCTCTTCCATGTGTTTCATTATAAAAACCACAAAACACCCAAGATAATTTGTAAGAGAGAGAAAAGGTCACCCATAATCACACTAGCCTCTTACAACTGTTCCTATCTTTCTGATTTCTTTGTAGTAGGACAAAATGTAGACCTTTGTACAGAGCTAGGATCAAGTACATATACCATTTTAAACTACTTTTTTGTTGACAACTAACCTATTAATATATTCTCATTTTTCCACAAAGTCTTCAAAATGGTCATTATTGTTATTATGAAACAAAACTTATGCTATTTCCCTTTTAATGTGTTTTTTATGCATTTAGCATATTTTCAGTTTTGAACAAGTCCCTAGGATAAATTCCAAGGTGTAATATTACTTACTCAAAGGTAATAAACAATGTTGTGGCTTTGGGTACATCTTACAACGCTGGCTTCCAAAGCAATTGTTTTGATTTACAATGCCACTAGCATGATTACTCTCATGTCACCCCAACTGAAGAAGATTCTAGAACTTACAGCATCATATAAGTCACATTCAGAGACATTATGCTGCTGTTTTTGGAAGCCATTATCCACAATCCTATTGTGTCACCTATAACTGGTCTTCAAACTTCTCTATGCCTAAGCTTACCCTCTGGGCACACAGGAAGGATACTCAGAGGCAACAGCTAGAATGGCAGAAAGACATAGTACAGGTGTTTAGTCAGGAATATCCTGTTTAGATTCCTGGCTTTCTAAATTACTAGCCATGTAGTCTTAGGAAGGACACTTGGCCTCTGTGTGGTTCTGCTTTCTCATCTGGAAGCTAAAGATAACTTGGCTTACTTTACAAAAAGTAAAAATGTGGCCAAAAACATTAACCCCCAAATATTCCAAACTTATCTCCCAAAACTTGCTCCATTCCATGGGCCTCATAATGCAGAACAGGGTGATCTGCAGGAAGAGAAGCAGGATATCTGACACAGGAGTTTACAAAATGCTAAGACTTACACATGCAAGAGAGAAAAAGAGAAAAAGAAAGAAAAGAATAAGTGAAGAGGGAATGTAGGAACACGAAGAAGAGAGTTTGTGCAAGGGTAGAGAGTATGAGGTATGAAGAGAGGAAACCTGGAACCACAAACTGAAGCATGAAGAACACGAGAAGGCTGGTAAATGACAAGAATTGAAGGCTGGGGAAGGGAATGTGAGAATGGGTGCTGTGGCTTTTACTTGCATCAGGTCCCTCTCCTACTCTGGATGTCCCCAGATCCCACTGTCAAGAAGAGTAGTTACAACTGGTATCCATCCTCAAGCCTTGTCAAATTCTATCACCCACCACTCAGAAACTGACATTTCGCCCTACTGCCTCCCATGGTAAGTCCTGATTCCTCAGGGTGACTCTTTGGCCCCACCTCCAATTTCAAGAAATTGACTCCAATCCACTTTTTTAAAAAAACGTCTTCCACATTCTTCTAGTCAAAACCACTTTCAAACAACATGTGAAATTTTGAGGTTTCCTGACTATTCCTTGCATTTTCCATTTCTGAATGTTCATGTTCCTTCTTGAGGCTTGGATGCCTTTTGGTCACCCTCTCAAAATTAGTCAAGCTATTTTACGTGGCTCCTCCTCCGTGAAAGCTTCCCAGGCCCTTCAACTGGAATTACTCTCATCCTCTGTGTTCTCAGGACAATTTGCATCTGCATCTCTCCTATAACCCCAATAACATTCTCATTGTATTAGTTATTTGTGTACATGTCTCTTTCCTTCTACTCAAGGGTAAGCAACTGAAGTGCAGGGTCCATGGCTTATGGCTCCTTGATGACTCACAGAGTGACAGATGGGTGTTCATTAGGTGTGAGTGAGGTGTATTAGAAAGCTGAGTTTGTTCTATGCAATATCTGAGAATCAACTAAGGGTGACACTCATGGTTTGCCTTCTCTCATGTAACTACTTATCTAAACTCCACTTATTTGAGTGACTAGATAACATCAATGCACAAGTGAATGAATGAAACCTCAGAGTATCTACAGTTCACCCTTTCCTAAGGCACACAGGAGGCTCGCACCAACCAGACAGTCCACCACTAGTCTTTCCAATTGAAATCAAGTAAGGTTGCCCAATTCATGCCAGATAATTTGGCATCTATTCTGGTTTCCTAAATGGTATCAGATATCCAAATCTTAACCTATCTCTGCCAGGAGTTTTCTTGACTTCTGAAGATTGAATATCAATTTTCACAATAAATGCATTAAGATCCTACTTTCATGATGCAGCTCAGCTCATGGAACAGGACTGCACTATGCCCTGGTTGATGGGTTTTACTGCTAACTGTGTGACAGTGGTAGAGTCACTTCCTCTATTGTGGCCTCTGTATCTTTACCTGTACAATACAGATAACCACGCCTACACTGCCCACTCCCAGGCCTATTATGAAGAATATGAAATCATGCAAGTGAGGGTACCTTACCAAAGTATCAGGTAGAATAAGGAAGGAAGAAAACTAACATTTGCTTTGGGCCCCTCCTACGAAGCAAAGATCATGAAACTTTCAACAACTTGTTTCATACTCTCTACAATCCATATAGTCAAGAGTTTCTGAATATGAAATGTAAGGCTGGAAGAACTAAATTCAAATCCTAATTTGGCCACTTAATGGTTATATGGCCTTGGACAGGTTCCTTCATCTTTGAAAAGCACCTGCCTCCACATCTTCAAAACTCGCGTTTTAGAGGTGCTCACCTTCTGGGCACTTGTCAGAATCAAGTGAGACGATACATGTGAAAAAGCTGTGGAAACTGAAAAGCCCTAAGAAATTTCAAGGTATTATTAAAATAACAGAATCATTTATGACAACAAGGTAATTAGAGGAGGTGAAGGATGATATAGCTCCACAAACGTGTGAACAGAAATCCCAAAACAGTTCTCTTGGGTTGACTTGGGTCCCAGTCTCATGTGGTAAAAGAGGATGGGGCTGGTCTTTCTTTGGAGCTTGAAACAGCCTTTAGTGGGGAGCTGGAAATGCCTGTGACGGCAGTAAATTTAGTCAAGAAAGGAGACCTTGGGCCCTGGAGGAGGCAGAGGACTCTCCAAGGAAGAGCTGGAGGAGAAAATGATCAGAAAAATAATACTACCTTTCATGAGAACCCAGAAGTAAAAAATGCAGTCACTCACCTGCAGTGAGAGCTTGAGTGAGTAAATGAGCCCAGGGACTCACGTAGAAACATAAAACGCATTCCCTATAAACAGCAAGCCAGAGACAGCCATAAAGGGAGAGCAGCAATAAGGGAGAAGGGAAAAAGTGCTAGTGATGGGCAACACACAGGATTACAGAAAGTGCTTACAGAAGTGGTTTTCAAAAATATTTCAGCCCAGGAAAACTTTCTTTGAGGGAAAGTTATGTGAAAACCCAATGCATAATACAGGTAAAATCAAGGTGAGCGGGTTGAGGAGAGGTTTGGAATCCCAACGCTCAGTGCTCAGCCCACAGCCTCTCCATTCCCCTACAGGCAGCTCCTGAGAGGAATCTGAGGAACCCTAAGAGACCTTAAAGCAAAATCAGAAAGCCACTGACTTAACAGAGTCTTGGGATCTGTAACAGAGACTACCAACTCTCCTCCCTCACCCAACCCCTCTCCTTCTTTTAGAAACAGAACCCCTTCTACCAAATTTCAGTCTCCATACAGCTACAGACTTATCTACTTTCCTTGTAGCTAGAAGTGACCATGAGTCTGTTTTTGTTTTGTTTTGCTTTTTATCCACTGAAATGTGAGTGAAAGTGACACATGCAATTTCTGAATCACTTCATTAAAAGAAATTTCTGTCTCTCTGTCAGCATAGATGTGACAATGAGTAGCTTCAATCATGTGAAAAGGACAAACTTAGAGGGTGGTAGAGCAACAAGGTGGATGAAGCCTGGGTCTCTGGATGACCTTGTGGAGCAGAACTACCTCCCCTCCCTGGATCAACCATCTACACCTGGACATTGGAGAGAAAGAAATCTCCATATATTGTTCAAGCTTCAGCATTCCGGGTTTCATGACAACAGAAACCTTGCCTGTGCTCCAAACTAATCAGAGCCATAGAGGGAAAGAGAAAGAGGGAAAAAACTCAATTTGGTGTCTCCTACTCTCTACCCTCTCTCTCCAAGATCTTCTCTGAGCACATGACTCCAGGCCCCACAACCAGAATGGTGACCTCTTTGGTCTCCAAAAGTTGTCCATAGAGTTTAATAGCAACAAATTCTGTTTATGCTTCATTTTTCAGGGAAACAGATTCTGTAGATGCTCAATAGGTCTTAACTGGACTCTTGAACCACACAGTGGTGAAACTGAGTATCTTTCCTCTCTTTGTTTTTGTTCCATCCAATCAGGAAGCCAGATTTCATGCTCCTACACATTCGCCACTTTCCCAGCTTTGCTGCTTCCTGGCTATTCCCAGGATAAGTCGATTACTTTTTTGGGGAAATCATAATCTAGAACCTCTTTCTTTAAATTCCAAAGAGATCCATCAGTTCAAGTTAAAAAGTGTTATCTCAATTCCAAAAGCTTTTACAAGATTTTGAAAAATCAACTTTGTATAAACCCTATAAAGTCTCATATTTGTTGTGGCTGCTTTTCAAGTTTTCTTTCTTGCTATTTTCTCATCTTGATTGCCTAACAAAAGCAGAATATGGAGATTTTAGGCCCTCCCTTCCTATCACCTGACAGTCTCCCAGTCTCTGGCTCTCTGGCTTCAGAGAGCCAGAATCTTAGTGCAAAACCATTGTTAAATTCTAGGTCATTACCGAAAATGATGTTGAGGTGTATAAAATAAACTTAATGCCTTAGAATATAAAAGCTATTCTAATCACTACATCTAATTACCAAGAAGAATGACTCACCAAAATATTTTAAATGCCTTAAAATATAATAAAGTAAAAAGAGAAAATGTGAGCAATTGCTTAGTGAGCTGGCAATGGGAAGTAGGTCTCCGAGAACACAATTCCCATTTTAACCTCAAAGACGCCAGGATCTTTCAGAATCATTGTAAGTTCTATTCTTATCAGTGCTTAAACTTAAGACCTTCAAAAGTGGTAGAAATTTCCAATTTTTTAACAGATCTGAAGCTTTGCCCTTGCTGTGTACTACAATGACACTGTAAGTGTTTACACATCTGTAAATTCACATAAGATTTTGGTGTAAGAATCAAATGCATCCCTGAATGCTTCAGTTCCTTCTTTCAGGCCCTGCTTCAAAACATACATCCCTAGATGAAATTCCTAAGATGTAAAAATCATGTCAGCAACAGATTCATATCTTACCTTCAAAGATCCCATCTACGCTGATCCGCAATACATCATTCATCCCCACACTCATTCAGTCCTCACTATGTTCACAGCAGCATGAGTGACAGGCACAAAAGGGATATTCACTTCAATTGAGCATTCATCTGTGGGCTGGCGGGGGAGCTGGCCCTTTAACAGGGGTGATATTTTTACATTCCTCAAAATTACACTGATAAGTAGGCATTCTTACTCACATTTTACAAGTGAGGAAATTATAGTTCAGAAAGGTTAAATAATTTTTCCAAGGTTGTAATCAAAGATCTGTTGGGCTGCAGAGCCTGCCCACATCCCTACGTTGCCTTCCTCTAAGAGAAGAGAGAAAGCAGAAAACTAATAGAAGCAACTGTGCCCTAACTTAGTAGCCCAAACTTCCATATGAAATAGTCTCTCTTGATTCCCCCATTTTCACAGATGAGGGAGTCTGGGCACAGAGAGATTAAGTGACATTCCCTAAGTCACACCAACAATGAGTGGCAGAAATGCGATTTGATCCCAGGCCATCTGACTGTGCCCCTTACCATTTACAATAAAGCTATCTGTCTATACTAGAAAAAGTGAACATACACGCAAGGAAAAAGAGCAATAAAATAGTGACTGATTTCTACAATTTTAGGAGAAGGAAGACTCAGTCCTGACTAGCTGAATAATAAAACACTTCATAGAAGCAGCAGTTTTTAAAACCAGTGATATAAATAGAGCATCAGCCCAACCAACAGGGAAACCAGAAGTAGAGAAGGTGGGATGCGAAGGAAATGTGTTTGCTCAATGGTCTGCCAGTGACTGCATCTTCTAACCCAACAGTTCTTAGCCATCCATGTGTTTAGGAATCCTGGGGAGTTATTGTTTCAGACCCAGGCTCCTGTTACCTTTTTCTCACTCCAGCCCTATTTGGATTCACTAGGACTAAGGCTAAACTATGGAAGCTGAATTTTTATTACTATTTTCAGATAAACTGTATTTTCAGCACAGTTTTAGGTTCACAGCAAGATTGAAAGGATGGTACAAAGGTATCCCATCTACCCTATACCTGCCTAGCCCCCACACGCAGAGCCTCCCTCACTTTCAGCATCCCAGCAGCACCAGGGTGGTACATTTGTTACAGTCAATGAACCTACACTGACACATCATTGTACCCAAAGTCCACAGTTTACATTAGGGGTCACCCTTAGAGGTGTGCATTCTTTCGGTTTTGACAAAAGTATAATGACACTTATCATTGTAGAATCATACAGAAGAGTTTCACTGCCTTAAAAATACTCTGTTCTCTGCCCATTCATTCCCCTCTCCTCGCTAACTACTGTTAACCATAGATCTTTTTACTGTCTCCAAAGTTTTGCCTTTTCCAGAATGTTTTACATATATATATACACATATATATATATGAAATCATATGGTATGTAGCCTCTTCAGATTGGCTTTTTCATTTAGTAATATCTATTTAAAGTTTCTACATATATTTTCAAGGCTTAATAGTGCATTTCTTAAGGCTTCCATCGTCTGGATGTATCACAGTTTATCCACTCACCTACTGACGGGAATCTCAGTTGCTTCTAAGTTTTGGCAATTATGTATAACGTTATTAACATCCATGTACATTTTTTTGTGTAGACATACATTTTCTTTTTTTATTATTATACTTTAAGTTCTGGGCTGGACGCAGTGGCTCATGCCTGTAATCCCAGCACTTTGGGAGGCCAAGGTGGGTGGATCATGAAGTCAGGAGATCGAGACCATTCTGGCTAACACGGTGAAACCCCATTTCTACTAAAAATTCAAAAAAATTAGCCAGGCGTGGTGGCAGACGCCTATAGTCCCAGCTACTCAGGAGGCTGAGGCAGGAGAATGGTGTGAACCCAGGAGGCAGAATTTACAGTGAGCCGAGATCGCGCCAGTGCACTCCAGCCTGGGCAACAGAGCGAGACTCCGTCTCAAAAAAAAAAAAAGGTTTTGGGTTACATGTGCAGAACGTGCAGTTTTGTTACATAGGTATACACGTGCCCTGGTGGTTTGTTGCAGCCATCAACCTGTCACCTACATTAGGTATTTCTCCTGATGTTATCCCTCCCCTAGCCCCCCACTCCCCATCAGACCTTGGTGTGTGATGTTTCCCTCCCTGTGTCCACGTGTTTTCATTGTTCAGCTCCCACTTATGAGTGAGAACATGTGGCGTTTGCTTTTCTGATCTTGTGATAGCTTGCTGAGAATGATGGTTTCCAACTTCATCCATGTCCCTGCAAATGACATGAACTCATCCTTTTTTATGTGCCACATTTTCTTAATCCAATCTATCACTGATGGACATTTGGGTTGGTTCCAAGTCTTTGCTATTGTGAATAGTGCCACAATAAACATATGTGTGCATGTATCTTTATTGTAGAATGATTTATAATCCTTTGGGTATATGCCCAGTAATGGGATTGCTGGGTCAAATGGTATTTCTAGTTCTAGATCCTTGAGGAATCACCACACTGTCTTCCACAATGGTTGAACTAATTTACACTCCCACCAGCAGTGGAAAAGCATTCCTATTTATCCAAAACCTCTCTAGTATTTGTTGTTTTCTGACTTTTTAATGATCTCCATTCTAACTGATGTGAGATGGTATCTCATTGTGGTTTTTATTTGCATTTCTCTTAACAACCAGTGATGATGAGCATTTTTTCATATGTCTGTTGGCTGCATAAAGGTCTTCTTTTGAGAAGTGTCTGTTCATTTTGTCCATTTTTTAATGGGGTTGTTTTTTTCTTATAAATTTAAGTTATTTGTAGACTCCAGATATTAGCCCTTTGTCAGATGGATAAATTGCAAAAATTTTCTCCCATTCTGTAGGTTGCCTGTTCACTCTGATGATAGTTTCTTTTGCTGTGCAGAAGCTCTTTAGTTCAATTAGATCCCATTTTCAATGTGTTTGGGTAAATACCAAGGAGCATGACTGCTAGATTACATGGTGAGTATATACTTAGTTTTTAAAGAAACTACCAAACTGTTTTCCAAGGTGGTTATGTCATTTTTCATTCCCACCAGCAACAAATGAGAGGTCCTGTTGCTCCATATCTTCATCAGCAATTAGTGCTGTCATTCTTTTGGATTCTCACAATTCTAATAGGTGTGGTGTGCTATCAAAGCTGCATTTTTAAAAAGAGCTTCTCTGTGATTGTTATGCAGATGACTTGAGGCTTTGAGAAATATGGGGTTTATAGAAGAAAAGAAAACCCTTCACACTAGCTTGCAGTTTCTTACATGAATGTTACCAGGACTGACAGTCAACTGGTACTCACTTATACAGCCACATGAGTTAAGATATTGACATGCTCCAAGGCTCATTAGTAACAAGCCATTGCTCCAATTTCTGCATGTGTCCTACCACCACCCAGGTACCCCAGGCCTGCATCTTAGAGCTCCCAGTTTTCCTAGTATCCTGTACCAAAGGAGCTAAGGCTTGGCACTGAAAGAGTCTCAGGACCTGCTCCAGCTACAGCCAGAGCCCTTTCTAACTGATGAGTGCCTGAGTCCTTACTAGTTATTAAATATTTTGAAAATCACCCCTGAAATTACCTTATGGGATTACGCACCATTTCCCAACCTTCCCTGATGACTATCAACACTTCTGGGCTTGTTAGACTTGTGACGAGGCCTCACTCTCAAAAATGCTAATTCAGTAGCTCTGAGCTGGGACCCAGAAAAATGTGAGTATATGTTTTCCTTGATTTTTTTTGTTTTCAGCACCCAAGATACTTTTTTTCTCCAATCTCCCAAGATTCTTGTCTTTAGAAGTGTCTTGCAATTAAAAGGGAGGGGGACAATATTTCAACTGAGGCTAGATGGATTTTTCAAGAAAAAGGTAGCTAAGCATGGACTTTGGATATATAGAGATCAGTCTTGAGATGTGAAATTCAAATCCTGGTCCCACCTTACCTACTGTGTGACTTTAGGCAGTTGACTTAACTTCTCAAAAGCTCCCTTAGACACTGCTCTAAAGATTAGATGAAATAAATGTGTGAGGCACATAGTAGTCAAACAATTACAAACAATATTGTAAGTATCAAGCACATTTATGAACTGTCTCTTAAAAAAACAAAAAAAATCAGCCTTGATTCAGATTCAAGGTTTTGCTACTCTCCAAGCAGCAAAACTGGCCAAAGCTGGCTGAGCAAATAGCTTGTCTTCATCAAACCAATGGCAAATGTGGCTCCTATTTATTTATTTGGTGGGCATCCAATCTACATCAAGGCTTGTTGTAAAAACCATATTTGGAAAACAAAACTTACTCCATTTTGATTTAGAAAACATTTACCTCAAGTACTATCATTAGTCACTAAAGGTTTCATTTTATAGACCTCTTACCTAGGCTAATTATTCTTTTCTGTCAATTTTTAAAACAGTAAATATTCTTAGCCCTGAGTCTTGCATTGTTCTAAACTGAGGAGGAAAAAAATGGGAAATGTCATCTTTCAAAGAATTTCACCCTTCTTAAAAGCAGAATGATTCTTCACAATCCTGGCCCATCCCATGTCATTAGGGATGAATGCCACCTTGTTGTAAGTGCTAGGCTGCAAAGAGTAGAGAAATGGGTAGATAATGAAATTACTGAACACTCAAAGTGTCAGAGACTGACAAGCAAGGGCCATCCATCACCAATTATATGAGGCATTAACATGCTGCTTTCCTATTCAGGGACAAAGACTGCAACAAGAATAGTAAATAGTCTGGAGTGTGTCTGTGCAAAAAACTAATAATTTAATGAAATGACAACAAGCCAATACCCTGAAAGTATGGTCTGCCTCTGCCCCAGAACTTGTTTTACACCCAGGAACCTGTCTCTTGAATGATACAAAATGGCAATGTTTCCAAAATTTAATTATTCATGCACCTCCTTCTTCACAAGCTACATTTATATAACATGTACACTAAATTTGATGTATTTATTTATATTGGTTATTTTTTTTTTACTATAATTAATTGACTTTAAAAGAAAACTGCATATTTCCAACAAAATGGAAAAACAGTATCACCTGCCATAAATGCAGAGTAATCATAAAAATAATTGTGAAGCAGGGAAATGAAGCCATTAAGGCCTAGTCAATACTGCTCCCTGCTATGGACTCTGAGCCTGAAGCCTGCTCTTTTCTTTCTGAAAATAGGAGATTATCAACTTAGGAATGTGTTAAAGACACTCTACCCTAAACTCAGATTTTCTCCTTGATATCCTAAAGGGATTAAAAGCAAACTGAAAAAAAGACGAATTTGCTCATCAAATGAGCCAGTTCTATTTATTGTCATATCCATGTTCTAGATGAACAATTCTTACACTCTGGAAAACACCACTTAGAGCTCTGGCTACAGAAGGTAAAGCATGGACAGGCTTTCACAAATCCAGAACAAACTACAGAATTCCCAGGCCCTACCTATTAAACCCAAATGTGAAAACACAACTGTGCTCCACTTGCCTGGGAGACAACTCATGCAATCCCTCTTTGAAGACTTTCATATGAAATTACTTAGAAGTCATGACCCTTGGCCGGGCGTGGTGGCTCAAGCCTGTAATCCCAGCACTTTGGGAGGCCGAGACGGGTGGATCACGAGGTCAGGAGTTCGAGACCATCCTGGCTAACACGGTGAAACCCCATCTCTACTAAAAATACAAAAAACTAGCCGGGCGAGGTGGCGGGCGCCTGTAGTCCCAGCTACTCAGGAGGCTGAGGCAGGAGAATGGCGTAAACCCGGGAGGCGGAGCTTGCAGTGAGCTGAGATCTGGCCACTGCACTCCAGCCTGGGCGACAGAGCAAGACTCCGTCTCAAAAAAAAAAAAAAAAAAAAAAGAAGTCATGACCCTTTTCTCCTTTTGATCCCAAGAAGAAGGTGCAGCAAAAGCCACATGACAGCTCAGGAAGATTCTTGGGTCCAAAGCAGGGCAAAGTGCTTTGCTAGGGGGCATATAACTTACAGTATGGAGAAGGTTAAAGTTGGTAACTAGAGTCTTAGATCAGAAAACCCAGATCAAAGAATCTTGGTTGCAGGTGGAACATGGAATTGGTCAAGTCAGTAGGAATCAAATTAGGTTGCACCAAAGTCTAACCAGCACCAGGCTCCCTGATAGGTACCAAGAATTAATCATAGAGGATAACTGCAGCTCTTCAGCTCCCAGCATCTCTGGTCTGTTCTGGCCACCACGAACTCCAAATTAGTGGTTATCAACAAGAAAGCTACTGCCCCTTAGGGAGCATGTGGAAAATTTGACGCGGTGTTGAAATACCGGATTTAGTGACAAGGCAGGAATGCCAATCATTCTACACCATGTTGTGCCATGAAAAATTGTGTGACATTCCACACAGCTTAAAAATATCCCACAAGACATTCTTGTAGGGAAGAACCTGTTTGTCGTGAATCAAGCCTATGACCTAAATTCGTTTTACATATAAACAAAAAATATTTTTGTATAGTGTTAATGGACTGAATTTTCTAGGAATACAAATACTATGTAGATTGAAGGAAGACGGACTTACTTTATGAAGAACTTTACAAAACACTATTCACCGTTTTTTAAAATTACATAATAAATGTAAATGCCATTCATAGTGTTTGAATTGCCAATAGCACACATCTGATCAGTCTGCCTTTAGAGCTCTTATTCATGGTGATTCTATACATAGGAGGAACCATCTGATGACTTCGTTATATCTTCAAGTGTAGTCATACCCGAGTATTTATTGAAATGTATACTATTTTGTTATAAATTACTCCTGTTTTATTTCTGCTTCATATTATAGTTAGGGCGTTATGCTGATTTTAATTGTGTGTGTAGGAAAGTTACATTGTCTTTGAATGTCATTTCAGTATTGTCAAGTGAGCGTTTCAAAATATTTGTTATAAAAATGCGAAACTGGGTCTGATATACCTAAGAATACAGTGCTAAAGAGACTAGCTCCCATTGTGCTGGTTCTTACTCATCTCCATTTACCACACTGAGACCATCTATGGCTTTTCTTAGGGTAGAGGAAATCAGGCTACTCCTCCTCTCCAAGCTTTCAATGAGTGTTGGGCTACAGTATCCCAAGGGAAAGGATGTTTACGCCAAGGAATTTGTTTCTGATGTGCTTCCTCCTGAATCTTCTTGCTATCACAGAAGTCTCTCTGCTGTGGCAGCAAAACCTGTGAGAAGGCATATGCTATATGTTTCCACTGAAGTCATCATCTAAATCTCTTCCTTTTCTACTATGCTGGATAATATCCTCTCCCTCTCTCTCTCTCTCTCTCCCCCCACCCTTCCCCTCACCTCTCTCTCACACACACACACCCCCTATCTACCTTGATATCCCTTCTTGATTGTCTGTGCAAATCGTTCTGATGGAGGCTCTTCTGGTCTATTTCCCCTGGATTACTGTAGCTCTTCTTCCTCTGGAATCCTGAAACACTCTCTGCTCCATTCCACAGGCATCTGCTCTGGGCCCCAGCACTCTCTGTATTGCTGTTTGTCTTTCCCATCCACAGCGGCCACTTGGCTCTTCATCACTTTGGCTTCATAATAGAAAAAGCCCCAGCCATCAACTCTTAAAGGAAAACAGGCTCACTGGGGAGTATCTCATTCTTCATTCCAAAGAGCTGAAGAGTAATATACATGCCATATTTTCCAAACCAAAACCCTGGACACAAGGCCTGACAAAAATATGGGTATAGAGTCTGACAATAGTACATGGAATCATGACTGCTCCAGAAATTCAAAGATGAATGATCCTGTTGGGGAGATCTTAGAAACTCTTCAGAGGAAGCCACCAAGGACAACAGCAGCTGCTTGCTACTTTTCTCTGCCATGGAAACTGAGATGAGAGAAAGATCAGTCCTTATTCTCCTAAAAATCTGCTGGTCTCTTCTCAGCTTTGCTATCACTGACCTGCCACACTTTGGTCATTCCCGAAATTCCACTTTAGCCTCCCATCCCATTCCATTCCTGAGAAATTTTGTTGACTCTGACAGTTTCGTTGTCACCTAAATGCTAGTAGATCCACAATTTTCACCTGCCATCCAGACGTCCTTCTTCACCTTCAGACCTATAAATCCAATCACCTCCTAGAAGATACCAACCTTTTGAACTACAGGTATACTTCAATCATATGTCAAAATCATGCTCATTCTCCTTCCTTTTAGCTTGCTAAATAATATACTTGCTGTTCTGTCTGTGTCACTGTCTTGGTTCATGCTGTCACTGTGCTTCCCAGCATGTAGAGAAAAATACTAAAAGTCATATTACTGACCTCATGGTTCGCAAACTCATTCAATCATTTCTAAATCCCAACAATCCCATCCCCTGTATTTCCACAATTTCAGTCCAGATTTCCATAATCTTCTTCCTGGAATATTGTAATACCATGGACCTCAACTTATTCTTTCCTTCTCATAGCTCCCACTCTCCCCAACATCCTACCAATATCACCCTGTTAAGACACATATTGTCAAATTTCACTTTTAGCTCCCCAACAAGCTTTCAATGGTCACCCATGATGCATAATCTAAATTCTATTATTTTCTTTCAACCATAAAAAACTAGAGGTATTTTAATCCAGCAGACCTGGGATTGAATCATAGGTTCACAGGTTACTGGCTGTATGGCCTTGGGCAAAAGGAAGAATATAGACTCATTATTTTAATTACCCTAATTGTAGAGTCTGTGTATTGCACAGAGTTCAACTTCTTATTCTGCTACTCTAGGTGAAAAAAAATAATCACCCGTGAGATGGGTTATGTTAGCTGGCATTCAAAATGACTCAATTTTAAAGTGACAAGAATCTCTTTTTCTCAGAAATTGAGATAACAATGCTTATCCCAGGTTTGTTGTGCTGATTAAAATGGGAATCACACTTGCCTGATTCACATTCCAAGGCTCCTCTCCTTCTTTGCCCAATCATAATATTGGTGCAGTGAGACCACTTACCAAGGGATAAACTTGGGAAATCAATGACCCCAAAATAACTTAATCCTAAAGTAAGAACACAGACATTGTGTGAGACTCAAGGAGCCCACAGTCTTCCTGGGGAGGAAGAATGTGGAAAAAAAAGAAAAAAAGTCTGACATACAGCCTACAAAAATGTAGGAAGTTAGAGAAGGTAAACCCATGTAAATCCAAGTCATAAGTTTTATGAAAGAGACTTCTTTCAAAAAATCTTTTGAAGAAAATAATGATAGTAAAGAAGAATTTTAGCCACCTTGATACCAAGAATACTTAAAATTTTACTTCCCAAAGCAGGAAATGTTCCAAAGACCATAAGGATAAATGTTCATTGCATTTCTTCTAACTGCCAGAAATAGTGCAAGCGCTATGAGCAATCCAAGGGGAATAAAACACTCATTGCCTTGAAGTACCAAAATGGTCTTATAAAGTCATTAACATGCTTAACTAGTGAAGCAAAGCAGAATGGGATACAGCCTCAAAGAGGGACCAACAACGTGGATCTGAAGAATGAGACTGTAAATGGCCTCAAAGTTGCACTGGACAAATAGGCAGCAGTGAGCCAGGTTAGTGTGGAAGCCCTACCACAGATTTTCCACCATCTCCCCACCAAGCCCTACTGCCCAGAGACATCTACCAGGATAGAGATGCATGGTGTTGTAGGGGTTTGTCAGATAACTGTCTTTCCCAGGCCCTGAGTTTTGAATTCAGACCAGAACCACCCCAAAAACACGAGTTTCTCTTTGCAAAGAAGGTAGACACTGGCCCAGGCTTCCCTCCATACTTATGCCTCTAATCTAACCCCTTTCTCTTTTCTTTCTGATTTGTTTCCAAAATAGAAATATGACAATTCTGATCTCAGCAAAAGAATTTTAACTACTGACTTTGTTACGGGGAAAAAAAGAGGTGCATAAAACATAAATATCAGCTCTGACCACCCTATCTAAAGATTCCCAATTAAAATGAGCTCCCATTTTCCCAGAGTTGCAGAGAACCCTAGATGATCCTTAGGGGTCAACAGAAGAACTAATTTTTCTGTTGAGAATGAACTCCCTTCATTCATAATTGCTTATGAATGGAGAAGGACTGAGGAGACAGGCCCCATGATTCTGTGTGCCTATGGCTGCTCCAGCTCCAGACCATCTCAGAGAAGCACAGGCACCTTAAGTCATCCTGTGTCATCCACACTGCAGCCAAAGTGAAAGGTGTCAGACACTAGCACTCCCATGCTCCAAGCTGAGGGCTAAAGGCATCCTTAGTCAGTCTGCAGAGCCTGAGTTTTATTTGAATGCATAACCTGATTCTGCTGAAGTTTAATCAGAAAGAATGTTCACAAATGGCTGCTCTACACTCTACTAATCACCACTGGGCTGCCATAAACTAGAGAGCTCTCCTGGGTGGTCTTAGACCCTTGAACCTCACCGGGCCTCTTTTAAGTCATCTGTTAAACAGAGGCAATATCTTACTTGCATAAAGGCTGAATCAGATGGCTTCCTAAGTTATCTTCCAGCTCTAACCAACCTGCCTAGCAACTAGGAAAAGAAAAGGCTGTTTGTCGAGTTTGACAAAGGACTGACTTAAGCTAAGTTTTGACCGATATGTTTGTTAACAGAGCTCTGAATCCATAACATCTCCAGGGGCCTACAAACCCCTGCAAAATGACCAGTGAAAGAGGAAACTGTTCGTGACATTGACTTCTCCAGCCATCTGAGCCCAGGGTCAGCCTGCCCTAAGATCCAGCCTCCCATTCCACCACAAGCCCCCTCCTCGGCTCATGAAATCCTTTTCTAGCCTTTCTCAGACATACACAGCCAACCCCACTAGCCTTTCTTTGATCATTCCTTCACATTATTTCCTTAGCTTTCAGTGAACCCTTGAAGTTGTATTCCCAACTATGGGATTAAGGCTACCTCCAGGTTCTCCCAGCCCCACTTATTCATCAGTTAAACAACTGGCAGAGGGAATGATGCTGCTTGTAGACTATAAAATAGAGGAAAAAAGAAAAAAGTGTTGCCGGCTTTAGTCCTTATGCAAAGTAGGAGTGTCATCTTATAAAGTTCAAGGAGTCATGGACCTCAATTTCTTCATCCTTAAAACAAGGAAGAGAGGGTTGAGCCAGCTTCATTCAATAGAGATTGCTCATATACTATGCAAAGAACTGTACTCAGTTCTGCTAAAGGTAAATGTCGTTAGCATTGAGACCATATTTTGCTTATTTCATTATGTCCTTGTAGCACTGAGCTTGGCATATACTAAGCAGTAGAACAGCTGCTGAATTGTCAATCACCAGCTCACAATTTCTGCCTTCAGAGAGCTTATACATTTTTAGGGGAAAAAAAAAAAAAAATGGACACAAATAATCATCATTAGAATAGAAAGTCAGTATCAAGAGAGACAAACAGTGCAACAGAATAAATCTTGGAGGGAGATTTGTTTTCATCTGGAGCACTGCAGAAGGCTTCAGGGAAAGGTGGTATTTGAGCCACTAGATGAGAAAACTGATAAACTGCAGAGATGGAACCTTCCAATGGTGATCAATCCACCTGGGAGTTTCAACTCAGGACCAGAAGTTTTTCTTCCACCATCCGGAAAAGCATCTCTACACTTTCTCTTCCTTTTCTCTAACCACCTTTCCAATATAGCTGACTTTTTGTTTCCCCTCTTCTCTTACTTCTCCATCTACTAAAAATTCCTACAGGGGAGTGGTTTGTTAATGTTCTTCCTTTCTTTTTGTCTGCCCTAAGTTAATGGGCTTTTGGCTAAATACTCGAATTTATGTACCTTACATTATCTTTTCAGCACTGTTTTCAGTAATTTATAGGAACCAGTGTCTGCTGCATCATGTTATTTAGTACTGTGGTGGCTTTTAGATACCGTCTGCACCTTGGTGCTTCTGCAGGGGGAGAGAAGCAGTTATAGAACCTGGACAAGCTCTCCTCCTCTTGTCCTGCGGAAGACACCCCTGTACGGGTTAGTTACTGAGAAGAGTTACAGAGGCACTGGCACAGAATCCCCAGTCATTCCACACCATTAAGAAAAGACAGGCTGAGGAAGAGAAAGCCCTGAATTATCCAACAAAGTTGCACACTGGGACAACCAACATCCCAGCCAGCCAGAAAAACCAGGCAGGGAAAACAATGCCCCCAGGATCACACAGCCAGAGGTTCTTTATGTGTGGGTGGTGGCAGAGGGTTTGGAAGTAGGACAGACAGAGCCCATCCCCACATACAGCTACACTTTCAAAGAACAACAATTTTTCACTGAATGCATATCAAGTTTTTTTTTTTTCTGACTAGACATTGTGCACCCATTGCATCCATTCATTTATTTTTGAACGCATCCATTCATTTATTTTTCTTAGCAATTGTAGTTTTTACATTTCCTGTCAGAGAACTATGTCCTGAGAAGAGGGTCTCCCAGTTGTAACATTAGAACCCAGTAGTAACACCCTGCCTGACTTGGGTTTTCCAAGAAAAGCCCAGGGCGAGATGTGTTAACCTCTGCCCTGAGTGGAGAGATAAATAAATCCCTGCCCTCCAGGAATCTGATGTTCAAAACAGGAGATAAGATGCCTTTTAGGACCTTGAGGCTAAATGCACTCAGATGCAAAGAGCTGAGCTGCCTCTGGCTATCTGGTCAATTTTCCTCCCATAGACTCCCAGCACCAATGCCTAGGAGAGTGCTTTCTGACTCACCATGCACCTAAGATGCCCAAGACTGGGCATTACAGAAGGAGGATAGGACCTCTTGGAAATGTTCAAGAAAGGCATTTAGAAGCCTGGACCTTGAACGAGGTATGAACTGCAGGATTTTTTTTTTTTTTTCTTCCAAGACGGAGTCTCACTCTGTCGCCAGGCTGGAGTGCAGTGGCACGATCTCCACTCACTGCAAGCTCTGCCTTCTGGGTTCATGCCATTCTCTTGCCTCAGCCTCCTGAGTAGCTGGGACTACAGGCACCCACCTGTGCCCCGCTAATTTTTTTGTATTTTTAGTAGAGACGAGGTTTCACTGTGTTAGCCAGGATGGTCTCAATCTCCTGACCTCGTGATTCACCCGCCTCGGCCTCCCAAGGTGAACTGCAGGTATTTATTTAAGCTGAATTTGATTGTTTTCAAGAGGGACACATCACACTAGTCATCAAAGGCCTCACCACTTCTTACTTTTTCCCACTTGGCCATTCCACACACAGAGATTCTCTCTTTGATTCCTGCGCCCCTCACCCTGCTGAAGAATAACCAGACACTGGAAGAGGAAGCTGGGAGCCCAGGTAGGGGAAGACAAAGATGTCATTAGTAGGGAAGTTCCAGCTTCTAACAGATGGCACATAACAAATCGGTGTGGTGTAAATGAAATTTATGTGGCCCATAATGTACTCAATACATCCCCATAAATGAAGGTAAAACTGTACCTCAGCCGACTGGTTCTAGTTCTTACTTATCATTAGCAGTGATAAATCCCACATAGTAATGAGAGTTCCTGGAGACACTTTTCATTTCTGGGTAGCTTCAGTTACTCACATTCAAACCACAATTCGCTCATCTTTCCAAAAGCAAGCCTTGCTAGCCACTATTAGATCTGAAATTCATTTTTAACATTAAGTGTTTTGAGAAAGTAATACAAACACTTAATAGAAAACAAAACACAAATCCTGAAGCACTAAAGGGTTTTCTATGAAAAGCTTTTCTGGCTCCCCTTTCCCCCCACAAGAGCTTCCTTAGTGGCAAACAGGATTGCAAGTTTCCTATGAACTCTCCTAGAGATCATCCTTGTAGATGCAAAGTATGTATTTACATATCACTTTTATGCAAGTGGATTCATACTATATATACTGCACTGTATTTTTTTCCTTATTTTACATTAAGGACTGATGGAGATCAGTTCTGATCAGGGGAAATAAATCTTTTGCATTCCTCTTCACAGCTGCATAGTACTCCATTCTATAAATGGACCATAACTGATTTAACCATTTTCCAGCTGGCAGACATTACAGTTACCTTTCTACTCCTCAGAACTCACAATGCAACAATAAATGGCCTTTTGGTTCCATTTTAATTTTCTTTCAACTCAACCATTTTCTGATTCAGTTACTCCACTTTCCTCACCTAGATTCAGAAACCTACCTCAGGAGACAGAACATGCATCTCTGCAGAACTGTAGTTCTAACAGCAAAATAAAATTAAATAAAAGCCTCCCTCTCTAGGCCAATCTGGAAGAAGTGGCTCCAAGTAGAGTGCATAAGAATAATAAACCTCTCCTGACACAGGAGCTGGGAGGAGGCTGCCCAGGTCACAGTGATGGGCTTCTCAATTTGAGATGTCAACAGGCTACGTTGAAAGCAGAAAATAGAGTCATATAAATCTGTAATTGTAAGCCCTGTTTTGACAGGCAGAGAGCTGTCTAGCTGACTCTCGTTACCTGGCTACAATTGTAATTTCTATGCATTCTTTTTCCCTGCACTGCAGTTCACTGGGGATTCAGGGCCAGGTTGGGGGCTGGGTATTTTTTAAGATGGAATGAAAAAGGTACCAATTATGGAAAAGTGATTTCTTCTTTTGAATCCAACTGCTATGGACGTCATTGTCCCTCTTTATGGGAGAACATCACGATGTTGTACAGGCAAAAATTCTTTCTGAAAAGAAGAAAATCCTACTTGCCCACCCTTCTCCACCAAGAGTGTCAGCTGGACTTGCAGTTAACTTCAAAGCACTCACCAGCACAAACTAACAGACCAGCTCATGCTCTCCCCAGGTTGCCTAAAATGTGTGCCCTAACTAGAAAGGAGATATCTAGTTGTTTCATTGGATTCATTATGATTCCTTATGGAGCTCAACAATGCAGACCTAACAAAGGTAACTGTGGCATTAACATGATTCATTGCAAAGGTCTTCATCATTCTGCAAAATTACTGTTATGCCCTCAACAGAGACTCCAGCATCAGTGAGCACCCATCAATAAGAATACTGGGATCAGAAAAGTCAACCTTACCCCCTGCCAGGCATAGGCATGAGCCAAGAATATGATTATCCTCCCCAATCCCACCCCCAGCTGCCTCACGTTGTCCTCCTTTGGCAAAATAGATCACAACTGATGAGTCAAATCCTAAAATCCCAAGGTAAGGACTCCGTGTGCCCCTGCTCCTTGCCTATAACATCTATGGGATGTCACCAAAGTGGCCACCACTCTTGGTTACTGTCCATTACTGTGCTGTCCTGTTGGTTTGCACTGGTGAGTACTTTGAGCCTAGCTACAAGTCCAGCTTAGCCATCTGATGCTTTTGGTGGGGCAGGATGGGCAGGTGGAATTTCTATAGCATTCTGTAAAGGCACTGAAAAGCAGGAGTGGGCAGTGCTACCTTGGGGTGGTGGAAGGTTCTGAATGGTTTCCTACAATGTTCTTAAAATGCTTCTTAAGCCAAGCTTCAGTCCAGAACCAAGTGCCAGGCATCAAAGCAAACTCTGCCTGATCCTGCACAATTCTTCAATTCCAGGAAGTGGGTCACAGAACAAAGGAGCCATTATCCACAGAGGCAAGGACTTGGTCTCAAATGGCTTGTTCTCACCCAGCACATGCTCTGCACCTGAACCTGAAGCCATTCCTCTCAGCTTCTGCCTTCAGGATTTAATTTTCTTTTTTTTTTCCCCCTCTTTCTTTGTTCCTTCCTTTTATTATTATTATTATTTTTTTGAGACAGAGTTCTGCTCTTGTTGCCCAAGCTAGAGTGCAATGGTGCCATCTTGGCTCACTGTAACCTCTACCTCCCGGGTCCAAGCAGTTCTCCTGCCTCAGCATCCCAAGTAGCTAGGATCACACGCACCACACCTGGCTAATTTTTTGTATTTTTAGTAGAAACGGGGTTTTGTTAGCCAAGCTGGTCTCAACCTCCTGACCTCAGGTGATCCACCCACCTCGGCCTCCCAAAGTGCTGGGATTACAGGCAAGAGCCACCACACTTTTTTTTTTGGGGGGGGGGGGCTTTCAATTCCTATATAGTTTATCATTGAGATCAAGGAAAACTGTCTACCTTTGACTGCCCGGTGGTTAAAACAGAACTTGACATACAGAAACTAAATAAGTGCTAAATAATAATTAATGAATGAGCCAAAACACAAGGAAGCAGTAATTCGTTGTGTTGTGAATCTCCAAGAATAGCAGTGCTTAGAGATCAGGGACTAAAAAGGATACTCCCCTTATGCATCCTAATGTTGATATTAAGTATAGACTGACAAAAGCAATTACAGCCTCCAAGAAGTGTCCTGTAAACTAGTCATGTCAAACTCTGAGATTACTAACACCACATGTCCATGCACTACCTCTCTTATGTAAAATCGTGTGCATGTATCCATCAGTATGCATTTTTCTGCAAGAAGACTGACTACTTTCACCAGATTCTCAAAGGGATCCATGCCCCCGCAAGGAACTTCATGTTCACTAACTTAGAAAATCAGACCTCCCGAGAACTAGAACAATCCCCACTGCCCTCCCTGAGATGGAATGGGATTGAATGGAGAAGACTGCAGGTATGAGTTCTGGTGACTAACAAGCATCATTGCTCTGCTTTATGGAAACAGATAAATCACAAAGACTGAAAGAATCCCTATCCCAGAAACACTCATGTGCTTGACAGCAAGCACATTTTTTTTCACCAAGTCAATATCATCTCCAGAAGGCGCTGCAAAGCCCTGTCAGCCCAAGAAAAAGAAAAGAGGCTTGAGGCAAGATTAAAGAAAGAAGTAAGGCCCAATCTGCAAGCTAGGAAAACAGGTTCCTCCTATAATGGTGCTAAACCACTTGATTCCAGGAAGGGAGGACAAGAACAAGGTGATAAGCTATGTCAGCCTTGATTCCAGATGCTCTACAATGAGAAGGGGCCTTTCATCCTAGTCCACATCGTGCAGAGTTGGGGGAGCTGACTGCTGTCTCTGCATTTGAAGGAGAACTCAGTTCTGAATTTGTCATGGTTATGTTCAGGGAGTTACTATCTGGGTGCATCTCCTTCAGCATTGTCCCGAAAACACTCCTGGTCACAAAAGAATTGGCTTCAAAGCTTGATTTTGAAGGGCTGTTTGAAAACACACCTTGTACCTGCCTATTTCTAGAACAGTTTCTCAATGTTGGCACTGTTGACATTTGAGGCCAGATAATTCTTAGTTAGAGGTGACTGTCCGGGATATTGCAGGATGAATAGCAGCCTCCCTGGCCTCTACTCACTAGATACCAGGAGCACCCTGCCACCCCACCACCAAGTTGTGACCACCAAAAATGTCTCCAGACTTTGCCCAAAGTCCCCTGGGCGGCAAAATCACCAGAGATGAGAATCACTGCTCTAGAGTTTCCCAACTATGCTCTGGGGAACACCAGTCCTGGGGGTCTTTTCTAGAGAAAAACAAGATACTGTGGTCAAATAGTTTGGGAAACCTGGAATTAAACAAAGATAAACAGGACTCTTCCCTGATGGATTTCTCAGATCCTAGAACAGATCAAGGTGCATTGTGCGTCTCCAAGAGGAAAACATAATACACAATATTTTCCCAAAGGCATCTGGCCACAGAATCCTTTTATCTCAGAGCATTTAGGATTAGTATTCCAAGGATTAACTTTTGGAAACACTTCTGTAAGGCAAAATTACAAATACACCTCTAGGGCAAACACACCCTGAGGAAGGGATGAAGAAGAATCAGCTGAAGGATATAAGAGAACAGCCCATACACAATTCATCTTTGAGCCTCCAACTTCGTCATCTGAGATCCTTTTTTTCTCTCTCTCTCTCTCTTGTCTGAGACAGAGTCTCGCACTGTTGCCCAGGATGGAGTGCAATGGCGCGATCTTGGCTCACTACAACCTCCACCTCCTGGGTTCAAGTGATTCTTCTGCCTCAGCCTCCTGAGTAGCTAGGATTACAGGCACCTGCCATCATGCCTGGCTAATTTTTATATTTTTGCAGAGACAGGGTTTCATCATGTTGACCAGGCTGAACTACTGACCCTCAGGTGATCCACCTGCCTTGGTCTCCCAAAGTGCTGGGATTAGAGGTGTGAGCCACCATGCCTGGCCCCAAGATTCATTTTTTGAGAAGAGGTTTAGACTTTCAGGCTTCAGAAGTTCCAAATATTTTGGAAGATATTAAAACTCTAAATCACCACCAGCTAACACTTCTTCCAGGGTAAGGTGATCAGATGATTTCCCCTGTGAGAGCTGGCCAATAGTCTATTGAGAACAGGAAACAGCAAAAGCACTTGGAGTAGAAAAGAGAGTAATACAGGAGAGGAAGTAAGGAAAGAGGACACCAAAACAGACCTGTCTTAAAATTCATGTCACAGTCCGCACATATGGACATTAGGATGGTCAAGGATATTAGGAAGGCTGTCTTATAAGAGGAATTAGAATCATTCCATGTAAAGTGAATTTAAAATAGTATTATGCTATAATACTAAGTAGATTGTTGTAATTTTTACAGATTTCAAAGATCATAAAATATAGACCTGGAAATAATCTTGAAGGATCCAGTCTTGTTGTTTAAACTTGTTTAGCTACAAAAATCATTGACTCGAAACTCCGTATGTAAAACACAAAATCATAATAATTCTCATTCAGTATGGCTGGACTCATGCCCAACACTTGACCATCACCTTAATCTTCTTTACAACACCTGAGCAATCTTCCAGAAACCCCAAGCATCTCAGAGCTGTATTTGAAACCCAATTCATCCTTTTCACAGTCAGAAGAAACTGGGGCCCAGAAAGAGAATGTGATTTGCCCAAGATCCCATAGTTTATCAGTAAGGCAGTCAGGAGAAGAATGAGCTCATGCCTGACTCTTGGCCCAGTGCACTTCCTATCTCACTATATGTTAGCCAAACATAAGAAGAGTGTTCTAACCCTACAACAGAATAAGTTCCCTTGGAATGGAGTGATCTCCTCATTCTGTAGGTATCCAAGAACAGGCTGACGACCTTTGTAAGGTGTAGTTACTACACTGATGAGAAAGATGAACTAGACTAGACATCTTTGCGATCTCTTATTGCACATCTTGCTAGCACTATTGTGTCATCCTCCCAGGTTCCAGTGACAGGGTGCTCAGGAAAGCCTGCTCTAGGAAGCAACACAGCTTCAACAAAGGGTAGACCACTGCCCATTCCGCCTGGTTCCAAAGCTCCCTGCCTTCTCTTGGTGGAAGCAAGTCAGCTGAAATGAACAGCAGGCTCAGCGTGGGTGAGCAACGCTAGACAACCGGGTGATACATTCTAAGCCACGTCAACAACTCCAGGCTCAGGAGTATCAGGTAGATTTATGACAGTGCCTGTCAGTCACTGGAAATATCATAAGGGAGGTCTAAAATAATAATGCTGCCTTAGAACCAGTAATACAAATGATCCGTGCACACAATGGCATGATCCTGCTCCAAGTTATTAGGTGTGGAGGAAAAGTTCAGCCCAAGCACATTTGTGAGTGTGTCTGTGGGTACACATGCACAGCAAAACACACACACATGCACCCCGTTCTATAAGTAGATACAAAAACCAGCAGTGTGTAAAGCTGTAAAGCTCCATAATTCCATCTTAATTCCATCTCCATTCTTTTATCTAAAGGAGAACACAGTGAGCAAATCATGGCAGAAGAATAGGGCAGACCAAGAGGTGTCCAGAGCAGAAGAGCAGGAAGACTCAACCTGATACCAAAGGCCAGGACAACCATAAATACCCAAATCAGGCCTGATAAGCAGCAGCAGGATATGGGGGCACCTGCCCATCTTATGCTGTTGCATTATGGAATCCAGGAAAGGATATCTGGTAATTATCTGTTATCTGGTAATTAGCAAGGCGCAACGATATGATAAATATACTTTACACTTGCAGCTTTCTATTATCATTTTTTGTTTATTCTGTGTAGTTTTGTTTCTGAAGAATGTGTGTGTGTACACATATTTGTGTGTGTTTTCTCCAGGAGTCAACATGCCCTTCTAACACATCAACTAGCAGATGGTTCAAGGCCACATCCTCCACAAATCCATTGCCCCTGAAATGCCCAGAATAAACCTGACCCTACCTCATGCACTCGATCTCTGTGAGAATCAAAGGAGGTGACTGATGTGAAAAGACTTTGAAACCATAGAGCACTGTGACACACATACCACATACGAATACACAACATTCTGTGATGCTGGCAGCTGTGGTGGGGTGGGACAAGTCCTGGCCATGGCATCACAAGGGGTTCCAATCCCAGCCCTTCCACCTACCAGCTATATGATATAAACAAGCTCCTTAACTTCTCTGGCTTCAGATGACTTGCTGTCAACTGTTATAAAGATCAAATGAGATGCAAAGGTGAGATCTGAGCTATAAAGTGTTCTGCAGATGTTAGATATCAGCATTACTACACCTGCCTACAGAGTTGTCTATCATCTAATCAACAGTGATACTCATTTTCTGTGCAAAACACATCTATATTGGTATGACAGTACTTTCCATCTATTATTACCAGTAGCCAATAAAGCAATATAATGCATCTCATAAAAATATGACTCTCTGATATTAGAGAATATTATTCCTAGCTGTGCTGGAAATAGTAATAATAACAATATTCTACAGCTAGTACCTGTGTATTATTAGTCTTTCCCTAAGAAGATGGTAAGCTCCTCAGAACAGATTTTCTCTGACACTTCCATGTCACCTGAAAGAGGAGGATCATCTGGCAGACACTAAACACATGTCTGATGATTGTCAGAAGACATAGGCAATTTCCAGTTGTGAGCAGCTCTAGGACTGGTCTCCCTCTAAAGGTAATTGGTTTTAGAGCCATAATTCAGCATATTTTAGCAGAAATGGTCCTTATCTCCCATCCCACCCAGATATCTGGTTTCACACCTCAGTAGCTCACAAAGAGAGCATGTGCTTTTGGAGCAGAGGCCCCTGCAGATCCAAACAGGGGCAAGAACTGGAACTGACCTGTTCATCTAACAGAGCAGCCTATTTGGAAGAGTGAACAGCTACCAAGGGGTCATGATGCCAGACCAGGTGGGCTCATGTGTCACCAAAGTCTGGGCCAGGGGGCCAAGTATGTGTGGTTCAGTGTGGGAGAGGGGTAAGTGAAAGCTGAAGGCTGTGTCTACGGTTTATTAATAGCTTCCCTTTCCACCTCCCTTCCTCTTCACTTTCTCATCTCAGGGTGACCTCCACAAGTCACACCACAAGAGAACATTTATTATTATTATAATTACACTGATCATATTGGTATGTATGCTCACAGATGCCACCGAACGTGTGGCGTGCTAGTTCTCCCGCATTTCCAATTCACAGTGTCCTGGAGCCAAAAATACACTGCCATCAAATTGCTCTGTTGTGGCTTTAAAAAAAAAAAAAAAAAAAACTGCCTCCTTTCTCAGGGCAATTCTTCCCAATCCTTTACAAGTACAGCCAGTTCGATTATTAGTACCACCCCTCACCCCTACTCCTGCCCCACTGCCCCACCTTCCGCCTCCCTTCCCCTCCCCATAAGCAAAATAGCAATGTGCATGGCTAATTCACACGTCAAGCCTCCCTCGGATGAATGACAGGTTAATGATGTGCATGTCTCCTTAAATAATTCATACTTCTAATAACCACGTTACTCAGCACTGACATACACCGCCCTCATCAATCGACATGGGGTAGCACATGGGGTGAGGCAGGGCAGAGTAGAGACTTGTGTGGTTGGTGGAGATGGGGAATGAAGAGCGCCTCACCTGCCATCCTCATAGTCACCGGGAGGTACAGGCGGCTCTGGGAATATGTTGATCAGCAGCAGAAGCCACTGCACCATGTGGGAAAGGAGAGGGCAAGAGACCAGGTGCAGGATCAGCATCGAAGGGGCCAATGGATCACTGGGTAGGAGATAAGTCATTGTTTCCAGGGTGCCAGGCTGTCTTTCCAAGGCATCAACCGCATACTTCAGGGGCCGGCAGCCTTCCCACTTCCTCCATGGAGTTCCCCTGGATGTCCACACTGGAAGTCCCAGTGTGGAAGATCTTCTTACTCTCAAAACTCTCTCTTGTGTACTCTCATTTGTTCCTTGCTGCAAATTCCCTGGCCTTTTTCAGTTGTGTGTACGTGTCCTCTCATCAGTCAGGGAGCAAGTGTCCAACTTCCTTGTGCTAGTCTGGAATGCCTGGCACAGAACTCAGCATCTCTGGATATAAGGCCAGAGGAAGAGTATTTGTTTCCTATGGCTGCTACAATAAAAGACCACAGCATGGAGCTTAAAGACAATGCAACCTTATTTTCTTCCAGTTCCAGAAGTCTAAAGTCCAGAATGGGTCTCGCAGAGAACTACCATCGAGATGTGAGCAAGGCTGGCTCTATCTGGAGGCTCCAGGGAAGCATCCCTTTCTTTGCCTATTCTCAATTCTAGAGGCTGGTGACATTTCTTGGCTCATGATTCCTTCCTTGTGCCACTCACTGACTGGCTTCCATTGTTAAATCTTCTGCCTCCTCTTATCACCTGCCTCCCTCTTATAAGGACCCCTGTGATCAGATCAGGCCCACCCAAATAATCCAAAATGATCCCCTCTCTCAAGATCCTTAACATAATCATATATGCAAAGTCCCTTTTGCCATATAGGGGAACATCCACAGGTTCCAGGCATGGAGATGTGGACCTCTTGCAGGGGTGCCTGGAGATGTGCATTACTCAGTCTACCACAGGCTAAGTACCTACAATAGGCCCCAGCTACAAAACAGGGTTGCTGTGAAGCTAAGAAGAGAAGATATTATAAAAGCATTTAACATGGTGCCTGGGATATTAGTGGTTGACGACTATTGGGTCTCATTATTATTGATAACTTAACACATTACCAGACTCATCTGACAGGAATGAACACCTACTGCCAACCAGGAACTGAGCTGGTGCTTTGATGCGTGTTATGTCATTGTATGCTCACTGCAAATCATGAAGTGGATGTGATCATTCCTCTTTGAGAATGAGACAATGCAGGCTGGAAGAATACGTGACTTGCCCAAGGTCACACAATTGATAAATGACAGAGCTGACGTTAAAATCCAGATTTACCTGAATAGGCAAATAACAAATGTTCAACCAACACTGCGCCTGAATCCATTATTTTCCCAAATAGGCCCAGTGTCAGAAGCACCTTTGAAGCACAGTAACAATACCAAATCCCAGGCCCACCCCTGGAGATTCATGCATGGAACAGGGCCTAGAATTTGTTAATTGGTATACAATGGTTGTACAAATTTTGCGGGTACATATGACATCTTGATACATGTATACAATGATCAAATCAGGGTAACTGGGATATCCATCGTCTAAGACATTTGTCCTTTTGTGTTGAGAACACTGCAATTCTTCTCTTCTAGCTACTTTGAGATATAACGTATATTATTGTTAACTATAATTTCCCTGCTGTACTATCAAATGCTAGATCTTATTCTTTCTATCTGTATTTGTATACTCACTAATGAGCTTACCTTCATCCCTCCCTCCCCTAGCCCTTCCCAGTCTCTGGTAACCACCATTTTACTCTCTACCTCTATGAGATATAATCTCATCCCAGGAAAAATTGATATTTTTTAACAAGCTATCTGTATAATTCAAATGCGTGGGCAAGTTTATAAAACAGGAACCTAATGAATCACCCTTAAAATGATATCAGTACCCTCACTGCAGTCACACTGAGCCCTAATCTCTTTCAAATACACTACCCCCTGACACACACAAACACACACAAAATCAGGCAGAGTTTTACAACAGCAGCATTACTGGCATTTAGGGGCTGGTAACTTTGTTGTGGGGGTTGCCCTATGCATTGCAGGATGTGCAGCAGCATCCCTGGCCTCTAACCACTAGATGCCAGTAGCACTCTCCCCCGAGTTGTGACAAATGTTTTCAGATATTTCTGAATATCCCCTGCAAGGCAAAATTGCTCCTGGTGAAAAACCAAGATGGGAGGTAGGAAAGAATAGGATGCGAGGGCAAAGGCATTGCCTGCTGCAGTCCCAGTCTTTGCTCTGCTCACACCCCTCACTGAGCTACAGCAGGTTGGAATGGGGTAGGGGGAAGTGCACAGCCTGGGAATTAAGCATGTTGGGGTGTCATCCCCCTTGCCTGCAGCTCAGTGTATAACTGGGCAGCTACTCCGGAAGGACAGCGAGGCTCTCATTCACTCAGGCACTTGTCAGTAAACTGTGAGCAGGGCCTGAGTTTCCTTCGCCTGGGTCTCAGTTTTCTTATTTGCAAAATGATGACATTAAACAGGAATATCTCCAGAGTCACCTCAAGTTCCACGTTCACCATTTCCAGCCAACCCTCCCAACTATGAGAAGGTGAGGCCAAAGCAAAGCTTAACTCTAGGGTCCCAGCAGGAGGGAATATCCACAGATATCTGCAATGCAAGAGGTACCACTGTGACCTGGTCATGTAGGATGCCCCCAAAGCCTCCACCCCCACCACCCCCATCTCTCTCTCTCACTCTAGAAGCAATTCTACCTCCCCCTTATGTACCGTTTTTGTTATCTCTGCCTGTCTGCCTGTCATCATATAACAAAGTAAAACTATGCGGGGCTCTGTGAGGTTTTATTTATTTTTTTCCCCTGCTGCTGAACAAGCTTGGGTACTTTTATTTTTATTAAAGCTGATACCGTTAGTGAAGATAATACAGAAAAGTTCTCTGAGTATTACAATTTTTCCTGACCCAGGTTCTTGGAGAAGGATGAGCTGATACAGCGATCTTGGGTAAAAGACTAAAGAAAAGGCTGTGGGTGGCTCCCAGAGAGGGGCATGCAGTGTGTTTGGACTGTGGACTGCCCTTTAAGAAAAGATAAAAGACAATCTTCCTTGCAAACTATATATTTGATGTAATTATTTGGCAAGGATGCTCTACACAGAACAGACATTTAATTCCATTTGAAATTAATGGTATTTCACTAGCAGAGTGTGACCTGAAAAAGAAATTTTTTTAAGCCAACAACAAAAATACCCAAATATTAAGCATAAATGTCTTGTCCCATTTTCCAAAGGCAAATGTAATTGACTTTTAGATGAGGACTTCCCGCCAGCCCCGACTACCCTTGCAATGTCTGGCAACATTTGAGCTGGTCTAGCAGAAAGAACTCAAAACAGACTTAAGAATTCCCCAACCTTGGGGAGTGTTAGGGAATAGCTCTGTGACCTGAAGGGAGACGTTAGTAAATAGCTCAGCGCTTGCTTCTTCCAGAAAACCTCCCCAGACCACCATGGACCCACGGAAACCCTTTCTGTAGATGCTTTCGTACAACCACATGTTCCTCACCTCCAGGTGGAATCTTATACCTTGCACCTCCCTCCCCCTGCCCACTGTACCCTCTACCAGTGTCCTTAGCACCTATAATACTTTGCTGAGTATTCGTGCCTACATGTCTGTCTCCCCAGTCACACTGGAATCTTCCAGAGGAAAGTACCACGTTCATTCACTTCTAGACCCTTAGTACTCAACACCAACAACTGTTCAATTTCTGCTTCTTTAATAAAAGAATAGGAAAGAAATAAGGGCAGGAGGGAAAAGTTCACATCATCAAGCACTTGCCAGGGGTCAGATGCAGTGACGCCTCTCTGCTTCTACCTTCTTGCTATTCAAGTGAGCATATTTTGTCTTCCAGAAAAGCAAGAAACCCCTGGCTTTCAAGGGCTGTTTCTTCTAAGTTTTAGAATCCCACCCCCACGGTGCAAGTCCAGCTCTAGAAACATAAATGCCAATGATGTTCTGTCTGGAGGATTTCAACTATGATGCTGCCAAGAGGACTGTCTAAATGCCATCCCCAAACTCAAAGCCGTGCTGGAGTCTGTCATTCTGTCTTTACAGAACTAGCCCAGCTGCACTGTATTTTTCTGTCCTGATTGTCAACAGGAGCACACTGGCCATTGGCTTTCTAGTTCAGTACTCTGTGAGCTGAACATCTCATCTCTTATGCACCCAATCATCGTTTTCTTACTGCCAGTGATCATCATCATCACATACTGGGTGTCTGTGTGCCTAAAGTCAACAGATGTCTTGCAAGCAGGAAGCCCCTGACTTACATACATCTTTGCATTCCTAACACCTAATGAAGACCTGGCACGGAGTATAGAAAAAGAAATAACACTTACTGAGCACTTACTTGCTTCAAACACTGTGCTGTGTGCTCTGTACACATTCTCTCATTTATTCCTCAATGAAGAGGCTCTTTCTGTGCCTTCACTTATAAAATACAGGTGAAGAAACTAACACTCAGAGAACTTAAATCACTGTGTGCCCAAGGCCAAAGCTAACTAGCAGCAAATCTCAGACTGAAACTCAGGCTTCCAACTGCAAATCCCATGTTGCATACCATATTTCATCCCAAGAGTGAACACTCAATAAATGCTTGAGTTTAACTGAATTCCCAGAACACTCCAAAACTGAATACACACATATCCCAGGCTCCTCATAGCTTACTGCTGCTTTTTAAAATTCTTCTTGACTAACAAGAAATAATTAGAGTCTCTGGAGTACAGTCCATGAGAAATATGTCCTTGGGAATTAGAACATAAAACAAGCCTAAATAGGAATGTCTCTGCTCGTTGGTGAAGTTCATAAAATCACGGAATCTCAGCGCTGAGAGGGACTCTGGAAATCATCTAGTCAAGCCCATCCTTTTACAGAGGTGCAGATGGAAAATGACTTGGTCAAGGTTGCATGTCATCTTTTAGCAATGACAGGGCCAGATTCCACATTGATCACTCCATGACCCCTTTTTGTTTTCAGATTCCAGTTCTAAATGTCCCAGGTGTTATTCTCACCACCTGCAGCCCTCAGAAACAGAAACAAGGCTCAAAGAGGAACTCTTGGTCAAATCTATCTTTCTTGTCAGGTAATTAGGACTCATGGCCACAGACAGAAGCTACCACATCATCTCAACAATTAATCACCCGCAAAAGCCATTTCCCACCTAGCTTTCTCCACTGCCAGAAATACTATCCTTAAGTAATCAACATATGGTAGACACCCTGTGAGGGACAACACTGCTTCCCCTTTTCCCGGGGAAATGGCAGCATCGACACAGGTTGCAGAGAAAGAAGGGGCTGTGGCACAGCTGAATACCTCTGAGGCATGGGAGTTAACAACATGGCCTTGCAAAGTTGAGGCATGAATCTCAGAGAGCCTCTAGAAGGAGGAGAGCCCTCTTCCTGCTGTACCAGGGAAGGGCTGGGATAGAACGTTCAGGCAAAAGTAAAGGCCGATGTCCCACTGACAGCTGCGAGATTTAGGGTAGGAAGTCGGGGGTGATGACTGCAAGTGAACAGGATATTCACAGTTTATGCTTTATAGGAAGGCATGTATCCCATCTTCATCCCGAAAGGATGGGAGATGGCTTGTGAAATTAAACACAACAGAGAATATTACACTTTTTAAGGTAAAATTTAAAACAATCCAGAAGGAACAGAGGATAGGTGCAGAATCCCCTGGAATGGTGCTAAATGCAAATTCTGATTGAGTAGATTCAGTAGATAGGAATGGGGACTGAGAGTCTACCTTTCTAACAAGGTCCCAGGTGATGCTGACACTGCTGGGTTTTGGACCACACATTGAGCAACAAACATCTCAGAGACCTGTAATGTCCAGTTCTTGAGGACACTTGAGTAACAGAGGTGGAGGAAACCAGCCTGGACTGATTCTGCTGGCCTAAACTGGGGCTTCTAGTTTGAGCAGTTCTTGTCACTTCTTTCTCATATACATCATTTCACGTGTATCTCAATGTCTCATTTGGTAAATGAGGAAACAAGCTCAGAGAAGTTGACTAACTTTCCCAGCAACACACAGCAGTGTCTGCCTCCCTAATCTGAGTTCCTCCTCCTCCACCCTGCTGCCTCCTGCTCTGTATGCTCAGCCCTGTGTCAGCTGGCAGTGGTGCACTGGTAAATGTTTAAACACCGGCTCACTGAAAGGAAAAATAAAAGAGCCCAGATTTATAGCATTTACCAATTTCCATAGTGTAAATATTCTCATCATGGCCAATTTCTAGCAACTGATGTGCATTAAACAGCTCATAGAATTTCTGACAATTTATCAATCAGCTCTAAAAGTCACTAGGCAACAGCATACCACTGCAGCTGGGAATGAATCCGAGAGTTTCCGAGGGTTGTTGGTGCAGTCCCTGCCTGCAAGAAACTCACAGCCTAACTAGAAGGACTAGGAAAGATTAACACACATGCTAGCATGCTGCAAGGAAAGGCCATGCTTCCATGGTCTCAGACCCTCATGCACCTGTCCCTGCTGCATGACTGTCACCTCTCCAGCCTCACTGACCTCCTCGGAACTCACATGTGTGCTGCTCCACTGCTTATATACCCACTCCTTCAATGCTCATGTTAAATGCTGCTTCTTCAGGGAAGCCTTCCCTGATACTATATCTGCCCATGAGATATCCCCACAGTACCCAGCATGCCTTCTTCCAGCCCATTCACATTTGCAATTAATTTACTAATTATTGGTAATGGTTTATTGAATATGTCTTCCTCCCTAAACCATAAGGCAGAGGTCAGGTCTAGTTCATCTCTGTGTCCTTGGCATCTCCCTTGACTCATGTGCCAATATGTGGTTTTTGATGGATTGACTGACCATACATGCAATAGAAGTCTGGTACAAAAAGAGATTGGCAAGGCCAGGAATGATCAGAAAAGGCTTCCAGGAAAAGGTGAGAATTTGAGTCTTCAAGGACAAGTAAGATTTGGAGAAATGAAGGAAAGAGGTCTTTCCTGGCAGAGAACAAAGGCACAGCTATGGCAAAGATCATGGCATCTTTTGAAGACTAGGAGAGGCTGGATCAGAGAAGAACAGAGGGTGAATGCAAGGGAAAGCGGGGGAATAATGTCATGTGAAACAATAAGTGAATCCAAGAGGGGAAAAAGACTTGATGTGGGCTGATGAATGAAACCCCACAGTTCCCAAAGCACCCAGCAGACATTGTTAAGAGTGACAAGAAAATGACAGAGGTTTGGGCTCCAGCCAACCTGGTGGAATTGCTCAGGCTCCTTTCCTGAACTTAATCAGAGACACCAGAGAAGCAAGGAAGCTGGACCCTAGGATCAATGCCAAAACTGTGAGACCACGGGGTGCCCACTGTGGGACAGCAAGCAGCTGGGAGTGTGAGAAGGGCCAGGGCAGTGGACAGGTGAGGTCCAGGGAGACCTGCAGGTGCATATCCTTGCCCACCCACCCCTGCTGCACAATCCCCTACCACCACCCCACCAGTCCCCTAGAAGCAGAGTTTCTAAGAGGCTCCCTGAGAAACAAGGACAGAGGATTCTGGAAAGGAGGTGGAGATGATAGGCAGGGAGTGTTCCTGTCCAGGTTGCAACACCCAAGATGCCCATTCTGGGGTCATCCTCACACTCAAGCCCCACCTAGCGAATCACAAGTCTTAGCCTAAGCATTGGCCCCTCTCTGCACCCAGATACATATTCCTAACTCAGAGAATGAATCTCAGCATCCCCAAAAAACCTTGCAAGGAGGCCAACTGGAAAAAGACAACGGTCGGAACACATGACCCAAGAGGAAGCCAAGACTAAGGCCCTCAGAGGAGAAGAGAAGAACCTCCTGGAGTCATGGAGACAGCCTTGGTCAACTCACTTTCCCTCCCGCATCGTCCTTCTCATTGTATCTAGTGTGATGCAGGTTGCTCAGGAAGGGTAGCACCAGCGGCATGCATGAGAAGCTGCCTAAAATCCCTGTTGTGGTCCTGGACCACTCCTTACAGGCATTGGCACTTGCACCAAAATCTGCACCCTCTATCTGAGAAGTAGTCAGGATATTTTACCTTCACAGCATAGTGAGCAAGGAGAGGCCATGCCTGTGCAAACAGCATCTCATGCTCAAGGTCCTCTTGCTGCCTGACTAGGCTGTCTCAGTGATAGCCTGCCACCCCAAAAGGTCAGCACACTGAGGTCCCAGGGATGAACCCTGGCCAAAATTCACATTAGCATTCATTACAGTGTGATGTGCACATCTTCTGCCCAGGGATCCCAGGGCCCCTTTAGAAGGTCAGGGGCCAAGCAGATATTCCATGAGCCACCTCTACTCTTGCACACAGGGGCCCAGCTTTCTCACGTCAGCACTACTTATTAGTTAACAACATCCACACAGAATTCAAGGAACAGAAAATCTTGAAACTGGAAAAGAGCACATCTAACACCGTGCTTCTCAATTTCATGTGCAGAATCCCCCAGAATGGTGCTAAATGCAAATTCTGATTCAGTAGATAGGAGTGGGGCCTGAGAGACTACCTTTCTAACAAGCTCCCAGGTAATGCTGACACTGCTGAGTTTTGGACCACACATTGAGCAAAAAACATCTCATAGACCTACACTGTCCAACATGGCAGCCATCAGCCCACGTGGCTATCAAGCATTTGGATTGTAGCCAGTCTGAACTGAGATGAACTGCAAGTGCAAAATATGCACCAGTTTAGAAGGCATAGTAGGAAAAAAATGTTAAAGGTAACAATAATTTTCAATTGGTTATACATTAAAATAGTATTTTGGATATACTAGGTTAAGCAAATAATTAAAAAGAATTTCAACTGTTTTCATTTTTTCTTTTTTTTTTTTTTTAGATGGGGTTTCATCTTGTCACCCAGGCTAGAGTGCAGAGGCTGGATCACAGTTCACTGCAGCCTCAACCTCCTGGGCTCAATCCATCCACTGGCCTCAGCTTCATGAGCAGCTGGGACTACAGTTATGTGCCACCACACCCAGCTAATATTTTTGGTGTTTTTTTTTTTTTTTTTTTTTTTTTTTTTTTTTTTTTTTTTTTTGTAGAGATAGGGTTTTGCTATGTTGCTGAAGCTGGTCTTGAACTCCTGGGCTCAAGCAATCTGCCCACTATGGCCTCCCAAAGTGCTGGGATTCCAGATGTGAACCCCTATGCCCAGCATTCTTTTCACTTTTTTAATGTGAAGACTAAAAAGCTTTATTTTTTTTCTGCTAGAACAGGATATTTATTTTTCTTTTACTGCTGTATTGCATGATAAAAATCTTAGTACATAGTAGGTGCTCAACCAATACCCAATGACATACAATGCAATGATACAATTCAATTCACCTTTAATCCAAAATTAAAATGTCAGATATCACTTGAAAACAAGATATCTAGATATTGATTATTTTCCTTCTCCTCAATAACTATTACAATGCTCTTATTTCTATATTTTCCTCATAAATATTAACGACATCTCCATTGCATCAATGCTTTTTATAATTTCTCTTTTGTTTCTATAATGAGAATTCATCATTTCAACGTTGCTTCTTACTATAAACTAGAGGCATACTTACTTTTTTTATATATATACTTTATGTTCTAGGGTACATGTGCACAACGTGCAGGTTTGTTACATATGTACACCATGTGCCATGTTGGTGTGCTGCACCCATTAACTCGTCATATACATTAGGTATATCTCCTAACTCTATCCCTCCCCCCTCCCCCCACCCCGTGACAGGCCCCTGTGTGTGATGTTCCCCTAATTTCATATGTGACTCATTGTACTTCCATCAAGCACTGCTGCCACAGATCCTCCCATGAATTACAGCAAACCCCACAAACCTGGCATCCCCACAGATACCATGGAACTGCTTCTGTGGCCTCAAAATAGGAGTCCCCTTTTCCACTCATAACACAGGGAAGTCCCACACTCAATTCTGGAAACACTCAGTTAATCAAAAGCAAACAGGTTCCATCTCTATGAGGTTTCCCAAAACCTTTATCCAGCGCCTGCACTTTGTGAACCTGCGCTGAGGGGTACAGTGGACAGGGCTCCCAATCTTACCTGACCTCTCTACAGCAGCACATTTATCCCGATTCGTTCCTCATGCAAATTCCCAGGTCCTGTCCCAATCCTGCCGAATTGGAGTCTTTGCAAGTAGGTTGCAGCCCAGGAACCTAACTTTTTAATAGTTGGATATTCCCGATGAAATTATCTTGGAATCACTCATAAGTGCTCTTTGATGACTGCCTGAATACCCCTAGTGACAAGGAGCTCATGACCTCATAGGCAGCCTGTTTCACTCTCGGGCAGCCAACACTGCCATAACGGTCATCATTATCATTATCCCAAATGGCTCCCAAAAGAAAAGTCATTCTGACAAAACTGTGTAATTTATAAGACTAAGCCAAGACTTAGGGCTCAGCATGCCTAAACCCTTCGTTTTGCAGATAAGGAGCTGAGACATAGAGGGAAAGTCCTATTCAAGGTCTCACACACACACAGAGGACACTTGAGACTCGACTCAGTGCTCACTCCTGGCAGCATCATCCTAGACACCAGAAGCTGTGTCTAGGATCTCCCCTGGCTCTAACAACTCTTGAAAACTCCCCACTCCCTTTAGGTACCAGAACGAGATGCAGGTAATGCTTGCCAACTTCTTCCATCAGATGCTGAATCTTGTACCTGGGTCCCAAGCTCCTCAGCAGGCATCTCCCCAAACCTAGGCACATTCCCCACAGCAAGGACCATGGCCAGCCTCCACTTCAGGGGTAGGAATGTTCACTCTGGTCCTCCGGATATCTCCACAGATACTTAGGTTCTGAAACTGTTTCCAGAAACAGAAACAGCCCACAACAGGCCCATGGGCACAGCACCTGGGATGGCCTCCAGAGCCAGCCCTGTGAAGTGGCCTTACCCTGGCTTTTCCTCTGGCTGTGGGTTGGTAGGGACCTAACATGCAGCAGTCTGGAGCCTCTGGAAGAAGTGTCTTTTCTCCTGAATCTCTGCTCTTCCCTGTGCAACTGTGAAGAGCCCACACATGCAGGTGACTCCCTCGGCCCTGGTGGGGACACATTTCTCACACTACATGATAGCTCCACTTTCTTAAATGCAAGTAAGTTGGCAGTTCTTTGACCCTCTCTTCTGTCACTCATGAAAACAGAAGAGCTGGAAGGTTTGGCAGACAGAGTGGTGGGAGAGGGGAGACACAGAAGCAGGGAAGAAACAAAGTGAAGTCTGTGTCAATATTCTGCAGAGAGAGTGCTGGAAGGTGGAGCTACTCTCTGAGGCCATTTGGATTTGGTCTGCATAGCCAGCTCCATACTCCGCCCCTGCCCTCTGTACCTCCCTCTGTGCCCAGGTCTTTACACACTTATCCACACTCTCTGTGTGCCCTCATTTTGCCCCCATGATAGGTCACTCCAGTGTCATTCAAGAGGAGGAGTGCCTCTAATTAGGCAGAGAAAGTAGATGCTTCTTGCATAGAAAATTGGGTTGGAGGGAGCAAGGGGTGACCCCTGACTTGTGAAGATTCTGAAGAGAAAATTCTCCATCAGCAGAAGCTGAACAAACACTGAATGACTAATAAGCACTGCAAGAGAATGAAGCTTCACCAATTTCTTCAAGAGCCCTGGTGACTTATTACAGGTGCTCTGTTTGATGGTAATGGATACCACACAACTGAATAGAACAATAGAAAAACATCTTTTTGCTTAGCTAATTTTTTGTTTCCTCTCTTTCTCCCATTCTCCCTGGCCCCATCTCAACCACAACTTCTTATTAAATATACTTTGTGTTATAAAATATAATTTAGAAAAAAAAAGTAGGACACCGTTTTTTAATTATAACGAACTCTCAGATTTCTCAAAAACTATCTGTTGTTCACCTCCTTAATACTGAATTCCAATCCAATGTGTCTACCTATCTCCCTCTAAAGGAAAAGTGACTGCTGTAAATGATTCTCAAACTTTAGTGCATGTAAGAATCAGCCGGGGAGCTCCCAGAACAGTGCAGATTCATGGTGCCTTCCCTATGGAGTTAGATTCTGTGCATTTACTTTGGAGCTCAGGAAGTTGTACTTTAAACAAGTAAAAAAGGTGATTGTAATTCCAAGGCAGTTCTCCTGTGAATCACACCTTTAGAAGCTCTGCTCTACAGTTCTGACCCAGGTCAAAGAGAACATATTTAGAGGTTTATTTTCAGAAAACATTTGACTCAACTGCCAGTTCTGCTTATTCTGTTAAACGTCTGGGTTCTAGATCCCTGAGTATGCACTGTACTGGAGTACGATGAGCAATGCCCATAGTAAAACTATTCAAAGAGTGGCACCTATTGACCATCTTTTATACTACTGGCAAGCTCTAATAGACTTATAAATTTACCAAAAAACAAGAGTAGGAGGAGGGGAAGGAGAGGCGGGGAAGAAGGGAAGGAGGGGGAGGGGAAGAGAGAAGGGAAGGAGGGGGAGG
>NC_045442.1:28857066-28861987 GCF_002776525.5 Piliocolobus tephrosceles
GAGGGGAAGAGAGAAGGGAAGGAGGGGGAGGGGAAGAGAGAAGGGAAAAGGGAGGGAAAGAAGAAGGGAAAGGGGAAAGGGAAGGGGAAGGAGAGTGGGGAGAGGAAGGGGAGGGGAGGAGGAGGGGGAAGGGAAGGGAAGTGGGCGGGGAAGGGGGAGGAGAAGGGGGAGCGGAAGGAGGAAGGAAAAGGGGAGGAGCGGAGGGGAAGGGGGAAGGAAAAGGGGAGGAGGAAAGGGGAAGGGGGAGGGGGAGGAATAAAAACAAGGAGCAGAAAAGGGAGAGGAAGGGAAAGGGCGAAGAGGGAGAAGGCTACAATTCCAAAAAGAAGTACTAATACCCAGCTTACCCAAGCTTGCCACAGTCAAGTCCTCTGGAATCAACATTACAAAATATGTTGTTACTGCAGGCCTGGGAGGTAAGGCTTTGCCTGTATCTTAAGGTGGAACTTTATTGAGCAGGTAGGCTAGCAGTCCCAAGGCTCCTCGGGGCTTTTCATTTACTCAGTGAATTTGCAAGCAGACCTTGCCACCCTCTTGAGAAGGTCATTTTTTCCATTGCCGCAGCAAAGATTAAGTGGACAAACACTGCCCACTACTCAAGTATTTACTGATCATTTTCTCTATGTAAATCCTGAGCTGTGTCAGCACAAGTGAGAGAATCAGCTCTCAGAGGGCTTACACTTAAGCTGGGAAAACAAGATGTTGAGAGTCAGAACCACATTTAATCAGAGGTCAAGGAGGACTTGGGGATGTGAGGCTAGTCACCGGAAGTATTGAAGGAATGTGAATCTGAGAACAACCACTTTTCCCATCCTTCCTCTAGCCCCTGAAACATTAGAAACCTGAAAGATCATTACCCAGGGATTAATGAACCTTGCCTATAATACTGGAATGCAGATAATATTTATGTTAAATCAAACCACATAGTCATGGTGGAGAAAATAATGGGAGAATATGTCACAGAAGGCCAATATGCACCCTTTGGTTGGATACAGAAAGGAATTTGACATTTTCTCAAAAACAATTCAAGTTACAATGGAGAATTAAACTCCGCTGTACACAGCACATCCAGATGTACTGTGGCCCCACATCTTCTTGGACTCAGTGTGTGCTCTCTGCTTTTCCTTCCATCTACCACTTTTCCAAATCCTATCTCCAACGTGGCCCATACAGTGGCAGCAACAGAAAGTCATCGTGAATGCTCAACTGGCCACTGTGAAGGAGGACAGCACCCTCCAACAGTCAGCAGTATGGAGGGCCTTTTCTTGAACAAGTCATTTGTTCATGATTCATTTACTGCTCTGTGCTAGGCACTGTACCGGTGCCTGGGATACAAGAGTGAACACAAAGACACAGCCCCTCCTCTTCCCACGAAGCTCACATGAGACACAGACAAGCAAACAAGCACAGTGAATGCAATGTGCCCGGGCAGAGGTAAGTACAGATGCCACTATTTGCTCCATGCAATGGTTCCTCTCACATCCCAACACATGGGGGTCAGGGTGAGGGCTTCAGTACTGGCCAGAGATGAATACAGATGTGGTGACTGCCTCCCTTCCACCAAGACTCTCCTGAATCACTTTCTCAGCTCTGCTCACGAATACCACAGCAGTCAGACCATGGCCTCATACCTGTGGTTCACTCTGGTCTGATTTAACAGATTCACTGGGTCTGTCCCAGACTTAGTTCCAACTCCCCTCTCTCTCATGCTGGCATTTTTCCTGGGTCATTTGGGGAACCCTGCTGAATGCAACAGAATAATGCCAGAGTCAAGAAGAAGTATTGTTTCCAGAAAGTCCAAAAGATAAGGAATTCTCCAAGAAACAAAGCAAATCCCCAACCTTTCTAGCCCCAAAGGGCAAGTTAGTAGCTATGGATACCAAGATGTTCCTCACACAGGCCTAGATGTGGCAACATAGTAAGGCAGCTAAAAACACAGACTCTGGAGCCAGACTCCCTGGGTGGGAATCCCAGATCTGACACTTATTAGCTGAGTGACCTTGGGAACTGCACTTAATTTCTCTTTGGCCCCGTTTCCTCATCTATGAAATAGCACCCAATTTATAGTTATTATAAAAATTAAATGAGCTAATACATACAATGCACTTTGAACTATTCCTGGCATAGTGCAAGAGCTTTGGGGGTTTTTATTAAATAAAAATAATTGTTATTTCTCCCCATCCAACGGCATGTAGGAAGGTCATCTAGATTCTATGCCAAGAAAGCTATCTAGTCACAACCTCCACTCTATGTCAGCCTTGTTGACAAAGTGCACAGGGGGCTGGCTCAAAGAAGAAACCAACAGTGACTGCGTAGCTGCTGTGTACCAGCCACTGGGTGTTTTCATATACATTATATATCACTTAATCTCTCAACAACCCAGACAGGTCAAAATAATTACCTCCTGTTTTACAGATAAGGAGACAGGGATTCAGAAATTCCCCTAACCTACTTAGGAGTTGGAGACTAGCTCCATGACCATACAGCTTTGTAAGGCTCCAAAAACCTCCTCATTTCTTCATGTTGGCATTTGTATCTACAAAAGATTGGGAATCAGGCCCATGAGGGCAAGGGGCTTATGAGGAAAAGTAGAGTTAAGGAAATTGTCTTCCTCTCTCATCACGTCCAAGGAGAGAGAAATTACAGGTGACAGAGGAAGTATGGTTAAGGTAAAGAGAAAAGACTAGGTTCCACAGGGTCCAAAGGAAAGAAAGGTGAACATAGGAGCTCCCACAGACCTAAAAAGAGGTCTCAGAGCTTCATAATAGGAGTCTCTGGCTGTTGGTAGAGATTCAAACCTAAGCTAGTCCAGCTCTAGGGACCAGCCCAGCACCTTCCCTGACCTCTGTGATGGCAGACATCACTGATCCATCACAGCACTCATGCCTTCGGGCCCAAATGGTCTCAGCATTTAGACTCCAGAAAGCCTGGACAATCCATCAGAGTTGACTACCAGATAAAACCTATTTGTCATTTCTTCACTTCACCATGTTGCCAAAGGGAGTTTAAGAAACTCCCTGTCTCTGAAAACTGGAATAATCTACTTAGGGAACTGATTCATATGACATAGGAAACAGGTGAAAAATATATTCCTGGAGCCTGCTGGGTGAATCTTAGTTAAGCATTCTGAGAAAACATTACCCCACTACTATGGACCAGGCAATGCAGTGCAATTAACCATGCTTTGAGAAGCTAATACTTCATTACCTTCTTGGCTCAAACATCTAGAATACTTTATGATTTACAAATTACTATCACTTGACCCTACAACTGCCTCACCAGGCAGCTGGGCACCTCAGAATGTGTAAAGCATAAAATTCTTATTAGTTTTAACGGTTTGTAAATCTTTTCTGTAGGCAATCATTTTTGCAAATAATTTCCTTTGCAGTTCTCATACCCCTTCTTCCTTTTCCTTATTTTATTGCATCAGTTAGAATCTCAAAGCCTTACTACTCAGCATGTGGTCTATGAGCCAGCAGCATGGCATCACCTGGAAGCTGGCTAGAAATACATAATCTGAAGCCCCACTTCAGACCGCTTCATCAGAATCTACAGTTCAACAGGATCCCCAGGGGTTCACATGCGCATTAAAGTTTGAGAAACACACCACGGCTACTGTTGAAAAGCAGAAGTAGTAAAGGTATCAAGTTTTTTTGCTCAGAATGTAATAAGAATGTATCACTATTTTCATCATTATTTATGAGGTTTATTATAAGTTTTTAGATATCCTGCATCAGGCCAAAACAGAAAACTATGTAAAATTAATGTATTAGTCCATTTTCATTTTAATGAATTACCAGTACCTCCCACTGGTAATTCATTAAAAAAAAAAAAAAAAAGATTTAATTGACTCATAGTTCTGCATGGCCGGGGAGGCCTCAGGAAACTTAGAATCATGACAGAAGGCAAAGGGGAAGCAAGGCACAATCATGGCAGAAGGCAAAGGGGAAGCAAGGTGGCAGGAGAGAGAATGAATGCAGGAGGAACTACCAAAAAACCATCAGATTTTGTGAGAACTCACTCACTATTAGGAGAACAACATGGGGGGAACCACCCCCATGATTCCATTACCTCTCCTGACATATGAAGATTATGGGGATTACAATTCAAGATGAGATTTTGGGTGGGGACACAGCAATCCATATCAATTAATAACTGTGAAAAAATACGGTGTAAAGAAGCATTGCTACTTACAAGATCATCTAGCTTGTAGGTAGCAAGTGGAGCATGGAAGTCCATGCCTGTTCTGCCCTGATGCAGAGTGGCCATCATAAGGGAAGATGGACTAATAACAAATTATTCCCAGCTATCAGTACATATTTGTTGAATGAATAAATAAATTTCAATCTACTCTGTTTAATATAATAGGTGTGTTTCCACATAGCTGAATGAACAGTAAATCCTAGATCCTTGAATATTTGTAAGCCACATGATTCAATGTGCGAAAAGAAATCTCTATTTTAAGGTACTCTGTACTAAATCTTCTCACAAAGAGGAAAAAATAGCTTGCTTCATGAAAATGTGCTCCCTGATAGATTTTAATCAACAAGTGTTGATTGAGCACAGCTGTGTGCCTATAACTGTCTTTAGTTTTCATAAATATTCAGAAGATAGAAGACAGTGGTGCTCAAATTTAGCATGCATAAGAATCACCTGGAGGGCTTATTAAACCACAGAATACTGGTCTAATCTCCCACCCTGAGTTTCTCATTCAGCAGGTTTGGGGTATGAACCAAAAATTAGCATTTCTACCAAGTGTCAGGGACCACACTTTGAGAAACACTGAAAAAATAAATACCCTCCCCTACATTTAAGGCAGCAGTTCTCACTTCTGGCTGTACATCACACTCAATTGGAAAGCTGCCGAAAAATACTTACACCTGGGTCTCTACCACAACTAATGAATCAGAAACTGAGGATG
>NC_045442.1:28861997-28895485 GCF_002776525.5 Piliocolobus tephrosceles
TGCTATAAAGATACTACCTGAGACTGGGCAATCTATAAAGAAAGTAGGTTTCATTGACTCATAGTTCCGCATGGCTAGAGAAGCCTCAGGAAACTTACAATCATGGTGGAAGGTACAAGGATGTCTTACATGGCAGCAGGAGAGAGAGAGAGCACGTGAAGGGTAAGTGCCACACTTTTAAGACCATTACATCTTGTGAGAACTCACTATCATGAGAACAGCATGGGGGAAACTACCCCCATAATCTGATCACTCCCACCAAGTCTCTCCCTCGACACATGAGGATTACAATTTGAGATGAGATTTGGGCAGGGACACAGAGCCAAACCATATTACCAAGTGTTTCTAATGTGAAGCCAGAGTTAAGCAACACTGAGGCTTAGGTTTTGGTTGAAGAGATAAGAAAGACATGCAAAGACAGTTCCAGGGCCCTCCACGCAGTAGTACGCTGCAGCCAGGTGGCATTGTTGGAGAAAAGCAAATGTGTTTCCTGCTTCCCAGCTCTGCATTCACTAACTCCACATTGTTAGCTTGAAATAACCCATGGTAGAAGTATTTACACTACAGAAATTGGTAAATGCTACAAATCAGGACTCTCCCCTTCCACCTAGAGAACATTGACCAGCACACCACAAATCATCAGGCAACATGTGCCACAAAAGATGAGAAGATGAAATCACACTAAACTGGGGTGGTGAGGGAGGACTTACTGGAGGAGATGGGGCCAGAGATGGACCAAAAGAATGAATAGGATCTGTAGAGAATGAAAGTTATCCACCTGGATGAAAACATGAGTTCATGTTCAGAGGTGGAAACAGTGAGGGGACTGCACATACTTAAGAGAAGGATTCTTGCGGTAGAGGAGTGTTTCCATGAGATTTGGTTTCAGAAGTTTAGAATTTCACATAATGGGTCTCCATAGAAAAGCACACACAAGCAGTGTAGGCCCATATAGTGGCCAAGCTTATATTTAAGAATCATTAACAGGCAAAACTAGGCAATGTTGCAACTGCAGCTTGCTGATAAGATACCACCCCAACCCTATAAGTGCTTCCCAGGGATCTCCTGACTTTGTATTAGGTCAACACCTTGCAGGCAGTACCTAAGAGATACCCCAGACCAGTCCATCCGCCCCCATTTTCTCACTTCAATGACACTAATCTGTTTGATCCCATTCACCCTCTCTCAGAAGCTTGTAGTGGGGAAATTTGCATCTTCAAAATCCTCCTCTAATTCTCAAGGGGAGATTAGACTATCAATATCCATTCAGGATCCTGGATACTCCACAAAAAGCAGAGGGATCTCAGCTTACCAGAAAAACAAGATTTCAGGAAAATAAAAAATAAGGTCGGGGGTGCGGGATGGAAGAGCCTTGTCTATCCCTCCCGCAAAAGGTCAAAGATAGGCCTGCAGGAGCCATTTCTGCATGCTTCCTGTACTCAGAACACTTGGCCTGTATCCATTTTCTTGCCTCTTCTCTCTCCAGATATGGTATGTATCTTCTCTCTCCAGATACACTTCATTCCTGTATCTGGAGCGAGAAGAGGCAAGAAAATAGAAAAATACCCATGAATATTTCATGCAGTGCCTCTGCTGACTTTTTAGTTCCCTGAACACCCATTAAAATGCCACTGTAATAATGTCATTGTTTGCTCGTCATTTTCTACCTGGCTCTTAGGAAGGAAAAAACCAGAAATAATAATTCCTTGCTCTGATTGGGAGGTCACAGGAAATCATCTACCACTTGTACTAAGACTTTTGAAGATCAAAGGGCTAAACAATCACATTTTCATTTATTTGGCATCATTCAAGGAGGTATGATTTCGATAGAAGTACATTTTCCAGATAAATGAAGCTGATCCTTAAGCACCAGATTTGTTTTTGAATTTTAACCATTTCAAATGGAAATTATTCTAGAATGGTCTCCACTTCCCTGTTTTCTTCGATAAAACAAATGGAGGAAAAAAAAACGTAACCTGTTCTGCAGTACTTCAGAATCCTCATTGTAAAGAGCTTGTATTTTTACCATGCTATCATACATGATGTCTCAGGCTTACTGTGATATTTAAGACTGCTTGTCTCTGAATCAAGAGCCTCATACTGATGAGCTTTCTGAAGTCCTAGCTGTTTCCTTCCTATCTACAGTCTGTCTGTCATCATGTCATACTCCCATCACAGTGTCTGCCTCTCACGTCAAGTTTCAAATCCCTACTTCCTTCCCAAAGATAACTTCTTGCTCTAAATTTGCTAGGAACTGAGAAAATTAACACTCAAAGTTATAATATGTAAAGAAAGTACTATAATAGTACATAAAGAAACAGTTATTGGGCTCTGAACAAGGGCCAAAGTCAGTATTCTCTGAGAAAAATGTTCAACTTGGAGGATATGAAACTCTTGACATCTTGACTTGGTGTCTCTGAATTGTGTTTGTTTCTTTGTTGCTTCTTGATGCACCCTGGCTAGCAGAGGTTGCCTAAGAAGCAATTCTTAGATAAATGAGGTGTTGTTTAGTAATGTTCGATTAACAGGTATACATACAAGTGGTGCTATAGTGACAAAAGTTACAAAATCCTTTCCATGCTAAGTTCACAGTCTGGCCCCAGACAAGGCCCACAAGACCCCACTTCTGCTAACCTCTTCCACCTCACCCCTGACTCTCCTGCTCAGCTGCCATTCTCCAAGCACTCCATCCTGAACACACCAGGACAGGTCCCTCCTATGGGCCTTTGCACTTTGCTCTTCCCCTACCTGGGATTTTCTTCTGCAGATCTTTGCATGACCAACTCCTGTTCTTTCAGATCTCAGCTCAGCTCTTACCTCCCTGACCCCTGTATCTCTAGCCATCCCTTGCTTCCCCCCAGTACATTACTCTGTTTTGTTTTTTCTCTAGAACCTTCCAGAATCTGAAATTATTCTGTCCGCTAGCGTGTTTATCATCCATTCATCCCACTTCTGTATAAGATCCCCAAGCACAGGGACTTCCTCTGTGTCAGCCACTGACTCAGAACCTCCAGGACATCAACAGGCATGACAGATCCTCGAGAGAACACCTGGTGAATCAGCAAAGCAGCATAAATGGAATACAACAAGGTAAGTTATGGTAAAGGAGAGCAGAAAACACCTACGCAAGCCTGGGTGTAGAAAAAGATATCTCAAGGAGGTGAGGACTGAGCCAGATCTGAAACAGTGACTTGAGCAAAAAAAAACTTGGGCAAAGAAAGTCAGAGGGTATTCCAGATAAAAGGTCACATATAATCCATATGCTGAAACTATATACTAAAGTAACCTTCACACAATCTCAGCATAATATTATCCAAGAATCCCCTGCACCATTGGAATGGCAGTGAGAAACAGACAAGTCCCTCTCCAGTCATCTCCCTTCCCCAGGGGATTATTTGACCCTCTGCAGATTCCAGAAAACACTCTCAAATCCTCTGTGTATGAGTTTGCTCAGACTACTATAACAAAATACCACCTAGTCTGGGTGACTTAAACAACAGATATTTATCTTATCACAGTTCTGGAGCATGAGGTCCAAGATTAAAGTGTGGACAGCATTGCTTCCTTTTAAGGGCTTTAATGAATTATCTTTTCCAGTCTCTGGCCAGCTTCTGGTTGTTTGATGGCAATCTCTGGCATTCGAGCTGCATCACCCTGATCTCTGCCTTCGTGTTCACATGGCATCCTCCCTATATGTGTCTGTGTCCAAATTTCCCCCTTTTATAGACACCAGTCCTACTGGATCAGGACCCACCCTACTCCAGCATGACCTTCTCTTTAATAATCCCATCTGCAACAACCCTATTCCCAAATACAATGACATTCTCAGGTGCCAGGGATTAGGATTTCAACATATAAATTCTAGGGAGACACAATTCAAGCCATACAAGACCTCATGTTTGAATCCAGTTTCCCTAACAGGACCTACTTCTTCAGAGTGAAGTCAGGTCTGGGTCAACTCTGAGAACTGGGGAGGCATATCAGCCCTGTCCAGCCACTAAAAAGGCAGCACAGAAAGAAGGAACCCTGGGACTGGAGAAGCTGCTTGGGAGAAAGACTAAAAGAGCGATGTGAGCCCATTCCTACTCAGGGAGGAGCCGCAATATCCCAAAGTACCAGCTAGATCACCTGATCAGCTCAATAACCCTGCAAGGTCTCAGCTGTCATTTTAAAGTGATGAAGTACAGGGCATCCAGGAAAGGAGACATCCCAAAGCCAGAATGTTCAAAGGCCCGGGATCTTGGAGAGACACTAAACAGATGAGAAAAATGGAGACAAAGATTCCTCCTCTACAAAATGAGAAGTTAGACAATGGCCCCTACAGACTCTACCTACCACCATAATCTACGGTTCAAGGCTGTTCCATACTTTATACTGGGTGGCCACTTGATAAACATGTATCAAATATTTGAAGAAAGGAATAAATGAGTGAGATTATAGCCACAAGGACAAAATGCAGTAACCCTCATTATGATTACACTCCACCCACCCCTGCAAAAATAAAGTCCAGGAATGAATCTGAGTTCAAGATCATTGCCCTCTGGAAGTACTTAAAATAGAATATCGTACCCACTGCAACAAAGCAGTCCAAACACACTGAGGGCCTAATTAGGCCTCAATACATATGCAAACGGGTCCTGCCAGAATTTTCCTTGCCTGGAAACACAGATCTCAGACCCTTTCTCCTCATCCAAGTCCTATCCATTGCTGGGGCTTAGTCAAACTTCATTCCTCAGTGTGGAGGCTCCCAAAGGATCTACTCCAAGAAGCAATTATTTCCAGGGCTGAAAATTCTCCTGTTTTTACGTCCCAGCCTGATGTGAGTTCCTCCTGCAAAGGGCTGAGAAGCTACAGTCAAGAATACAATCAAAGAGAAGGACAACCTGTAATCTTAACTTTCCCTTTGTACTTTAGACAGCCACTATCAGCATCAAGGCAGCAGGGGGAGGGGGGCGGCGGTGGGGAACTGCAAGTAGAGAATCAAGCACACACCTGTGCTGTGAGACTTCTCCCAGAGAAAATGAAAACACCTCCATTTAATGCTAGGATTTCAGAACAGAAATCTCTTCAGAAATGAGAACTCAAAAGAAAGAAAGAAAAGGAGAAAAAAACTGAAGAGAAAGTTCACACCCCCAAACTGAATTTCAAGGCAATATCCAGCTAAGAAAAAGCAAAGGAAAATCCTCCCAACCCAACAGTAAAACAGCAGCCCTCTAAATACACAGGCACACAGACACACAAGGCATTGGCTCTGTGGCAGAAGCGCAAAATTCACAGTAACACCTTGGAACACAAAAGCAGCTGGAGATTGTGGTGCACAGGGAGCCTGCTCTGCTGTTGTACCTGCCTAGTGTCTGAAGGACAAGTATCCCCTGCCCTGCATTGGAGAGCTTCGCAAATGAGAGGAAAATTCACTTGCAGTGAGACTCAGGATGCACTGAGGACAAGAGCTAATGGCAATTATTTAGTTTTAATAACTGGGTAATTGCTGACCGGACCAGCAGAAGCCAAAAGGCCAATGCCTTTGCTTTGCCAAGAACGCCAAGGGTTAGATGTTAACTGCATACAATTAAGTGGACGGCTGCCCTGGTCACCTCTAATTGGGTTGTGCTGGCACATGATGTGGGGACAGAACATTTGGGTCAGGGGGCCTCTGGCAGACCCACCTGGACAGAGCAAGCACAAACTTTTGTGAGCTATAATTGGCTTAAAAAAAACACCTTAACTTGGACAACAGCAGCTGTTCAATGCTGGAATGGGTTAGAGGTCCAAGGGGATAATGGTTGTTGATCTTATACATGGACACAGATCTTCTAGCTTCAGTAGAAGCCAAGGGACCATCTCCAGGGGTCCTGAAAGCAGGTGGAACTGATAGAAGGTCAAGTCCTTAATATTCAGTCCCAGAAATCACTAATCCAAACATCAGAATGTTCCCCCTATGCTAGCACAGAGCATGAACATCCAGGATCCCAGCCAATGCACTGCCAGCAACTTCTAAAGAGAGGTACTTAAGCTCATAAGGGATTTGTCTTGAAAGTGTCACCCTGACCACTGTCTCTGAGGCCCACCTGGATAACACAGGCAGCCTCCATTCTGCATGCTCTTCCAGGCTCTGCCCCTTGCTGTGGCTTTCTCCACTCTGGGGATGCTTTCTCCTCTCCCGTTCAAACCCCAGCTGATAGATTCCCAGCTGCACCTTTCACCCACCCTTACCCTACAAACTCTGTTTACGAAGAAGGTGCTAAATAAGCACTGCCTGCCCTTCCTAGTTATTTACCCCTGCTGAACTCTTTTGAGCTCTCCATCAACTTCAGACTCAAAAGATCCTTAGAGATAATCCAGTCCAACTTTATAGATAAAAATAAACCAAGGCCCAGGTAGGTTCCATGGACTATTCAGACATTCTTTTATTTCTATCGCATATAGAAGAACCTCATCAGTCCAGTGTGCTGTGTGCTTCTGAAGGACAGTGATCTTATGTGATCCTATATGCACCTTTTATATGCCCCCACAGTATTTAACATAGGTGTGGACAGAAGTAAATCCTTAGTAAACAGCTGTCCATTAGTTCACCACCATTCGTCCTCTTACAGTTCACTGATGGCCTAGCTCTAATAATAGTGTTGCGAGGCTCAGAGTGACTTCGACTTCCTCTAACCACATGGATGAGGAGCCACATAATAACTTAATGATTTTATAAATGAGAAAACCACTTTGGCTGATGTTCAACACGTAACAGGCAGCAAGAAAGGGAAGCAGGGGCTGGCTCCCCACTGCCTCAGTCCAGACATGTCCCTAGTCAGTCCCCACTCAATAACTGGGTGCACAGCTTTGTGTAAGTAAGGGTACTTAAAAGCCCCCCCAAAAATACTCAGTCCTCGATCTTAAGGACTTTCAATCTAATGGGGAAAACAGACAGGAACACTGATCATTATGATTCTGTGTGACAACCATGATGAGAAAAGGCAAAAACAGTATTATTCTACATCATTAAATGAAACTCATATTGCTCTCCTGCCTCACAAACATATTCCCCGTAATCCAAACTTGGCTGGCCTGAATATCAATGCCTCCAGCATACCTCTGCTTCTAGGTTTTTGCTCATACCATTCCCCCCACCTGGAATGTCCTCACTCCTATGTAAATCTATCCCATCTTAGAAACTCAAGTATCAAATTGAATCCTAAATTCTTCAGGATTATTCTTTTCATCTAGGTTTTCCTTAACTACTCTGCCACTTTCATTCTGCAACACTTATTTGGTCTCTTATGATATTTCCTGTTCAATTCTTATATCCTTATTCAACTCTCGTGCAATCTTACTATTGATCTAAATTTTAAATTCCTTAATGGTAAGTCCCAAGTTCTCTTCTCAAGAAATTCACATATGGATAAGTCCCAGATACATAGTGAGTGCTCAGTTAGATCTCACTGCAGAATGAATGTATGAATGAGTGACTGAATATGTTCTTGCAGAATTAATGTATGAATGATTGAATGAATGAATATCTTCTTGCATAATAACTGTATGAATCAGTGAATGAATGAATGAATGTACCAGATCATTGGTCAGGTTTCAACTGTTGGTCAATAATTCCAAACAAAATCTATCCTCTGCCTGCCTCCTCCTCCCTATTACAAACTAACACACATATATTTATATACTATAAATACATTAGCCACAGAGCTCTGCTAAGACTAGCTGGGTTATTTCAATTGCACCTTTTCTAATTTAATTTCTTCTTTGGCATCCCCCTCCAACCCACCCTGACTCCATCTGGATTATTTTTGTGCTTGGTGAAAAGGAGAAAACATATAAATGAGTTGGCAGGAATAGGGTGTAATTCTAGGGTTCAAATTGCCATCCTCTAATGACTGGAATAAATCTCTATTGATGCAAATAAACAAGATGTCAATATACAGGCACAGAGGTCAGGGCCTAGCCTAGCAGGGCCCCAGCAGGGACTGATTTCTATAATCAGCTTTCATTTCTCGATGAATATCCCAAGTTACAAACAACCTGGATGAGAATCATTTCCTAAGTAAATTTCCACGTCCTAGAACAGGAAGCAAGGCCCTAAGCCCACACACTGCTCCCAACTCCAAGTCTCAGGGCAGCCATCTATCTTTCAATGTCTCTCTCAATGACTTCTCCCTTAATAGCACCTACAACCAAAAATGCCAGGAGGGTAAAGTTTTTCTCCCACTATTCTGGACTTTGCCTCTAACATCTGCCATACCAATAGGTATGCAGCAAAAGTTTTGCCCTCTAAAGGTTACAGTATAAGGGCAAGCAATAATGCACAAAGGTGCCCATGATTCCCAAACCTGGCCCTACAATCCAATCAACTGGAGAGCTGGTTAGCAACAGCTGGAGAGATTCTCATTCAGAAGGCCCCGTGGGGTCTGACAATCTGATGTTTAACAGGGGCCCCAGATGATTTTGATGTAGCAGACCTATATGACAAACTGGTAGAAAGCAGAGAAACTCAGTGTGATGGAAACAGCATGTGCTTTTGAGACAGGCAGGCCTGGGATGAAATCCCAGTCCTGTCACTTACTACAAACTGGGGTGAGCTGCTTAACCTCGATTTAAGCACCAAACATTCACAAAATTAGTAGCGCAGTACCTAGCACATAGCAGAATTTTAATAAGTAGAACCAGCCCAAATAGGGCCTCTGAACTCTACCTCTCAGACTGCCTGGCCCAGTGCAAATTTCACTAAGTTATATTAGGTCTACTAAATTAAGACTCTTTACAGGATGTAACTATGATTTAAACCTTTCAGATATATAAATTCTCAACTAGGAAAATAAATAGTACATTTGAGGCTTCTGAAAATATGGTCAGCATAATGATAGCCCAAAATTCTGTAGCTATAGGTCAGCCTTGGACTTTTTGGTCATTGATCTCTGAAGAATGTCACAATAATGCTGCCTCATTCATAACATGGTGCCATAACATAAACCCCAAGGACAATGTCACACTAGAAAATAAGATTGAGGATAAGTAAGTCCTTTGAAAAGCCTACTATAAGGTAATGAAAGTTTGTGTATTTTAAAACCACGTTTAGAGAGGAGGGAAAAACCATCAACAAAGTCATACATTAGGATCCTTACACTTCTATTATCAAAGTTAATCATTCGTGTAGTATTAGGAAACGAGCTCTTGATTAAAAGCTAAGTGTTGCTAGCAGAAAATACACTCTTCCTGTTCTTCCTTTATTCAAACATTTTATATTCAGTGCATCTTTCAGAATCCAGTCTTAAGGGAAACTTTCATTCGGGTCTTCAGTGCATTCGTTCTCCTCTTGACATAACCTGGCCCAAACACACTACATGAATGTAGATCACTTTTCCTTTTATATTTCTTGACAAGAAAATTCAAGAAAATGTGCTGGTAAATATCATTTAACCTTTCTCAAACAGTGAAGGTGGCCCTGGTTCCACCCATCAAATGGATTCCTCACTCATAAATTAACAAATTAGAAGGTGCCCTAAACCTTTTTCTGTGGGGAAGACCCAAGTAAATCTTATTTGGATAGATTACCCACAGTTGTCCAAAGTCAATGCCAAATTCTTGAAATATACCTAGCCAGGTACAACATTTAATTAAAAGGTCAGTCAATAGAGTGGACATACTCCTACTTCAGTGATAAATTGCTAGAAGAGTTTAACAAATTACTTTTGAAGCCAAAGTCCTAGCTCCATGAAGGTTTGTTTGTTCATTCGTTCCTCTGGTTGGTTGGCTGGTTGGTTGGCTTGTTGGTTGGTTGTTTTGTTTTGTTTTGTTTTGTTTTGTTTTGTTTTGTTTTGTTTTGTTTCAAAAGCCCCATGATTTCCAATGAACTCTTTCCAAGGTTGTTGAATAACCAATGATAAAAATCTGTCTACAGGCATTTAGGATATACAGAAAATACTTAAAATCTCTATTTTTAAGTCCATAGTCACCATCAGAACCTCAACAGTAACTTCATTATTATATACTTCTTCAGACTGCTCTATGATCTTTTGTTTTTAACATAAAATGTTGAGATGAAAGTAATGAATTCCAGTTAAAGGAATCAAGTGCTAATGAAAGGAAGTTATATTTTAATCACTGCATAAATATAACAACAATCACAATGGGGCATGCCTAAACATCCCTAAGATCTCCTCAAATAAATGGAAGAGGGAGGCTAAATGTATCTGTGGTCCAGCCTCAGAGCTGGCCCAGCCCACAGCAAAACTGTGGAGTGACTTAAATTTGGCCCTGAAGTCCTTCCACTCTTTTACAAGCAAGGCTTACCCTCACTGGTGATTCCCCTCCCTTGCCAAGTTTGCCAACTGTAGCATCTTACTTGGCTTTGCAATCCAAGCAGTGTCCCATGCTCCAAAATGATCTCTCTCTTTTTCTTATCACACAAAAAAATATGTTTTAGTCGGGTGCGGTGGCTCATGCCTATAATCCTAGCACTTTGGGAGGCTGAGGCAGGTGGATCACTTGAGGCCAGGAGTTCAACACCAGCCTGACCAACATGGTGAAACCCCATCTCTACTAAAAATACAAAAAAATTAGCCAAGCATGGTGGCAGGCACCTGTAATCCCAGATACTGGGGAGGTTGAGGCAGGAGAATCACTTAAACCTGGGAGGCGGAGGTTGCAGTAAGCTGAGATCGCACAACTGCACACTAGCCTGGGTGACAAAGCGAGACTCTGCCTCAAAAAAAAAAAAAAATGTTTTAAGACTGTCCTTAACTAAAGCTTTTAAAGGAAACTAATCAGAAAGCCTCATTCCTGCTGCTAAACTATGATTATATATATATATCCTTCCCATTAGCATTTACATTTTTTAAGTGAGAATATAAGAACTTAATTCAATTGAATAAAAATCCCAGTGACAAAATCCCAGTCACAGTACAAGGTCATTGTGGGAGAGTATCTCTGGGTACGAGCCACCTCCATTTCCCTCCTCAAACCAGACTACTTAAGCGAGCAGACACAGAGCTATAAATGCACCTTCCCTGCGATGGGATTATTATAGCTTGTTTTCATCACAGAATGTCATGAATGAAAGGGATCCTGATTTTAGCCTCTCATTTCACAGCTGAGGGAACTACAGACCCCAGACATTAAATGATTGTCCCAGATGCACAGCAAGCTTTAGCTATCTCTCATTCACTCACCGTGCCTTGCAAGGGCTTTGGAGCAATGGACCTATCCTAAACTCTCCAGTGTCTACTTAACCCTTACCTCCAATCAAGTTTTGTTTCATCTGGATGAGAGCAATTGCCTCCTAACTAGTCTCCCTGACTTCAGGCTGGCCCATCTCTTGCAGGATTGTGAGAATCCTGTCACTTAACTGCTCAAAATGTTTAGAGTATCCCCACTGCAGGACACACCTATAATCTATAGTAATGCCGGATTTTTAATCTCCCATAAGGGAGAGTCCAGTACCTCCCAGGAAAACTTATCTCATAACCAGGCATTCCTATTAGAAATTTATCCCTTATTTTGACCCTGAATCTATCTCTCTGTGGCCGCTACAGATTCCGTAATCTGATACTGCATTAAACAATACTAACATCTCTTGTATTTGACACCCCTTCCTGCATCTAAAGGCTGCTATAATGTCTCTTTTCTGCCCTCTCTTTCTTGCTGTGGGCTTCTACCTCTCTTGTATGTCTTTCAATTTGTCCATATCTCACTATGTACCCACCAAGGCAGAAAAATTATTCTAAATTAAAATATTACAGACACAATATTCCAAACTAAGAAATGCATAGTTCCAAGAAATTATTCCCATTCTCCCTCCAGAATATAGGTCTATTAAAATAGATTAAGGCTTTGTGAGTTTTTTTGCTTATTGTATCACAGAATTGACTCATAGTGAACCTTGAGCTTACTGGTTCCCAAGCTATTTAATATTTTACTCATGCTACTAATTCTCTGAAACATCTACCTCATCCTATTTTGTGCAGTTTAATTTTGGGATTTGTAGAACTTTACATTTATCCCTGCTACATTTTGTTCTGTTAGACTTGGCCCAGATCTCTAGTCTATAAATATCATTTTATATCCTGTTTCTGTCTTAGTATTCGCTGTCCCATCCTGTCTTCACATTATTTGCACACTGGGTGAATTTGCCATTAGTATCTTCGCCAACCTAAGAAAAGAGAAGCCTGCATCTCTTAGGTAGACTGGAGGGCAGGACCAAGGATAGGGCCCTAAAATTGGCTACTTGGAACATTATCTTCAGGTTAACTTTCAACCACTGGTCAGTATCCTTTGAGTATAATCATTTGACCAATTATTAATCCATCAATTTTCCTTACATCCAAATACATTCCATATTGGCCACAAAGATACTACAAGGAAGTTGTTCAGATATGTTGCCGACGTCCATTCTGCTTATTTTTTTTCTCACCTAATAGGTCTGTGACCCTTACAAAAGAAGTAAGATTTATGCTAGCATCAATTGCTTGTATCAAGTCCTCATTGCATCCCAGTGATCATCACCTCCTCTTCACTATTTTAGTAGCTCCTTCTATAATCTTTCCCTGGGTCATTTTCAAGCCCATCATTCCAGGATCATGGCAACCATCATAGTACATAACATAAGCTAGTGCTACCCACTAACTGATACTGCACACACCTTGTCTTTGTACATGTTTTCAAACATATTGCTTTTAAAATGTGTCTGATGCTGATCAAAAAATTAGTTATATAGCCACTTAATAATTTAATTTTTATCATTTGTTGGTTTTCAAAGAATAATGCTCATTTTCATCATGTTTGCAAGGAATCTATTATATAATTAAATAGTACAGACTCAGGAAATACCAGTGAGATCATGGTTTTAAAAAATAAAAATCTTTCCATGAGGAAATCAAAGAAATAAAATGAAAAATATTAAATGTATGCAAAATATGAAAAATAATTTACTAAACACCATGAAAAGTGACATGGCTGGCCCTGTCCATTGCACTGGCTTTGGAGTCAGCAAAGTTGAATTCAGAAGCTTTTGTTCAGTTCATACTAGTTGTATAACCTTGAGGAAGTTACCTCCTCTTTTCAAGGTCCATCTCCCTCATTTGTGAGATATGGATTATCCTAGTGCCTCTGCTAAGGGGACTGGGAATATTCAATGAGAAAATAATGAATTTGTCCAGTTATTGACATACAAAAAGAACACACTAAACTTGACAGTATTTTACATGCTTCCATTTAAAATCCACCCTTTATATTGAACACTTGAGCAAAAAAATGCCCCAATTTTTAAGAAGCATGAAATATGAAGAAGACATAAATATTTTAGGAGAAAAGGAATTAAGAAAACAGCTGATGCAGAAGTCACAATCATGTTCAAAGTGATAAAGCATTCCTTGGTCTGGTTCTGGCCTTGCACTTCTAAGGACAAGATCCTTGAAATTGCTTCGCTGTAACCATTACACTCACACATACACACACACACACACACACCCTATACCTTGCACAGAACAAGGTACATGGTCACTGCTCAATAACCACACTTGATTAATCCTCAGAGTTGGAAAACAAGAATTAAAATCACAACTCTCCAGGCTACACAAAAATTAACTGCAGTAGATATGAGGCAGGTTACTGAAGAGCCCCTTCCCTGGGAATTGCCTGCCCCCCGTGGAGTGGTGACCTTCTCACAGCCATGCTCCTCCTTCGGGACTCTGCCCATTGGCCTCAGCAGATTGGCTTAATGGTGGACACCTGACCACAGCTGGGAAAACTGGATTCCCTCTTCTGGGAATCTGCTGGAAACCTAGTTACACTATTGGTGGAGACCTGGAAGGATAGTCTAAAGAATTTTTTTTTTTTTTAATAGAAGAGTCTTGCTCCCTTGCCCGGCTGGAGTGCAATGGTGCAATCTCGGCTCACTGCAACCTCTGCCTCGTGGTTTCAAGCAATTCTCCTGCCTCAGCCTCCCAAGTAGCTGGGATTACAGGCACCCGCCACCACACCTAGCAAATTTTTGTATTTTTAGTAGAGATGGGGTTTCACCAAGTTTTGGCCAGGCTGGTCTTGAACTCCTGACCTCAGATGATCCACCTTCCCCAGCCTCCCAAAGTGCTGGGATTATAGGCATGAGCCACTGTCCCCAGCAGGAGTCTAGAGAATCCTATCCCTGAGACCTGGATTTTTCCTAATCCCTACCATTTTGAGACTCAGTTTTTTCCTGAAATACCTACAGTATCTTTCCATTAAATTTTATTTTCTTCCTTAAGTGGATTCCAGATGGTTCCCATTGCTTTTAATTTTGAAAGAAAGGAAAACAAACTGAATTAATATACTGAGAATAATGAAAAAATAATACTGATTTTATCAGGCTGGCCCTGTCCATCGCTATACCTGCTGTGGCTGATACAAATAACCAAAATAAGATCTAATCGTTTATTATTTGCTAGAACAAACTGAACGGGACTCAGTAAAGTTCTCTAAGAGATTATAGAATCATGCCATCAAAATATATCATCCAGCTCTATAAAAAGAGAATGGATTCTAGATTCAGACCACATGACATCAGAGGACAGCCAGAATTTGCCAAAACAGAGACTTTTTTGAGAAGATTCATTGAGACCTCAAGACAAACTTAAGAGCCAATATTGGTTATGTGCTTACTACATGCTAGCTACTGCTCTAAGGGCATTTACGTGCATTAACTCATTTAATCCTCACAACAACCATGTCATGTTGGGCTACTATTATTCCCACTTGAAGATGAAGAAACTCGGAGAACGAGAGAAGAACTTTTCCAAGGTTTCATGGCTAGCAAGGGGGCAGACCCAGGCTTTAAACCCAGTGCTGTTCAAGGTGCACAGCTGGTCTTCCGTCCCGGATGGCATGCTCAGTATGGAAGTGTTAAGGCAGAGGCAGGAGACTGCCTGCCGGGAGTTGTTACGTATTTTCTGTTGATGCCTCCTACATGCCAGGAACTGTGCTAGGTGCTGAGAATGGTCCGAACAGTGTCTCCCTTAAAGAACAAGACTCCCCAGAGTAATAGGATAATGCACAGAGCATAGCACAGTAACAAGTAGACATTCAATAATCAAAATTCAACCTATACACCACATATGGGAAGCATTTCTTGCCTCCTTGCAATCTACAGGTTAGGTTAGCACCTCTCACTAACTCTCCAGAACTCCATGCATCTGTCATAGATTTCTCAGAGTACTGGAATTATCAGTATGTCTATTCATTCCCCTCTAAATATAAGCAATTCCTGTGGGTGACTGTACTGTTCATCTACCTCAATAGAGCTGAGAAGCATTCCCAAACTGGGTAGACCCTCATTCTACCCATGTTGTTGAGCATTCCCAACACGCTTAACAAATGTTTGCCGAATGGACTCCTTAATGTGACCGATTACTTCCCCAGAAGCGCATCCTCTAAAAACAGAAATCATGGTAGGACAAACACTTTGAGCAGATGGTTCATCAGCAGAGTTGGGTTTGTGCTAAACCAACCATGTTATTTCCCACCCATCCTGGAGGTGACCAGCCAGATGGGGGAGGTGCAGACTGACCACAGAACAATGGACCAACGTTCCCTGAAACCGGCATCATTAGTTTGGGCATTCAGCCACTTAAAGGAAGTGGGCCGCCCTTAGTAGAGCAAGCATGAACTTGAATTCACACTGACTTTTAGTTGAATCCCGGCCCTCAAGCCAGTAGTTGTGTAACTCAGCAAATAAATTTCTCTGAGCCTTAGCCTTCTCATTTCAATACTTGCTTCTCATAGTCATTCTGAAGATTAAATGAAGATCACATAAATTAGATGCCAGGACATTGTCAATGTCAATACATATCAATATTCTACCCCTGGCTAAAGAAGTGTATGTCTTTTAAAAGTATATATGGATCCTTGAGCATGGAGGACATTACGCTAAGTGAAATAAGCCAGGCACAGAAAGACAAATAGCACATTATTCTCACTTTTATGTGGAATCTAAAAAAGTTGAGCTCACAGAAACAGAGAGCAGAATGATGGTTACCAGAGCTGGGAGAGGAGATGGATGGGGAAATGAGAGATGGTGATCAAAGGGTGCAAAGTTTCAGCTAGTGATTTTTATACAGAATGTTGACTATAATAAATAATAATGCATTGTATATTTCAAAATTGATAAAATAGATTTCAAATGCTTTTACCACAAAAAATGATAAGTATGTGAGATGATGGATTTGTTCATTAGCCTTATTTAATCACTTCACAGTGAAAACATGTATCAAAACAACACATCATACCCCATAAATATATACAATTATTATTTGTCAATTAAAAATAATATTGCAACACCACCTTCAAAATAAATTGGGTCATAATTTCTTCCCCCAAATAAGTATGTACTTATCCTTTTGATATGGATGCAACCTAAGTGTCCATCCATGGCTGAATGGATAAAGAAAATGTGGTATATTCATCCAATGGAGTATTATTCAGCCCTAAAAAAGAGGAAACCCTGCAATTTGTGACAACATAGTGTGGGACATTATGCTGAGCGAAATAAGCCAGACACAGAAGGACAAATACTACATGATCTCATTTATATGATGAACCTAAAATAGTCAAACTTATAAAAGCAGAGAGTGAAATGCTGGTTACTGGGGGCTGGGATGAGGGGGGAAGTGGGAGGTATCAGTCAAAGGATACAACGTTTCAGTGATACAAGATGAATAAATCCTAGAGACAGACAGCACAGCATAGTGCCTGTGGTCAACCATTCTCTATTATATACTTAAACATCTGCTAAGAGGGCAGCTTTTGTGTTAAGAGTTCTCATTACAAAATAATAATAACTAATAAAAAGGGTAGGAGGAAACTTTTGGAGGTACTGGATAGGTTTATAGCATAGATTGTGGTGATGGTTTCAAGGGTATATACTGTTTCCTAACTTCTCATTAAATATTTCACATACTTAAAATATGTACAGATTTTTGTATATCAACCATAACTTGTTAGTTTCTTCAAAAGTATACTTATATATTACTAATAGATCCTTTTAGATGTTTTGGTCTACTTTTCTATCCCCTCTGTTCATCTTTCTCAGTTGGCAGGCTTTTTGATGTAGATGTGATAGTAAAGAACACCTGTAAGACACAAATGATTAAGAAAGGAAAACCACAGCATTAATTGAGGATGATGGCCTCATTAATTCCATTTTTTGTTGTTGTTGTTGTTTTTTTGTTTTTTTTTTTTTTTTGGTAAAATCTTGAATGGGAAACCCGCTTCAAACCTCCAAACTCACAAAGACCCAAAGCTTGTAGTCACATTCACCATGCAAATGGAACATCGCTCCTCAAACCTCAACTAATTTTATGTTTAACTTTTTAAACAAACCATAACAAATACTAAGTGTAGCTAATCATTCCCTGATGCCTTTGGTATTCTTTGTAATAGTACTAATTACGATAAACACATTTGGAATTAATGTGCATGTCTTATGCATATATCAATTGCATTCTAATTTGCCATTGACTAACACCCGTGAAGTGAACAACGTGTCTTCACTTTTAATACACCACTCACATCTTGGACAGCACAGACTTAAAATGGGTCCCAGGCATGCAATACCCAACCAGCAACCTGCAGAGAAGCAAAGGCAAGAGGGAAACTGCAGGGAGAAGATTCAGCATGCCCTTTACTTCTTAGTGTTCATGACACATTCTGGGTGTGCAGGCAGAGTCCAGATTCTATAAACCTAGCAACAGTGTGGGAGGAAATTAGGTTTTGGGGTTACAAGCATGGGCTTTCGAAACAGACAGACCTAATTTCAAATCCTTGTTCTGCCCCTTATTAACTATTTTGTTTTAAGCAAGTTACAAATGTCTATAACCTTTAAATCCTTCATCTGTAACAGTAGAGATAATAACAGGTTCTCCATAGGATTGTTGTGAGAATTACACAAGAAAAATCAAATACTTTTCTATTGCTGACATATGGCCTGTGCTTTAATAAAAATAGCGTTATAATTAATAATAATCACCATTATTGTAACAGAAAAATTATTATTACAACCTGGAAATCTCATTCGACAGATACACTGGTATAAATCAAGGAGGCCCAGCATGTCAAAAGTTCTCAGAGCACCATAGGGTAGGGAAGGCAGAACAAAGGTGTGTTCTGACAGTCTATTCATTTTCAGTTCTTTGTTGTTATTGTTTTTTAAGAGGCTGTTTTAGAGGACTGGGTTCAAAGGGAAGATGGTGACAGAGGCAAAGGAGAAGAGCTCTAGAATAAGAAGGCTGCTCCATCATTCCCCTGCCAGCCACCATGGGCAAGCACACCAAGGTTTTAAGGGTTGATTTCTTAACCTGCAATATGGAGATGATAATGTCCATCTCACAGTGTTATGAAGATCAAATGAGGTGATGAACTGGGTAAATGCAAAAAGATCATTACCAGAGTTCAGTATTATTATTGTTGTTAGAATAATGATCATAATCATTATTAATGAATGAAGATTTAGGGATGCCCATTCTGAAATCTTTTTATTATAGCTTTAGCCTTTAAGCTGATGCCTGAATAAAAGGATGCTTTTAATTTCCTGTTCCTAACCTCGCTTCCAAGTCCTCATATCCACATCTATACAGACAAGGCAGATTCCTGTGTTTCCAGCTCCAGCCTAGTATCTCACAGCAGCATGTTCAGGTTCACAGGGAACTTAGGGGAGAATATGAAGACAAGAACTCAGTCCATAGGCTGTCCTGAGAGTGGGTCAGTAACACCCACTAATAGAAGGGAACTTCTTGGGCACGGTTAAAAGAGACCCAGAAGTTCACCTCCTTTACTGCCAAGATTATCCATCTGGCCCAGGAACCCCAGCAGAAGGTGAATGCCTCCCAAGGCACATTTCCCCCACTGCCTTCTACTACCTCAGGAATGCATTAAACTTGACCTCACTGCACTGGACCATGAGACTATTGAGTGGAGAAACCATGTGGACAAAGAAGATTTTTGCATTCCCAACATCAGTAATTAGCATACAGTGAATGCTTAATAAAAGTTTTCTGAATGGTTGTTAGCAGCTTGTAGGAGCATCAGTGAGTTTTCTGAGACACATAAAACTAGGTGCAACTTCACCCCGCTATGGCAGAGACAGTCCTCTATGTCATGGTTGCTGTAGTCTATAGATGCAAAGACTGAGTTATGCAAACACCTGGCAATTACTGGAAGCTGCAGAGACTGACACTCGGCATATCCCTCTACAGCCCTAGGCTTTAGAGTCTGAAGACCCAAGTTTCCTAACTCAACTGTATAGTGTATTTTCATCTGTTTGAGCTCCAGATTTTTCCTCAGGAAATGGAATAACAATACATGTTCTATCTACCCCACAGGATTATTATGAAATTTTTTAAAGGTAATGCATAAAAAACACTTTCCATTCTGATTTCAATAATTATTAATGCTTATTTATATCTAAGCTTCTTACACACAGGGCATTCCTAGAAAGTGAGCTAAATAATAAACAATAATAATAATAAGTGCTCCTGGTCTCTTTGTGGCCAGTTTACAGAGTCTCAGCCCTAAGTCAATCATGGCAGTGCAGTTCCATCCAATGGAACATGGAGCCCTGTTCCATCCCATAGATTTAGTACCACTGACTGCCCTGAGTCTCCCTGCAGTTACTGTGCTACACTTACTGTTTGACTGGTTCAGTTGTCAAGACGTTTGCCCTTATTTTTAGTGTCCAGATGTCTGCTGAATGGGCCCCAGCCCTGGCTCTGATGTTAATACCTCTTGAGGCCCCAGGTACAGCTGTCCAAGGTCTGCAGCCCAATGTTGTAGACCGAGGCCCAAATTTGGGCCTGCATCAAACTGAGTCAAATTCCTGGAGTCATGTTACCGGTACACACTGGACAATGAGTATGGCCACTACCTACTGGTATTCTTGTCTACCTAAGCTCCTTAGAGGTCACAGCCAGGACAAACTGGACCTGAATTTTCCATAGATCCTTTTTTTTTTTTTTTTTTTTGAGATGGAGTCTCGCTCTGTCACCCAGGCTGGAGTGCAGTGGCGTGATCTCAGCTCACTGCAAGCTCCACTTCCGGGGTTCACGCCATTCTCCTGCCTCAGCCTCCCGAGTAGCTGGGACTACAGATGCCCACCACCGCGCCCGGCTAATTTTTTGCAGTTTTTTTTTTCAGTAGAGACGAGGTTTCACCGCGTTAGCCAGGATAGTCTCAATCTCCTGACCTCATGATCTGCCCGCCTCGGCCTCCCAAAGTGCTGGGATTACAGGCATGAGCCACCGAGCCCGGCCCTCCATAGATCCTTAAACACCATGATTCAGGGGCCTGGTTACACTTTTCAGAGACCCCCTTCTATGCTGCCCTTCTGGCTTCCACTCAGCATACTACTAAGGTTATGACTTGTCACCCAGCACCAAATGGATTACAAATGCAAAACTTTGCACATCTTTTCTGCTAAGGAGATGAGCAAAAACAATTTTCTGGGAAACTTCAAGAGATGATGGTTTCATCCTGTCTGCATGTGCCACTGTCCAGCAGTAACAAGGAACCTCTTAGGGTGTCATTCTAAACTACCTTCCACCCTCACCTGGCAGTAACAAGGTAGTACCTCCTCCCCCCTGTCCCCCACCACTATCATGATATAAGAGAAAGCCTGAAAAAACAGAAGATCAAAATAAGATCCAGCATCATATAGTACCCAAATGTACACGATACAATTTTTTTAAAAAACACTGATACCAAGAACAAGGAAAATCCCAACTTGAATGAGAAAAGACAATACATGCCAACGCTGAGAGGACACAGATGTTGGAATTTTCTGATAAGGACTTTAAAGTAGCCATCACAAAAATGTCTCAATGAGCAATTATGCATACGCTTGAAACACATGAAAAAATAGAAAGTCTTAGCAAAGAAATGGGAGATATAAAAAAAGAACCATCTGGCAATTTTAGAACTGAAAAATAAAATAAGCAAAATTAAAAACGCAAAGGCTAGGCAAAAAAAAAAAAAAAAAGAATGGAAAGGAAAGAGGAAAGAAACAATAAGCTTAAAGACAGAAAAATAGAAATTATTTTTCTGAGCAACAGAGAGAAAATGGACTGAAAGAAAAGAGCATCAGGAAACGACATAAAGCTCTAACATTTATGTCCTAGGATTTCCAGAAGGAGAGAAAATGAAAGTAGAGCAAAGAAACAATAACTACTATTTCCCCAAATTTGACAAAAGACACAAACCTAAAGATTCAAGCAGCTTGACAAACTCCATACAGGATAAACCCAAGAAACGCACATTAGTTCTTGGAGGCCTCTGCTCCAAGTGACTGTGAATATCTAATGAGACAGATGCGCCTGCCAGGACCACAGTGGCCAAGTGTGCTGTTATGATGGTTGGTCACCAAATGTCAACATTGCCTTCTGGTGATTAAAAAGAAAAGGTCTGATTGTGCCTGGTGGCTTGTGCCTGTAATCCCAGTACTCTGGGAGGTTGAGGCAGAAGGATTAAATTGAGGCCAGGAGTTTGAGAACAGCCTGGGCAACATAGCAAGACCCTATCTCTAAAAAAAAAAAAAAAAAAAAATTTAAATTATCCAGGTGTAGTGGAATGCACCTGTAGTAACAGCTACTTGGGAGGCTGATGCAGGAAAATCCCTTGAGCCCAAAAGTTCAAGGTTACAGTGAGCTATGAGAGCACCACTGCACTCTAGCCTGGGTGACAGAGGGAGACCCTGTCTCAAAAAAAGAAAAGAAAAGAATAAAAGAGAGAGGAAAGGCTTTAATTTACTCTTCGAAACTGAGATTTCCAAGATGAGAAGCTACAATTATTGTTAATGGAATGATTAACTTTATGTTAACCTAATAAGGCCAACTAATCAACAAGATCCTAGAAGAAATTAAGCCCTCAAATCCTCAGAACCTCTCCCCTTCTACATTATTATTTCTCCATACATACATACAAACCACTTTCCTTGCCTTGACATGCAGAAGCAAGGAAACAAACCAAAAAATAATAATAAGTGTCTTTTATAAAACCTCTGTGCAATGAATGTTAATCCATTAACCTTTCACTGAGCAATGCATTAGGTACCACCCTGAAGCTGGAATCCCTTCCTGAGAAGCAAACAAGGAGTTCATGCTATTATGGAAGTTATCCGGAAGATAGGCACGAAGAAAGCAACAATTTAATATGTGCTGTAAGGAAAAAGCCAGACTATGAGAACATAAACAAGGGGATCCTTAACCTGGAAGATCAGGTAAGACTTCCCAGAGCAGGTGCATCAAAACAGTACACAGGAGGAGGAGCAAGTGAGACAACAGCAGAGACTCACATGTATTCTACATATTTTGATCACAATCTGATCCAGACACTTTCCTACTTTTGAGAAGCCTTCATTTTATCAAGGGATACAAAACTGCAAATTAAATATTTAACTCAGTAGTACATGAGTGAGGAGAAGAAGAGTCACAAATTTCTAGGACTACGAAGTACAGGCAGATTTTTTGAAGGAATTTGTCATAAATAATTAATTTTGACTGTTTCAGTTTTATGTAATAAAAATATCGCTGAGTTTGCCTTTGTTAGTACGCATTGCAAAATTGTAAATGTATACCTTTTTGCATGTTTTTATCAAGCCAAGAAATACATTCTATGAACAAAATAAAGAAAATACTTACCATTTGTAAAAGGAAAGATTAGCTAATGTTTTGTGGTCCAGGTCTTTCTTGTTCACCATTAAACACACCATATCTCCTTACATACTTACTACACAAAAGAGGTACCGAGTACAATTTTGTTTGGTGGTTGAATACACACAGAATCTGAAAACTAGTGCCCAGAAATCCTCCCATCCTACAAAGGTGGGTGAATTCCTTGTCTTATTTTGCTTGGCTTTCTAATGGAAATCCAATCAAATGACTGAGTAGGTGAAATGGGTATAGGAGGATGTGGGGACACATGTGATTTCACTTGTCCCAGTAAAAGCACAGCAGTGACTCCAGATCCTTCAGACATGCTGGGGATCTTCAGAGCCAGAAGCCTGAGGAGAGGATCTCAATTTAAGAGCATCTGAGACTGAACTCCAGAAAGCCATGTTGACCTCCCCCTGTTGCAGGAACTACTCTGAAGAGCCCTACTCTATGAGATGTAGACATGGTCTTTGTCTAAACTGCCTTGATTCGTTGGTGATGAAGATGGATAAGAGGGTTATCACCTTTCAAGAGTGTTTTCAGTACTCCTGGGAGAAAGATTCAGGAAAACCTGGCACTTGGCAATATGGTCAGCCTTATCAGAGAGCTGGAGCAGTCATGAACACAGGCCTGAATTTGCCCTGAGGTGGCAAACTTCTATGTGACAATAGCAGAAAAAACTCAGAAAGAAATTGACCCATTTGCCTGACCTATTTTGAAGATCCCTATTTACTATTCTGCAAATACAACATCTGTTTCTCTTGTCTCAGGCATTTGGAGAGAGTGAACCAAGATGGTCTTTTCATTTGTCCCCAGTGTCTTGACATCGCTCAGACACAGACAGTCCAGATCAGCATGGCTCTGAGGCAACTGGCAGCAGAGATGAAAGTGATCGTGCCTGTGCTGGGCAGGCGCTGCTAGAGGCTGAGGTTTGTGTATGTTTCAGTCTGGATCCAGCCACAGCCAATGGCTTCCTTGTGTTTTCTAATGACTTGCAGAGCATCAGATGCGTGAATGCCCCAAAGAGACCATCAGAGAAAACCTTGAAACATTTAGGTCTGCAGCTCATGTCCTGGGTTCCTCTGGCTTTCCTTCCGGCTGCCACAATTGGGAGGAGGTAGGAGTAACAGAGTCAGCTGACTCATCTGTGGGTGCTTGCAGGGAATTGGTGTATTGTCAAGGAACTTCTCCTATATCTTCAGACCTTGGGTACTGGGAAGCCCTTGCGTCTCAATGGAAAATATAAAGTTGCTATCAGTTCTCAACAATGAATTGTTCTCCATGTGAACCCAACTTTGTCTGTGACCTGAAAGCCATTTCATTTCCCAAGGCCTATTTGTTTCCTTCTGTATACACTCACACATGTGTCTGCCTCAAAGCCCGTGCTTCCATTCTTCTGCCTTGAGATCCCAGGAGAGAACACAGAACCCATAAAGATCTGTCCCAAAGCAGCTACAGATACTGCAATGCTGCCACAGTCCCCTAAAGACAACATGCAAACTATAAAGAAAGAAAGGGCAAATGGGAGAAGACCACTGGTTCACTTACTTCCAGGATTTTCTGATATTACCAGGTATTTCTAAGAGGCTACATTCATGAACTGCTCCTTCAAGATAAATCAAGAACCTGTTTCTGGAAAGTGCCTCAGCTGGATCACTGTAAAATTTCATGGCTATGTGGGTGAGTTGTGAACAAAGAAAAAAATCATCACATTTAAAATCTGAACTATCAAGTAAGAAAGCAAACAAATAACTAAATCGAGTTTCCAATTGAAAAAGTCAAAGAAGGACTCTGAGACTGAAGTATTTTGAAAAGAAAAGTAAGAAAAGTTCACTTGCTGAGAATATAAAGGAAAAAGATGTCAGACGGACTGACTTCCCAAACAGACAACAGAACAACCATTTAGTATAATATACTGCAAAAAAATTACTATAATGCCATAGATGTCGGGGGATGCTGACAATAATATCCAAAACCATGACTGTTACATTCATTGATGTCCATTTAAAATATACTTCTAAATCCTGACAGAATGAAGTGTCACTTACACTCAAAAATCCAGCCCTCATGTGCAACAAAACATGTACCACTTGGAATGCGTTCTTTCCACATGAGTGTTAATTTCTCTCCGGAGGACAATGGAACATTAAGGAGAAAACTCCACCTTCCACCTAAATAAGAAATCTCTGTTTATAACAAGCTCAGTCCCGCCCCCTTCACCCCGCCCCGCCGTGGCCTCCTGAGTGCCATCTAATCAGTTCACAAGAGGGTCTCACGGAGGGCAAACAACTGGCCAAGTTCAGGAATGACACTCAAGCCTGAGGCCCAGGAACTCAAGTGCTCAAGAATTAGGATGACAAATTTATTCCAGTCACAGGAGGACAATTAAGAAGGCTGGCTGGTTTGTTTCATAACTGGATTCCTGGGCAGCCCTTGTATGACAGCTGTTTAACACCAGCCCAAGGGGGATGAGCTGAGATGAAAGAGAAAATGAGTTCAACTGAACCTCATTCCTACTAAAAAGAAGAAGAAAAAGAAAAGAGGGAGAGATTCAGACATTTGGCGTCACCTTGGGCTACTACTGTATTGTGTTTGGAGGGCTGCATTTTTTTTCTTGGGGGAGGAGGTGGTCAGATTAGAGGGAAAGAGGTTATATTTTGAAAGAAAAGCAACAGTTGTTAGTGAGCAAATCAGAACCCATTCCAAGAAACCTGAGTCTTCACTGGAGCCCATGCTACAAGTAATAACCGTATCCCAAACAAAAATCCTTATTGGAATGCTCATCCCCAAAGCCGACTTCAATTGCTGCCTTTTCATCTCAGCAGCCACCAACAGGCCAGGAGCTCAGCAGCCGCTTTCATTAATTTCCGCTATCACTGCTGATCTTGAAGCTTTCGCCAGGAAGGGAGCCAAGGGCTGTGTCTTTTTCATAGGTAATTTACAATTACAAGGGCCAGTTTCCTTGAACCCTATGGTGGGGCAGAAGGGATTGGGGAGCAAGCTTCTTTCTCTCCTAAAGAAACAAAGGGATTGATAAAAAACCAGACGGTGAGAGCTCATGAATACCCCAGCTCTGGCTCCAGCCAGAAATAAACATGAAAAATAATGAAAGTCCTGAAAGTGAACAGCTGAGGACGCATCTCCGGCTGCATTTCGGGGCAGCTCTCAAAAGCCACCTGGAGTTTCCTGAATCCCAAGTAATAACTTTCAAACTATTTTCTAAGCCAATTTTTTGAGAGCCCTGAATGGTTGGCATAAGTGCCAAGAATAATGCACCGGCACAGCTTCCCTGGGAGCAGCCCAGCCCCCTGCCCAGCCGACAGTCACCAGGCAGGAGAACCACGTGAAAGGCAAGCGGCAGGGAACAGCCCCTTCTGGGAGCCCTTCTCTTTCTTGATGTGCTTCACCGACACTTGAATTGACACTCCACCCCATTCTGTTTTGGGGAAAGAATTTCTAAACCAAATACATTAAAGGGTAGATTTTTTTTAATTAACTGCCAAAAAAAATTTTTTTTTTAAAAAAAGATACCTAACTTGTTAGATGTATTACTAATAAGTTAATAACAGGCCCTGCACATACGTCATCTCATTTAATGCTCCCATCACATGTAGGAGGTCCATGTTAATTTTATCTCTGGCGATCAGAAAGGTTAAATCTTTCAGTTAAGATCACAAAGCTATAAAGTTCCTCAGCTGGGATCAAACCCAAGTCTGGCTAGCTCCACCCAAAGCCTCCAGATGTATTTTCATTGCCAAAGATGGTCTCTCTTGTTAAAAGAGAACACTATCAGTGCACACTATGGAGAAGGACTTCAGGGGTAAGCCCTTCTGTCCAAGTGCGGATCCCTCATGACTCATTCTCATCATGATGATTGATAAAGCCATCATGCCTGCACGAGGCTAGGACCCACAGTCTGAGTAACAATATCATGCAAAGTCCTGTGCACAGGCACAGTGTCGTGTGTGCTCTTGGTAGTTGGTAATTAGTTCTCAGGGAGAAACAGATACTTGATCCCTGAAGCTCTTTCAATCTACTTGAGAAGACAGGACCAAGGTCCTCTCTCAGCCAAATTACAAAAGCAGCAGTGTGCCTTTGGTGCCTGAGCTTTGCTGTTGCTTTCTCTGCCCTTTGCCCTCTTCTAGGGCTCCAGACCCTCACTACTGTAATTTCTTCTAGAGCTAAAAGAAAAGACCACTGACTAACTCATACTAACATGTGCAGGACTACAGATATTCACCCTTACAATAAAGAATTGCATTTCTAATGGTAAAAATTAGAGCACACTGAGCTAGGTAATGGCATGTATTTCTAGGGAAGAGATCTTCCTAGCATGCCTAAAAACAAACCACAAAAGTAGACAAATTTTGTTTACATTTTAGATTAAGCCAACCCAACATACATCTACTCACACACACAGAGACACAAATAACTTAAAATAGTAGTATTTCAACCACCTCAATCCAATTATTGTCTGCTGAATGCCTCCTATTGCATGAAGGCAGATTGCTAAAACAAACAGGACATCAGTACCCTTAAGAAGCTTATGATCTGTCCAGGCACCAACATGCATCTAAAGGCATCACTGGGAAACATCCTAACCCCAATCTTTTGGTTCCAAGGGGATGCTGAAAAAAGAACAGCCCTACATAAATGGGATTAGGTGTGCAGGTTTGCTCAACAAGAGGGCTCCTGGCCTCCTCCCCCACCACAAAACAGGCAATTAAGAAAAAAGAAACTGAAATATTTGGACTTCACAGCAAAGCACCAAACCTGGAGCTTCCCAGAGGAAAGCTGAGGGAGAAACACTCCAAAGCTGCTTTATTTAAACACATAAACTATAGGGATCGCTTTGAAGGCAAGTCTCTGATCTCTGTATTGCTTAAACCTAACTCAATGCTTGGCACCAAAAATAATGGCTCAAAGCGTTTGGTCAACATAGTGAGACCTTATGTCTACCAAAAAAAAAAAAAAATTTCATCATCAGGGCATGGTGGTGCACACCTGTAGTCCCAGCTACTTGGGATGCTGTGGCACGAAGACCACTTCAACCTAGGAGTTCAAGGCTGCGGTGAGCTCTGATCTCGCCACTGTACTCTAGTCTGGGCAAGTCCTGTCTCTAAAAAATAAAAAAATTTCTCAAAGATTTGATGAATGAGTGAATGCACAAATGAAGTAATCACCGAAATTAGTGTGGACATCAGGTACAGCTATTTAAGGACTAGCTTGGTGGCCTTGTGTAGGTCCCTTGACCCTCTGTACCTCTGCTAAGGGAGAGTAGTACCTGCCTTCCCCACCTCTCAGGGCTCCTGGGGGCATCAGAGGAGCTCATGGGCCCCAGAGCATTTTCAGCAGTGTAAAGGATTCTGTAAGTTCAAGGGCTGTTATTATTTTTTTTGCTTATGCCATGACAATCCACATCAGTTCTTGCATGGAAATCAAACCTGTCACTTATTTATCAGATTATGTACTGCAAGCTGATTGCCCCCATTCTGCCTCTGGGCTCACACCTCCACTGTTTGCTCAGCCCCTTGACCTTCAGATACCAGAGCCCATGAATGGGGTGTGAAAGAGGCCCTCCTTCTCCCCTGAAGACTGGGCCTACAAGGGTCCAGCTACCACCACCCCTATGCTGACCCTCATTCTAGATACACCAGGCTATACCCAGCACACCTACACAAGCTCCCCAGCTAAAGAGGCCATCTAGATGTTAAAGCACTGCTGTGGCAGACCCCTTTCCCATCCCTGCCTGTTAGCATGGTGATTTTTTTCAGGGAAGTGGAGAGATATCTCTGCCCACAATATGCACATTTTAGTCCGAGATAAAGTCTTTTAAACAGCAGCAGCAGCATGCACACGTGCAAGAGCAGAAGCTCATCCCATTTAAGGAGACTGACATGGGAGTTCATCTTTCTAGTAAATTTCATACTGCCCCCACCCCCTTGGGAGCACAGCAAAGGTACTGGCATTTGGCATTTTTAACTCCCTGCAGCAGAGCCTGGTTCTGAGTGTTCTTCTCTTGCCCGCATCTATTATAATCTTTAAAAGCAGTGTCGTCCTAGAGTGACCTGCCTTTCAAATGCAAGCACCACAGCTTAGGAACATCGTGTTCAAAGACAACAGAGAACACTGATGTAACAATGGCCCTGACCTCATGCTTCTGTTTCTCATTTTGTACACAAAATGTCTGCTATTAAGCCTCCAAGCTAGCACAATCCTGTTTTATTATAAATGTGGCAGCCCCCTTGACTGAGCCCTTTCTTGCTTACTTTGCATATGTTGGAGCTCTTATCCAATAAGCACTCAAGATGGACTTAACTGAGGGCCAATTAAACACCGAACCAGCAGCAGTAATATAAGGTGATGTTCTGTCCTCCAGATATTTATACTAGAGCTAACGCATATTTCTGGAATGTTTGTTGTGATCAGTAAGAGTATTGTGTCCATAATCTCATTTATTCCTTCCAACCCTATCAGACATTACCCAGTGTTAAAGAAACTGAGGTTTAGAGAATTTACCAAATATTCCCAAGTTACTGGAAGGGCTGAGATTTGAAACCAGGCCTCTGACTTCTGAGCCCATCACTGGAAGGTGGGATCAATTAGTCACCGCCATGAAACAACCAGAGATGAATGAAGGGCTAAATGGTGCCAACTGATGTTTCTCCCTTCATTTGTCCTCACTCATGCTTTGAACGGTGTCTACTGAGCATCAGGCAAATTCTAGATACAGGGATGAGTGTTCCTGTCCTTAAGTTACTCACACCTTGGTAAATCTACACGGGCTCAATAACCTGGGCAGCTCCATGGAGCAGGGTCGATTTGTAAACTGGAAAAGCATGTAAGTTCCAGATGTACAGAGGACATAGAGACACACCACAGTGGGCAAGGCAGTGTGAGCCAAAGCCTAGAGTCTGGAAGGTGGGCTAAAGGTGACAGGGAAACTGAGGCTCCCAAGAAGTTGAAGGGGAATGTCAGAGTGGGGACACTCAGGGATTAGGTAGCCTATTCTGGAAGTGTCCCTGGCAGTGATTTCTGGGATAGAGATGATTTAGAGTTAAATCACAAGCCCTGCTCTTTCTCCCAGAAGGAACATGATTCAGTAAATGAAGATGCAGATCAAGAAGACACATCAATTTGCACCTCTGCCTTGGGCTGGGACCTAAGAAAAACCTGTGAAAAGATAGCCATGATATCCCCAAAGATCATGCATTTTGCCCCATGCCAGAGAAGTAGCCATCTGGAGCAGATGTGAATGAATGGAGGGTGATGGTGTTTCTCAAAAGCTCCCTCCAGAGTCCTCACAAGGAGGTCATGTAAGCAGAAACTAGGCAGGGGAATGTAGGCTCAGCAGAGACACCAGACAACTAGACAGATTCTGGCTCTCTTTGGGAATGCATTCACTCACACAGTTAAACCCCACTCAGTTCCTGCCCTTCCAACCGTGATAAATACACTCTGCATCCAATTCAACCTTGGCCCCCTGGCCCCAGACCATAGAGTGATCTACAGGGTAGAATAGAAAGCCTAAATTCAGCATTTTTCTCAATCTGAGACATAAATTAGCAATTGACATGGTTTGGCTCTGTGTCCCCACCCAAACCTCACCTTAAATTGTAATAATCCCCATGTGTCAAGGACAAGACCAGGTGAAAATAATGGAATAATGAGGTCAATTTCCCCCAAACTGTTCTGGTAATAGTGAGTGAGTTCTCAAGAGATCTGATGGTTTTATAAGGGAATTCCCCTTCGCTTGGCCCTCATTATCTCTCCTGCCTGCCCTGTGAAGAGGTAGGTGCCTTCTGCCATGATTGTAAGTTTCCTGAGGCCTCCCCAGCCATGTGGAACTGTGAGTCAATTAAACCTCTTTTCTTTATAAATTACTCAGTCTTGGGTATTTCTTCATAGCAGTATGAGAAAAGACTAATACAGCAGTTGTTCACGAAAATGCCCTAAGGGCCCAGCTGAGGAAAACATGGAGAGAAAATTGGGAGGTAGAAGCAGGGAATGAAGAGAGATGTCCCATCTGGTCAGTGGCTGGTACAGGACTTACACTGACAGCTCCTAGGAACCAACCCAGATGGATCTCTCCATTCACCACAAACACCTCCTCTAACACTTGCTAATTTTCAAAATTCTTCTAGAATGCAAGAGATGCAGCATGGTAATACAGACGGGGAGGCAGAAGATCAGGTTCCAGTCCCAGCTGTGTCCCTGATTAGCTGTGGCGCCTTGTTCTAAACGCATATTCCCTGAACCTCAGTCTCCTAATCTATAAAATACCAAGATAAATAGTATATACTTCACTGGACTATTCAGAAGGGTAAATGAGAGAATCATAAAAATTGTTCAGAACAATGTTTGGCAGAGTATATGCATACATCTCACATGCTCTGACATCCACTCTTCCCCAGACTGCAAATCTTCACTTAACATGAATTTTGACTCTTCTTAGAATCTTGTTCATTCCCAATAGCAGGGACAACCAAAAGAAATTCAAGATTTGCTGAGCACCAAGTCTGAGCAAGGTGATGTTCTAAGCAATGCTCATAAATTACATAATTCTCAGAAAACTTGATAAAGTCAAGTTTTCTTGCCCCATTTTGCTGATAAGAAAACTGAGGCTCAGAGAGATTAAGTACACTCACTGTCCAAGCTACACATAGCCTGTTGACAGATTTGGAAGTTGTCATGTGCTTTCCCCGACAGCACGCTGTCTGCCTTTTGTTTTATCTCCAAGTGCTGGGCCCAAAACAAGTCACCTCCTGACAGGTGTGGTAGCAGCAGTGCCAGGGCAGGACTCTCTATCACGACAGGTTGTGTAGTTCCACTCGTGAAGCCTAACACATACAGCACTTGACACTTAATATCTTCTGAAATATGGATACGCCAAACCTCCCCATCACACATTTGTGCAGTTGTTTTACTTTTTTAGTGCAAGGATAAAACCTAGCATATGACCTTATTAACCATCATTTTGATAAATTAAGTTCATTTCTTCAAGCCTTAACTAATCATTTTGGATCTGAATTCTTTCATCCAACATATCCATTATCTCTCCCATCTTCATGTCACCTACATATTTCTTTCTTTGTCATTGATTAAAGGAAATGTTAACAATGCAGAATCAGGAATAGAACTTTATAACTCTGGAAACCTGTATCTGGCTTAAGAATGCTTCATAAAAAAAATGTACTCTGGGCATATCATTCCATGAATAACTGACCCAGCCCAAAGCTCTCAATCTTGAGCCTGGGGTAATCTAGAGAGACTTTTCAAATGCCTAGATCAAAGTAGGATACACACGTGTACCACAAAACAGAAAATGAGGTTAGCTGAACAAGATGTGCTTCTTGTTTATGCCATGATGATTCCTAGTGATTACTATTTGCTTTTCCAAAGTTACACATACCATTTTTTAAATAATCTATTATAGAATCTTTTGCCCAGGATTTTAAACTAGCTCATGAATCTGAGTTCATAAAGCTATTTTGAAAATAGAAATAATTGCCTGTCTCCAGTCTTCCAGAACATTCCCACTCTGCAATGATTTACTCAAATATTACTAGCAAAATTATATTACATTATAGTGTGACATCTGGCCTGGGATGTTATTGTTGAGATTAAGAGACTTAAGGCAGATGGAGTGCTCTTATAACGGGGTCACCAGAACTTGTCATTTGTAGTCATTATTCCTAATATACCCCAGGTTTGTGACTTACAGGACTAGTCTCCCAGTAAGCCTGGACTTCCACCATCACTTGCTGAGCTCAGAAAATCTAGAGCTAGAAAAGATCAGCCAGATACTAGGATTTTTCCAGGGGTTACATAGAGATGCTCTTTGAGTCTGCAGACCCTAGGGGAGCCCCATCACAGAAATCAGCCTTTGATTTCTGGTAGGTCAAGTGTAAAAGGCCTTGAGCCTGAGGAAGGATTTATCCCAGCTTCAAGGTCCTCATATTTAGTGCAGTATATCCCCAGGTCTTTGTCCTGACATCACCTAATCTTTCTACTCTCACTGCCCTAACCTGGTTCCCAACCATTTGCCTGGCTTCAATCAACTTCCTATTATCATCTCAGATACACACAAACTCCCAGAATCCAGATCAATCATAAACCAAGTTAATTCTTAGTCTTGCCTAGGTTTTCTCAGCCCTGCAGTAGAACTAAGTCTCCTCAAACCTCCACTGCCCAAGTCTTAGAACAGCACTAGAATTGCAAGATCACAGGTTAAGCTGACCTGCAAACTACAAGCAGCACCCTGAGTCTTTTTTTCTTTTTTGAGACAGAGTTTCGCTCTGTCGCCCAGGCTGGAGAGCAGTGGCGAGATCTGGGCTCACTGCAAGCTCCGCCTCCTGGGTTCACGCCATTCTCCTGCCTCAGCCTCCGCAGTAGCTGGGACTACAGGGGCCCGCCACCACACCTGGCTAATTTTTTTTGTATTTTTAGTAGAGACGGAATTTCATCATGCTAGCCAGGATGGTCTCGATCTCCTGACCTTGTGATCCGCCCGTCTCAGCCTCCCAAAGTGCTGGGATTACAGGCGTGAGCCACCACACCCGACCCTCCCTGACTCTTAAAATCACTCAGAAGCCTTTAATCTTAGAAGCAGAAATTCTATTTCTAAGAATTTGTCTTAAGGAAATAATGAGGGATGGAACAAAGAGCCATAAAACCAAAATTTCTGAAACAAACTTAAATGTTCAACAATGGAGGATTGGTTAAAAACAAAAAAAACCTTATGGTATGGACATAAATGGAACAAAACAGATGACAGATAGATAGATAGATAGATAGATAGATAGATAGATAGATAGATAGATA
>NC_045442.1:28895495-28912365 GCF_002776525.5 Piliocolobus tephrosceles
GTTTTGTAGAAGACAATTTTTCCATCAGTGGGGAGGTGGGGTGGGGGATGGTTTCAGGATGAAACTATTCCATCTCAGATCATTAGGCATTAGATTCTCTTAAGAAGGATGCAACCTAGATCCCTTGCCTGCACAGTTCACAATAAGGTTCATGCTCCTATAATAATCTAATGCCACTGCTGATCTGGCTGGAGGCAGAGCTCAGGCAGTAATGCTTTCTTGCACACCACTCACCTACCTCCTGCTATCTGGCCCAGTTCCTAACAGGCCACGGACTGATACTGGTCTACAGCCTAGGAGTTGGGGACCCCTAAAAATGAGATACACACATACACACATACACATACATATATTCTTAGAAGGGATATATGTGTATATATAAGTATACGCATATATATGCAAGCGTGTGTGCATCATATATACACACACACACACACATATATCCCTTCTAAGAATATACAAAACTATACGTACTATAAGATCCAAGTATTTTTTTAAGACATTGAAACATGCAGATGATGACTGGACAGACGGATAGGAAGGAGGGAAGATGTTGGAGGGATGCACACAAAGATATTAATAGTAGTTATGTATTTCTGGATAGTGGGTTTACAAGAGACATATGTATGCTTTTCTATTTTTTCCAAATGTTCCACAAAAATACAATGAATGTTTACTCTTTTGTAATCAAAAAAACAATAAAAATCCATCAACATAGTTACAATACATTCTCTCATTACAACTACATAATTTATTCAATGGTAATTTATTCACCATTCCTTCATGCAGCAAATAATATCTCAACATCTACCACATGAAAGGCCTGTGCTAGGGGCTCGAAAGGATCCACAGAATATGACATGATCTTCATCCTCAAATTAATTACAATTCAGATGGGGAGACAATAAGTGAACACAAATACTTACGGCAAAAGGCAATTCCTGCGCCATATGGATGGACAGACAACCAGAGCTACAGCTCAGAGGCCCAACAGGAAATTCAGCAGGACGCCAAAAACAGGCAAATGTCAACAACTAGAGATGGTATTGGAGGGGGGATCATACCAGATTGAACACCAGAAGTCTTGCATCCCAAGCAGCCCTAGTCCCAGGTCAACTGAGACTGCTGGTCCTGTTCTGGGGGAGAAGCTCTGGAGGAAAAAGGGCAGAGGAATGGAGATGAGGCAGGCAAGCCTCATTCAGTGGAAAGAGGGCAGTTTTTTTACCCAAAGGATGTGTAATAGGAACCAGATTGCAGATGCCTCTGAAGTCCCAGTGACAACAGAGAGCTATTAAAGATTTCAGAGGAGGAACAACTTTGGAACAGCAATTGAGCAAACTAGATGGGGAGAAAAGGAATAAAGGAGTGTCCAAGGGAGAGCCCCCTGGGGGCCCGTGATGTGGTGGGATGGCAAAATGCCTTCCACATGGAACATGCATGAGACAGGAGAAGCTTGGGTTGATCCCGGGGTTTAGGTCAGACTTCCCCACTCTCATGGCACATGCAGGCTCTCAGTTCCACCCACCCCTCATCACCCACCATGTCGGCCTACAGCATGAATCCAGGTAAATTAGCACGAGTTTAGTTCCAAGCAAAAACGTATTGCTTAATAAAGTGTAAAACCATTTACAAAAAAGTGCCCTCATAGTCAGGAAGAAAGGCCAGGCATGAGCATTCAGGAGAAGACAAGACCAGATGTTCCTCTAAAGCTCCCAGAGGGGAAGGTGTTCGTTCTCCTGGGTACAGGTTAGTAACACAATGCCATGAGCTCTTGGAATTCAGAGCCACCCAACACTTGTACAAGGGGAATTTGCCTCTGATGGCTCTAGTCGCCAGACTTGTTTACTTTAAAGACCTCTGAGCAGAAAGCTCAGCTGGCTTTCTAATTAGCTTTCTAACATGGACTTACATACAAAGCGGGGAAATCTTTCATCAGACAACTTTCAGATCCATATCCATTTGTTCCCCCTCACCCCAACACATATATAAACACACCCTTCTAATCTCAGCAAGAGCATAATTCTCGTACACATAATTCTCATTCACATAATTCTTATGGTTTCCTGCTGGCAAGGAGATTACCTTCACATGAAGACAGGGAGACACACCAGCTGATTTCAATGATCTTAAAGTAATAAATACACCCTCACATACATGCATGGTGTTTTTCCCTCTCCAAGTGTCTTTTATATTCAGTGTTCCTTTAGCCTCAAAACAATCCTGGAGGCAGATATAAATGATCCCACCATCCCCATTTAACGGAGAAGGAGAGGTGCAGAGAAGCAAAGCAATTTAGTCTAAGATCAGATAGAGATACGGAGTAATGTCTTTCCCTGGGCATCCACCATCCATTCTCCACAACCTTTCCATTCTTTCAGAGTAATACAGAAGTCGAAGAATTCTTTCAGAGTCAAGGAATACGGAAGTAAAAAGACATAGCTCTATTTTTGAATTACTTATATTCAATCACACTGAAAAACCTATACCTCTAAAACCATTAACCCAAGCCACATGCAAGCACACACGTGCTAGACACTGAAGCGTGAAGGACAGGCAAAACCAGGGTATGCTTATAATGAGGAAGGAATAAAATAATCAGGATTTTAGAAAAGAAAAAAGGACCTTCTAGACCCGTGCTGTCCAATACAGCAGCCATTAGCTACGTGTAACTACGGAGCACTTGGAAGGTGGCTAGTCAGAATTGAAATGGGCTTAGGTGTCAAACACAGGATTTCAAAGACTTAGTATGAAAAAAATTATTATGAATGTTTTTATAGTAATTACACATTCAAATAAGATTTGGATATATTGAATAAATTAAAATATATCATTCGAATTAATTTTACTTGTTTCTTTTTCCTTTTTTAACTTGGCTATGAGAAAATTTTAAATTGCAGATGTGGCTCATGTTATATTTCAATTGGACAGCAGTGTCTTAGACAGTTTCCTTCTTTATTTGTATGAAATAAAACCAGAATTTTTCTTTTTTCCAACATTCTTAATAATAGTAGATAAATAGTCATTTCCATAATGGCATATTCCTGACATTTCTCCCACTTTTCTAGACTTCCCCCAGTCCCTCAGGCCTACTTTGTTCATCACATTGACCTTCTTAGAACTGAGTTTCCTTCTGTTACGGTCTTTACTGAAATTCCCACACTCAACACACCTAATTGCTCAAAGCAGGGGCCCATTACTGAAGTCTATTCCTCCTTGGATAGGCTCTAGATTTATTTCCTACAGTAGATGCCATTAGGGAAGGGTCAGGGTGGGATCAGATTTCTCAGACTCTAATTATACTTCAGAGGTGCCCCCCTACACGAACTTTTCTTCTACAGTGCTGCAGTTTGAACGTGTCTCCCAAAGCGCATGTGTTGGAAACTTGACCCCCCAATGCAAAAGTGTTGAGAGGTGGTTACCTTTAAGAGGTGATATGTCATGAAGGTCAGAGCCCTCATGAATGGATGAATGTCATTATGGAGGGAACAGGTTCATCACTGTCAGGGTGAGTTTATTATAAAGGCAAGTTTTGCCCTCTCTTGTTTTCTCATGCTCTCTTGCCTTTCCACCTTCTGCCATGGGATGACACAGCAAAAAGGCCCACACCATGTAGGGGCCCCTTGATCTTGAACTTTTCAGCCTCCAAAACTGTGAGCCAAATATACTTCTTCCTCTTTTTTATTTTATTATTATTATTATTTTTTTTTTTTTTTTTTTTTTTTTTGGAGACGGAGTCTCACTCTGTCGCCCAGGCTGGAGTGCAGTGGTGAAATCTTGGCTCACTGCAACCTCCGCCTCCCAGGTTCAAGTGATTCCCCTGTCTCAGTCTCCTAAGTAGCTGGGATTACAGGCACCTGCCACCATGCCTGGCTAATTTTATTTTTGTATTTTTAGTAGAGATGGGATTTCACCATGTTGGACAGGTTGGTCACGAACTCCTGACCTCAGATGACCCACCTGCCTCGGCCTCTCAAAGTGCTTAGATTACAGGCGTGAGCCACCTTGCCTGGCCCAAATACACTTTTTTGTTGCTGTTGCTTATTTATAAATTACTCAGTCTGTGATATACTGTTACAGCAGCCCAAATGGACTAAGACTTATGATAACACAATTCAATGTCCCGAGGCTTTTTAAATCTTAAATTTCATCAAACTGCCCAGATCTGACCCTCTATTTTCTGCTGTAATTGTTTTCCTTGGATGGTGTGACTATCCCACAAGCACAATATGCAGGTGGTGCCCTCAAAGGTCTCCTACTTGTCACTGCCCCAAGGTTTTGTATGTGATCTCAGGTAGAAGACATTCATAAACAAAGGTAGCAACTGAAAGGGAAAAAGAGAAGGACCCACAAAGAGCCCAGTGGAGAGGACCAGCTCACAACAGACAGCAGGCAACAATGCCGGGTGCTTTGTGGGTGAGCTCTAGGTGTCCAGGACTGGAAAGGAAGAAATAATGCTCTGAGTAGGAATAGGAACTGGAGAACAGAAGAAAACCTGAAGGAGGTCAAAACAGAACATCTCTTTCCTTTTGTTTTACTGCATGCTGACATTTTCTTTTTCTTTCTTTTTTTAACATTTTCTTTTTTTAGAGGTAGGGTCTCCCCCTCCATCACCCAGGCTGGAGTGCAGTGGTACAACCATAACTCACTGCAGCCTCAAACTCCTGCGCTCAGGTGATCCTCCCATCTCAGCCTTCTAAGAAACTGGGATTACAAGTGTGAGCCACCATGCCCGATTAATTTGTTTTTTATAGAGAAAAGTCCTTGCTATGCTGCCTGGGCTGGTCTTGAAATCCTGGCCTCAAGACATTCTTCTGCCTTGGTCTTCCAGAGGCAGGAATTACAGGCATGAGCCACTGTGCCTGGCGCATGCTGCCATTTTCAAGGCTAGAATATACTTCCTTTTTGGTGGAGAAGACAATTAGAAAGATGACATCTCCCCCAATGATAGGGAAGCTCTTCAAGTGCTTTCTCTCTTCCTGTCAGAACTGTAGTGCCAGCTGACATCTAACTCACTAAGTGAAACCCTACAAATAGAGATGATAATGGTCCACCATGGAAGGAGATCTGTCTCCACTGACCTGAGACTCCACTTCAGGGAACTTGGGGGAGATAAAGAAACTCTCCCCCCAACTCCAAAACATTCCACAGACAACCAGATCTTAAAGGTCCCAGAGGAATTAAGATAATTTTTTGTCCCAAAAGGACTGCCTGCTGACTACATGTGGGTCCTATTTGCTCTCCTTGGTCCTAATGATTTAAGTTCAATTCTTATTCTCATTCATATTCTCATCCTCATCCTTCTCTCCCCCTCTCTCCCCTCTCTTCTCTCTCTCTCTCTCTATCTCTCCTCTCTCTCTCTCCCTCCTCCCACCCCCACAGCATCTTGGGTTAGTGTGGGCTTTGGCATCAGGAAGCTCTGAATTTGAAACTCAGCTCTCCCTCTTTCTAGCAGCAGCATGAACTCAGTCTTACTTCTCTGAGGCTACCTAATGTTTTCATTATGCACCCCATCACTCAACAAAGTTTAACATTTCCTGCAATATTTATTCTTTCATGTAGTCAACAAATGTTCACTGAGGGCCTTCCATGTAGATATCAGACCCCAGAAATACAGCAGTACCAAAACAAAAACCTTGTCCTCGTGTATCTTATATTCTAGTTTGGGAAAGATAATCAATACATAAAATAAGTAAGTAAACTATATGTCTGACAGTGAAAATGTTATGAGAAAAAATAATGCAGGAAGGGACACTGGGAAATGCAGCAGGGTACAAATTTAAAAGACTTGAAGAAATTGAGGAAGCAAGTTGAATAGATTTGGGGAAAGAGGATTCAGGCAGAGAGAACTCCACTGCAAGAGCTCTGAGGTAGAAGCAGCAAGGAGACTCCTGTAAACGGGTGGTCAGGAGAGAGGTGAGAGCAGCAGGGGAGAAGGTAAGCAGTAAGAATTCTGGCTCTGCTTGGCATACACCAGAAAGCCAGAGAAGAGGGTGGGATGGCCTGACCTGTGTGTAAGAGAATCACCTGGTGTGATCACACTGCAAGAAGGCTGAAATCAGGGAGAATGGATCTGAGGCTACTGCAGTAATCCTAGTGAGAGATCAAGGTGACTACACCAGGGTTTTACCAGTGGAGGTGATAAGAACTAGTCTTCATCTGCTTATAGTTTTCTACTACTAAGTTCCACACATTTTAAAATACACCTTGAAACAGAAACAGTAAAAAGATGAGATTCAAAACCAAAAACAGAAGATATAGTATTTCACCTACCCCTTCAATGTACTGTACTGTATTAGAGTTCTCCAGACAAACAGAAACAATATGATATATAGAGATACATGAGAAGAGATTTATTATGAGAATTGGCTCACGCAATTGTGGAGGCTGAGAAGTCCCATGATCTGCCATCTGCAGGATGAAGAATGAGGAAAGCCAATAGGTAATTCGGTCCAAGTCTGATGGCCTGATAACCAGGGGAGCTGCTGGTGTAACTCTTGTCATCCAAAGGCTCGAGAACCAGAAACTCCAATGTCCAAACACAGGAGAAGATGGATGTCCCAGCTTAAGAAGAGAGACAGTGAATTCTCTCTTCCTCCTCCTTTTTGTTCTATTTGGGCCTGCAACAGATTGGATGATGCCCACCCACCACGGTGAGGGTGGATCTTCCTTACTCAGTCTACTGATTCAAATGCTGATCCCTTCCAGAAACACCCTCACAGACACACCCAGAAATAACGTTTTCCCAGCTATCTGGGCATCCCTTAACCCAGTCAAGTTGACACACAAAATCAACCATCACACCTACTTTGGAGAGTACTAAGGTAGCTTACACAAAATAATCGGTGTGGAATACCAAGCACAGGTGGTAATACAACACAAGCTTAAACTATACTCATTCCTCCTAACCCCACATATAATTTAGCCTATGACCCATCACCCAGCTCCTCCCTGTCCTCTTGACTCTGGTCTTCCTGATAATGCCTGTGACTTGGTTGCTTGTCTGATTGAAAGTTACACTCATTTAACTTCCAACCATGCTGGGAGCTTCCCTACTGGGAAGGCAGCACTGTATGGGCTCAGAAGGAAAGGCGGGGAAGCCTGTGATCTTCATCTAAATGTAAAACTGGCATGAAACTCCAAAATCCACTGTCTAACAACAGCAGAATATGTGTTTCTTCTCAAGCTGGCATGGAATATTCACCAAGATAGACCACATTTTGAGCAATAAAATACATCTTAACAAGTTTAAATGAATAGAAATCCTTCAAAGTATGTCCTCAGACCACAATGGAATTAGACTAGAAACCAATAACCAAAAAAAGATAGTTGTAAAAAATCCCAAATATTTGGAAATTAAACAACACATTTCTAAATAACTTTGGGTCAAAAATGAAGATGAGAAGATTTTAAATATTTCTAACTAAATTAAAATTAAAATATGGCTTATCAAAATACATCAGATGCAGAAAAAGTAGTGCCTAATGGGAAAAGTATACCATTAAATGCATATGCTAGAAAATAAGAAAGCTATAAAATCAATAACCAAAGATTACACCTTAGGGAACAAGAGGAAAAATAGTAATTTAAGCTTACAGCAGGTGAGAAAAAAAGAAGAAAAGTTTGAGCAAAATTCAGTGAACTTGAAAACAGAAAAACAATAGAAAAAATTAATTAAACTTAATGCTGGGTCTTTGAAAAGATCAATAAAAATGACAAATATCTCGTGAAGATAACCAGGAAAAAAAGAAAAAAGACATAAATTACCAATATCAGAAATAAAAGACTAGTCATCATTATGGATTCTGCTGATAGTAAAAGGATAATAAATGACTACTACAAATAACTCTACGCTCACAAATTTGACTTCATATAAAATGGACCAATTCACTGAAAGACACAAACTAGCATAACTCACACAAGGAGAAATAAATAACTTGAATATCCCTATTTCTGTTAAAGAAATTGAGTCAATAATAAACCTTCCAAAAAAGAAATCACCAGGCCTGATGATTTCACCTCTGAATCCTACCAATCACTGAAGAAAAGAAATGATTCCAATTTTCTACAATCTCTTCTAGAAAACGGAAGCATTCTATAATACCCCCAAACCAGACAACAGCATTGTAAGAAAGGAAAACTACAGACAAATTATCTCTCATGAACACAGATGTAAAAATCCTCAACCAATATTAGCAAATCGAACCCAATATATAAAAAGAATTATATAATGCAACCAAATGGGATCTATCCCACATATGCAAGGTTGGTTCAGTATGAAAATCAACCAATGTAAGCCACACATCAATGGACTATAGATGAAAAACGCTGTGATCATATCAATCAATGTGGGAAAAGGATTTGACAAAATCCAACATCTATCGTGATAAAAACTCTCAGCAAACACAGAAACAGAGGGAAACTTCCTCAGTTTGGTAAAGAATATCTATCCAAAAAATGTACAACTAGCATGATGCCATGAGCTAAGGAAAAGAGAAACATTTCACAGAAAAGGACAAAAGGTGAAAGCTGATTTTTCCCTCAGGTTTACAGGAGGCTGCAGAGGCTGAGGAGGGCTGGGACTTCTTCTTTCATACCACCAACCACATGCAACAGAGGTAACAACCTTGTGTTGGGAGGAGCACAGATGAGGAAAGCTGACATAGCACCTGCCTGGGGTAAAAACATTCTTGTCACTTTGAAGTTTCATTTTACATGCACGCATGCACACACACACACTACACACACACACACACACACTTGAGAAAGGCTTGGTTTATTGCACTGCCTGTCCCTGTGCAAATTTTGGTGTGTGGGGTTTTTTAATAAACTGAATGCACATCTTGAAAATAAATAAAACCTGTCAGTTACTTTAAATCCTATTTATCTGAAATCCCACCCAGAGCACATCCCATACCCTGTTTTATTTTTCTCCATAGCATTTTCTAACATACTGAATAATTTGTTTGGTTTATTGACTATCACCCACTGGAAAGCAAACCCCTTAAGGCCATGGGTTATAAACTGCTATATCCCCATCACACAGTAGGTGCTCGTTAATTTTCCTTGACTGAATAATCCAGTTTGTCCTCATCTTGGTTACTTAGGGGCCAAGACCACTTGGCAAGAGGGTTCCTATGTTGGAAGCAGTAGGTCCACATCTATCCTTCAGTTGTGAGCATTTTCTCAGCAAGAGGGACACTTACTGTGACAAGATGGAGGCCTCCTCTGTCTCTTCCTTCCCTAGACATACCGGCCCTCCAAGGAACACGCTGCCAGGCTCTGGGAATTCTAACTACCTCACCTATGACAAGAAAGGAATCCTATCCCTCCTCAGCCTCTGCAGCTCTCCCCCAACCTGGATTGGCTTCCTGAACCAAGAGACCCATACGTGAGGATGGCTTAGAAAATAGCATCATACAAATGTTCTCATTCAGCAGTAAAATCATCTGATTTCACTCAAGCTTGTCTTTGCAAGGGCAACTGAAGCCAGCTTGACAGAGAGTCGTTAAACAGACTAATTAGGAAATTATTTGGAGAGGCTGCATGGCAGAGAGGGGAAGAGTTAAGCAGCTAGAATTGGGCTCTGGCATACTTAGTAGCTGTGTGGCAACAGGCAGGTCAAGGAACCTTTCTGAATCCCCATTTTCTCATACTGGTACAGGTCCAAAATAATGATATTTCACAACTTGTTAACTGGATTCAAAGAGATGATGCATACACAAAGTACTTTGTAAAGTGGGAAGAATGAGCCAAATTATTTGTTGCTACTTGTGATTGTTGTTATTATCTGAGAGAATCACGAGAGTAGGAAAGGGGAGAAACTTATGTGTTGAGGATGCAGTACAATAAGAACAAAAACCTAAAAACTAATGGTAACTTGGTTATTGGAAGGGTGCCATAGAATCATCATGAGAGATATGGAAAAGCAGGGCGGGCAGTGGTGATTCACTTGCCTAAACTAGTTCCATCCTCCTTCCCTTCCCTTCCCTTCCCGTGTCCTCCAGGCACAGAACTCACAGGACAACACCCTTAGCTCAAATATCCCCAACTCTGAACTTTCCTCAAGGTATCCCAGAGCCACAATACCCTGGATTCAGGAACCTGTGATGCTTCCAAAAATCCTTCCAGTACAACTTGACCATCATCCCCAGAGGCCAGTTCTCACCTTGAATCTATCTCTAAAGAAATGCAAGGCAGAGGAGGGGCCACAATTTGGTGCTGGGAAATTGTCCAAGGCAGGAGCTAGCTCTGGTCCTCCCTGCACTCCCAAGAAAGTGAGCGTGGCCTGAGCTGGATTGCCAGGAGGGGGAGCTTAACAGAGCCCTTAAAACACAGCCTTCTGGCCAGAAAGACTGGATTTCATGTTAGATTCTGGATTCTGCAGCTGCCCAACTATGCGGCCTCCAGTAAGACACTTGACCTTTCCAGCCTCAGTTTTCTTATGTAAAGATAAGAGCATTAAGCTGACAGCTCTCACCACTTAAAAGCACTAAGCTGACAGCTCTCACCACAGTGCATGGCCCACAGTAAATTACGGATGTTCATTCCCAGACTGTCCACGTTTAAAACCTGGATCAGATGTCAAAGTGCAACCCTGGGCAATTATCAGCCTCTCTGTGCTTCCGTTTTCTCAATCATAAAACATGGACAATAGAAGAACATAGGCTTGTTGTGAGGGTTAAATTAGTTAATCCATGTAAAGTGGTTAGAACAGTACCTGGCATATTGTAAGTGCTCAAGAATAATGATAGCTAAGATTTGTTCAATGACAATAAATTAATAACAATAATAAATTATTGATGAAGGGACTTGCATACCAAAGTGGTCCCACCCCATCTCACAGGCTCTAGCCACAAAATAGGAAATTGATAAATATTTGCAATGGATGATCCTGTAAACTTCCATCTAATCTCCCAACATTTTGTTCCATCTACTCACAAATGCTGCTGCTTGGCCAACAGAGGCAGAAATCACAAATCCATGTTACTGTCCCCTTCTCCTCATGCTTCACATGTTGACTTTTTACGGTGATGCTGTCTACTTTTCCCTAAACTTCTTAATGAGAGAGGGACGCAGATGAAATAAGCATTTCCCAAAGGAGTTGGTCTGGAGGAACCACCTATGAGCCACAAGAATGGACAACTACAGAATATTCAATTCAGGACAATTCATTGCCCTGGATGGGGTGGAGGTGGGAGTTTGATCTGAAGATGAGCATAAACCTCACGGATATGCTGTTACCTCTGGCTGAAATGTTCTTCCTCACTTCATTCTGGCTTTTCTGAAATATCACCCCCGCCAGAGAAGCCCTCTCAAATAGCAACCCCAGCATTCTGTATGTATTATGTTGCTTTGCTCTTCTCATAGGATTGTACATTGCATTTGTTCATTAGTTGACCCTCTGCCTCCTCGAGAGAACAGCAAAGAGACTTGCCCGTTTTGTTCACTACTGAGCCAGAACAGTGCCTGGTACATACATAGTGGACACCTAAGAAATACGTGATACATGAATAAATGAAGCAAAGGTCCTTCCCCAGCACAAGTGACTGCCAGCACTTTGCCTGATTGCAGGTTTGCCAACCCTCAGCCAAATGACTTTTCTCAAGCTCAGGAGGATGAGCTGGATTGGGCTATAGGGCAAAGGAAACTGCAGATTCAGGTCTTAACTCTGTTTTTTCTGAAAGATGGGAAGATGTTGGCTGTCTTTTATCTGTAAAATACACTCAGTGACATTCCATCATTCAATTAGAATGTTAAAGAGTTGCAACAAAATTAATTTGCTTATCACCAGGGAAATTAAAATGTTTGCAAATAAATTCTACCCCTGCAGCCCAATTTCAGGTGGTTGATACATCTGATGTGTTGGCAGCAGTAAGAACCAAGAGAGGAGTACTGGGAAAACTAGTTTCTAGCTAGAAGAGAAAATTCAGCAAAGGTTAAAAAAATTTTTTTAATTAAAAAAAAAACAACCAACACCGCTGCCTGAGTTTGTGTTTTTAGTGCCTTCACCAAATTGGACACATTATTTAAGGAACCAAAATGCAGGCTATACAGATAACATCTCACTCTCAAGCAAAGAACAATTCAGACATTAATTTTATCCCAAAATGACTTGAGTCCTGTAATTTAGCACAGAGTTTAAGAGTTTAGGCTTTGCAATTAGTTAAGCCTAGATGTGGACTCCATCTTTGCCACATACTAGCTGTTGTGACCTTGTAACGTTTCCTAAACTTCTCTGAATCGGAGTTCCTCATCTGTCAAACGGACATCATAAGATTAATCTCATGGGGTGCTGAAAAGACACATAATTGTACATAAAGCAGAGTAGGTGCTCAGTACAGGAAATGTACTTTTATTCTTACATGAATGATGTTAAATATTAGCAACGTGAAAAATACTAATAATAAACATAAAAGATAATGTATCCCATGCCTATAAAGGTATGGTACATATCAAAAAAACAGAGAGAATCAGCACAAAATCCCACCCAGACTTCAACTTCTTCTGGAGCTTTCCTTGGAGACCTCTGTTCAATGCCCAATATGACATTCCTGCTATGCAAGGACACAGTGAGTGGCCCGGAAGGATCTCCAGGAGATGAATGAATTCCATGTGACGCATTCCCAGATCCAAACACCCAACCCAAATCTCCCCGTCTACCTCACTGTTTCCAACTCCCTCTCTACCCGCCTCCTCCCAAACACACAGAAGGTGGATGCAATAAAAAAGGAAAGCAGTAACCTGGGAAAGCTTCCAGGGAGTGTGAGGCTGGAGAATGAGTGTGAGAGACTGGAGGACTAGACAGAATTGCTCTCTAACCAAAAGCAAAAGCGAGGAGATGGGCCAGGTGGCCAAGGCAGAGGAGGAAAAGAAGTGGGCTCACTGCACGCTAATGAACCTCCATCATAATGGCATAATAGGAGGTGCAGCCCTCTTGCCACTTTCCTTTTGCAATAGTACTCTGTTTTCCTGAAGTCTCTGGCAATTAAAAAACAGAACTTATATGCCTCAGAAAGACTTTGTGATTGCCTGAGGAACAGGAGCAAAGCATGAGCTGGCAAAGGCACCGAATGCAGCCTGAGGCCTGGAAGAAATACTACCCAAAGGAAAGAGAGATTAAAATATGGCTGCTAAAAGGAATCCCAAGTTAACGCCAGAGGCCAAAAAACTGATGATGGGGGGGAAAAGTGGCCAGCCCAGAGCTAGCAAGTTTTGGGAGATTTACAGAAAAACAGGATTTATGACCCAACTCCCTAGCCCAGATCCAAACATGAATTTCTGCTGGCTATATGCACCAAACAAGTTATCAAAAGCAATTTAGCAATCAGCGAAGCGAAGATAAATGGACTTTCTCTTCTTTACCAACTTCTTTGGCCTAACATCTCTCATTGTACACTGACAGCTGGAAGAACAGGGAACCTCACTTACCTTGCTAGTCTGGGTCTCTTGGGAGAAAGGAGGGCCAGGACTAGGGCTGGTAAAATTCTGTGCTTAATTGCAAGACTGTGGTTGCATGCAGTGCCATCAGGAAGGCTGCACCAGGTGACACTCATGCAGTCCCTATTCATTCACAGCTGTGGGTGGGCTGATCCGGGAGCACCAATTATCTAATTGCTGCTAATGTTCCGTATATTTACTCAGCTGCAAATTTGCAAGATGGGGCCTGACTCACAAGAAGGGGATAATAATGGGAGAGATATTTCCATTTGAAAATTCATGAATAAACAGCAAGAGCCCTGTTTATTAAAATTCAGATGCAGATAAACAATGAGTGTAGTTCCAGGAATAATTGCAGGGTTTCCACAGTTACAGAAAACCAGCCCCTTTGTCAACACTCCATTGTTCTATTTATACCTTGAGAGATACTGCACTGAGTTTCTATAAATACAATGGAAACTCATTCATCTCAACCCCTCTCACGTGTCAAGTCCAACCTTCTCTGCAATAAAAGATCTGCATCCCAAGTGTATCTGACATTAGGTCTCAAGATTGTCATGGGCAAATCCTTCCTAATATAAGGGATAAAGAAGAACAAGCTTGGAGTGGGCTGAGGATGGGGGAAGGGGAGCAACAGGCATTCTATTCTGGTTTCCAAAATAGGCAGGAGGCAGATACATTTTAACTAGCTCTCAGCCTTGGAGTGTTAATCCCATGATTAAAGGCAGGTGAAACAAACTGCCCAGGATATCTCAACCCCTACATGGGATAGGATCTCATTGTTGATATTCATTTGTATATTTTCCTTGAATGTGACTCAGGTCCTCCTCTAAGGATGTTAGCCACCTCTCTCCTATTATATGCAAACCTGCATTGTGGTAGTCCTGAAATCTACTTCGTTGATTCCCCCTAGCCCCAAAGTACTTAGAACTACACTTTACTACACAGTGTTAATCAGAGAGTCTGGTTCAGTGAAGGTCTTTTGATCTCAATTAGTGCCAAAAAGTGCCCCCATAGCAGGTTCCTGTGCTGTCCCCAGATACAATCAATATTTATAAGAATATCATATTTTAAGTGTCTTACTGAATGGCTGGCACTGTGTATATTACTTTACATATAAAATCTAATTATCATACCAGCTCTGTGAAGGAAGTCCTATTATTCTCTTTCTTATGAACTAAAGCACAAAGCACTAAGGTAAGTTGCCTACATATACAGCTAGTAAGTAGCAGAGCCAGATTTTGTACCCAGAACTATTTGAAACTAGGAAATGTGCTCTTAGCCACTACATCAGTATGTTTTTTTGGTTCTTGGACTCAATTCATACTGCTCCTTCTTGTGGATAAGCCTGATTGCCCTGTCTCTATGTGATGCTTCAGATAGAACACACTTCTCTCCATTAACTCATTAATTTAAGCAACCCCCACTCCAATACCACACACACACGAAAAACTTTAGTCTCTGTCTCTCTCCCCAGTCCCTAGATTGCAAGAGCTGACCTTGCAACCACAGCAATCTTCCGCGTGCCCACACTGATCTGTCTCATGTTTAGAAGAAAAAGTCATTATAGAGCTAGAGCTTATAGATGTACATGTATACATTATGTATGTGTGTATGTATATGCTTATGTAGGTATAAATAAAACACATAAATTTACGTGTGTGTGTGTGTGTATAAGCTTCTTGTGAGTGCCTCCCTATAGGTAAGGTAAAATTATCCACAGGGAAGTGGTACTACACCAGGAGTGCGACACTGATGCCTACATCGCACCCCTTACCATCTGACTTTCCATATGCTATGGTGGAACCAGGTTCATTAAAGGAGTTTACACATACTGAATTTTAATACAGATAGCTTCTTTCAGTGGTATATCTCTCAAGAAACTCTAGTCTCTGGCCCAGGCACAGTGGCTCATGCCTGTAATCCCAGCACTTTAGGAGGCCGAGGTGAGTGGATCACGAGATCAAGAGATCGATCAAGACCATCCTGGCCAACATGGTGAAACCCCGTCTCTACTAAAAATACAAAAATTACCTGGGCGTGGTGGTGCATGCCTGTAGTCCCAGCTACTCAGAGGCTGAGACAGGAGAATCACTTGAACCCGGGAGGCAGAGGTTGCAGTGAGCTGAGATCATGCCACTGCACTCTAGCCTGGCAACACACAAGACTCCATCTCAAAAAAAAAAAGAAAAGAAAAGAAAACAAACAAACAAACAAAAAAAAAGAAACTCTAGTCTCCAAACATTTCACAGGTTTCAGAGCCAAAGAAGAGGAGCTTAAACAAGAAGGAATGGCAGAGAGGGCATCCAGGGAGCAAGGGGGGAGACCTTCATACTTGTCAGCAACAGCTGGCAGCCTCAGCAAGAAATCTGTGCCCTGCTCTTGGAGAAGAGATTTCTCTTCACAGTCTCATTTCGCAGACAGTGGGAAAGCTCTAGTCTTTTGACTCGGGCGCAGCACCCCTCTAGGTAGAGGAGATGGCCAATTATGAGTTCAAACCCAGTGGTCCTGAAACTCATATCCCCAAAAGTGCTCGATTTCCTGGATCACTCTCACATCTATTTAACAAATTATTGAACATCCACTCGAACAGGCATGGACTAGCTCAATCTATGTTGCTCCCTTAATTTGTGCTGCACTGAGCTGCTGGATTAACTGGGATTCTCCATTGTTTCTGATGCCTACTTCATGCTATTCCTACCAGTTGGGTCACCTGTTATTCCATTCTCATATATACAAGCACTGCTTCTCCCACAGCTGAGGTATGTGTTTACAGGAGTCAACTGTGTCCATTCTCAAAACCATTTATCATTGTCATCACACGTTATTATAATTACATTATTTAATTAAGTAATATGTAAATCAACAGAAGATGAGTACCAAAAAATGTTTCTATCAAAGTTTAGTTAAATGTTTTGCAAAGACCTAATAAAGGTAAATCACTTAAAAATGTAGTTGAACCTAATTCTGTGTGAGTGGGAAAAGTATAAAACACTGGGAGTAGGGAGGAATCTACAGTCTTTAAATTGCTTTCCCAGTTGGTTTCTAATCCTTGAAAAAAAAATTGGGCACTGGAAATCATAGATGTATTATCGATGTGATTTAAACAAGAAAGATAATCCAGAACTCTAATCAGCAGACCAATATGCAAAACAAAAAACAAAAAAACCTAGGGCCTGTCCATATCAAAAGATGAGCAAATAAAAACACATCTCTAAACTTTAAGTTAAAATAATACTCCCAGGGCATTATGTATTTTTTAATGATTTCCCTAAAGTTCAGACAAATTTTTCAGTTACCAAGAATTGGTCTCCATCATAAAATACAAATGTCTGCAATTTATTGAGTCATGGACTATAATAGACATATCTGGGGTCGGGAAATGAGGGAAGAGGGGGTTAAGGTGGAGCTTTTTTTTTTTTTTTTTTTTTTT